>NC_090932.1:611561677-611864085 GCF_040938575.1 Ambystoma mexicanum
CTCTATTCGGGCTACTTAACCACCTCACAGGTAGGCCCCGGCAGCAATGAACCTGCCATGAAATGTACTGTGCGATGGAGAGAATAAACTCCAGCAGAATCCACGCCACTTCTATGAAACTAAGAAACCAGCCAGGACGCATGGTATGTATCTCACTCCAAGCTTATGGAAGATAGCTTCAGGCACAGCCACCCACCCGCTCGCATCTGCTATCATACACTACTTAAGACACATTGCACAACACCTCTGACGTAAGAATGAAGCAATCCCCAATAACCAAAATTCAGTCGAGCTAGAAACATAATGAGTCTCCTGAACTTGCATACTCTCCAGACTACCTCACAGCACCCATCCACGTGCCAGCTCGACATGGGTAGCTAGTAGGTACTTGGCCACACCTACCTACCTTTGTATTGACAAAATGCACACACCATTTTAAACTCCTCTGATGAATTTCCCATACCTTGGACTTCGGTTCACCAAGGGCGTTCACCTACAGAGCTTTGAGGCCAAACCAATGAGAAAAGGCACTATACAAATGACAAATTACATTTTGGGGAGCACCTACTAGTAGAAGATCCAAGTGGTATAACAGTTGCTAGTTCCTATATATGGATGAAATAACCTCTTTTACCCAGGAGAATGTCTCAGAATTACTGGAAGGGGTCAGATGGGATGCAGGCATGACCTGTCCAAAGCCCAGAGAAACAAATCCCCAGAGAATGAGTGCTGCCACCAACTTCCGAAACTGTATATCATTCGAAACAATTGAGATGAGCCACCTTGGACGGAGGTGACACCTTGTGAGAGTAAACAAATTGAGAGCATATATATCTTTTTTAATTTATACAATCTAATAGTACATCCAAAATTAGAAGAGAGTCCGGACTTAGCATATAGAACCTACCAGCAGAGAGTTTACATATCCTTTTCCATAAAGAGTTGTTATATCTGTGGAGATCCCAGCATCTGCCCCGTGAGTGTTAGAAAAATCATCAGCGAGAAAAGAAGAGAGACCAGGATTGAGCCTGGAATAGGACAATTAACAGTATGTCTTCAAAAAGCGAAATGATGATGCCATCAAGATGCTTGAGAATGAGAGAAAATACATAATTAGAACCTTTGAAAGTAAGAAAACGACATGGGGGATTTAAATAAAAAGGGGGGTTGTGTGACAAAGTGATCTCATGGTTATCATCTAATAGGCTGGAGAATCACAGCTCCACACTCTAACAACAAGCTATATTTCCATGGCACTTCACACTACCTAATTTGTTTGGTAGACTTACCATTCAGGTACTACACCTCCCAGAATTTCTCTTGGTTTCAAATGGAAAACCATTAAAGTATCTGGGAGTCTCAACTATGACTCTGGGAGGTGGAGGGCTATGGAAAAGCTTTAGTCACACTGATGGGAGCAGTTGGGGTGATAGAGAACATGACCCAGGTGCAAGTCATGTGGACCTACCTAACAACACTCACTGAAATGGAAGCCATTTCCCAGATAAACACTCTTCTACTGAGGGAAGCCCTGGAATTGACTAGATAATAACTTGGGTATGCGGTGGCAGGAAGACTAAGGGAGGCCCTGGTCACTCCATGGAATTATAGTTATGGGAATCTCACACCTCCTTTCCATTTAATAGCTGGAGTGGAGAAGGGAGGCAAGGCCCTTACCCATTCAGGAGCTGGAAACGCAGAGAGAACTCCACTTCCTTGACACACTACGGAAAACCCTGACACTCATGTCTCCTACTCAGCTGCCAGTCAATGGTAAAGAGACTCATCTTCAAGAATTTCCTTCAGGGAAAACAAGGGTTGAAATAATAGCATCCAACAACATGCAGGAGAAACAGTGGCCATCTTCCCTACCTCACACAAGAAATGCTTAGCACCTACCTTGACCTTTTCTCTAGAAGAGACATCCAGAATGTCTACAAGGCGTGATCCCTCAGCCACAGGCATGTACAATGGACTTGACACCAACTATGTAGCTGGTGAGGAGGAGGAATATTAGGAGAAGTGAGGCAGAGGTGCATAACAGTACTAGGCAGGAGGTTGGTGAGAATATCCAGAAAGTTTTAAGGAGGAAGGGGAAGTAAGTAGTAAGGAAGGGGTGCAGAGAAAGCAGAAGAAGAGGATAAGAGGAGAGAAGAGGTGCACAGCCGGGTTGTGAAAAAAGAAGTGGAGGATCTGCTAAGAAAAGGAATGGAGCAGAGGCAATCCTAAGGCCTGTGGAGAAACAGCTAAGGTGGAGAGGAGTTATGAGAATGTTTAGGGGTTACTAAGAAGAAATCAATCTGGAGAGAAGAAAATAGGAGGTGCAGGAGGAGGCCCCTTAGGTAGGAGACTATTGTCAATCATCCAGTAAATAGTTGATGACAGGGTGTCATTGATGATAGTCCGGTCCCTGGCATAAAGAGGTGGTAGGAATAGCCTAGATAAACCTAGCCCCATGGTGATCACCCTGGCCAGTTTTTTTTACACCTTTAATCAGGTCTAGAATGTAAGTACACCAGGGGTCCACGGGGCACAGGAAAAGCTAATCCTGGAAACTAGAGTGAGAAGCAAAGCACCTGAGTCTACAGAAGGATAAGACAAGGAAGAGAAGTACTCGTAACTTAAACCCACAAGAATGTGCATGACTCAGAATATCCGAAGGAAACTTGGATTGGTGATTACAACCCCTAGAGACTTGTGTTGCATCCTAGAGTCTTTGGTTGCACACTAAAGACTTTTGCTGAGTTGCATTTTCCAGAGTCTGGCCTTTTCTGCAACTATCCCTAATGTATCTTTGTTCTTTTCTCGTGCATCTCTGTGTCTGGCTCTTAGTCAGCTACTTGGCTTCGTGAAAGTGCAAACCTATTGGTACTAATATGTTTATAAATAGAAACTACAGAGGTAACAAGAGAAAATAAAAAGATGCAACCTGTAACTTTGTATCTCAAAGTGTTAGGTCAAGGAACACATTGTTGATTTAAGTGGCAATAACCTCTGGTGTTTTGCATTTTGACACAATGAAATAAAATGTATCCTCAGCAAGCAGTACAACAGGTAATTCTATGAAATTAATTGAATTGATATTTTATTTATATCGCGCTCATATACAAGTGTTTCAGAGCGCAGGATATATATATATATATATATATATATATATATATATATATATATATATATATGTGTGTGATTTTTATTTTATTTTTTATTTATTGTTGTTTGTCGATAATATATCTTTACAACAAACAAAATTTTATAAAATTAATATAAAAACAGCATAAAACCAATATTCTTATTACTTTTCATTACTAATTTACAAAAATGTCATGATACTAAACATAATTACAAGGCAAGTAAAGAGAAATATCGACAACATACTCATACCTTAACCCATATATCAAGAGGATTTTTTGGAACTTTACATTCAGTTACTATTTAGCTTTTACTGATCACTTTATCTCATCCTCACTGGTAATTCATGCTTATTATTGATTCTTTTTCCAGATTGCTTTCAATAGCAGTTAAAAAATAGTACAGGTCAATAATCAATGATTTCCTGTATCCCCACATACATTGTAACCACAGAGATTCAAAATCATAAATATCAGTTTCATTCACATATTTCCCAAGATGGATTTCATTTGCAAAGAAAGGACAGTATATTACTAGGTGTTTCAGACTCTCATTTGTTGTTGATTTACAAAATCTGCAACCTACTACACCTATTAATAGGCTATGCTGCCAGTTTTTGATCCGATCTGCTGTTCTGAAAAGGTTGAATCTACAACGCATATATATAACACGGATCTTTTGATCGGGCACGTGCTTGATATATTCCAGTATTGGTTTTTGACTATGCCGAAATTTTGCATATTCCCTATACAATGTATAGGATCCAATTGTGTCAGCTGTAACTGCCCAATCATAGTGACATAATTTCACCTTCACCATTTGTGGACGTTCGATTAAGTCATCTGTGTTCATAGCAATTTTTTCTAACGTTATTCTGCATTGTTGACCAGTATCATATACAGATTTTGGAGTTCCCTGTTTTAACATGTCTCCAAGATCTTCATACAATGAATTTGACACTGGGTCTAGCATTTTTTTGTAACTGGCCATTTTGCGCCACAAATATTTCGTAGCCAACGTGGTGAGCCCCAATTCATGAGTAATTATCGAATTCGGCAGTGACATAGGTAAATGCAAGACTTGCTTCCATATTTTGCCTTGCACCTTATTAAGAATTATGCCAATTTCAAGAGTACATAGATCTAGCCCATAGATGATTATCGGTTCCACTTTAAGCGTATAAAAATCAATTAGTGGAACTAATGGAAATTGACAAAGGTTCTTGTGTATTAATTTCATTTGAGAAATTAATGGCGATGCTTTGGTGATAATTTCCATCTGCCATTTCGCAAGTGAATCAGCATTTGTTAAATTGTACCCTAGATATATCAACCCCAGTGCCCTTGGGATACACAGCCCTTTGATGTTCCATTTGTAGTGAATTAGCTTTTTCTTGTTAGTAAGAACCATAATATTTGATTTCCTTGTATTTAGGTTCAAATTGTGATTGTCACAAAATTCAACCAGACATGTCAGTTTGTTTTGGAGTCCGAATGGGGTAAGATCGAATAGTATTAAATCATCCGCAAAGGCCATCCAATCCAGACGCAATGCTCCCAGTTTAACCGCAAAAGAATTACAGCCTGACCATATTGCGCCAATCTCTGTTAAATACAAGTTAAATAGGGTAGCTGCAAGGTTACAACCCTGCTTAACTCCTATATGTGTGTCAATTGGGGAAGTAAGAGAACCATTTTGATCTATTTTTATCCTGTAGTTCGTATTAGTATGAAGTAATACAATCATTGCTATAATTTGAGATGGTATATTAAGCTCTTGCATTCTTCTCCAGAGGATCTTTCTTATTACCGAGTCAAATGCTCCAGATATATCGAGCAGAGCAATATATATTGGCCCGTGATCTTTCATCCTAGATAACTTTAATAGATGAGCCAGTATGGTAGCGTTTAATTGCGTGCCCATCCCTTTCCTGAAACCGGTTTGGAATCGGGAGAGGATCTCGTGTTTTACAATAAAGATGCTTAAATCTTTTTAAATTAGGGCAGCAAATACTTTTGCTGTTGCATCTATAAGAGCTACCGGTCTAAAGTTTGCTGGATCATTGAGTGGCCCTTTTTTATGTATAGGGATCACAATGGCCGATAACCAGGATACCGGTACTCTCTTGGTTTGCAAGACACATTCTATGCTCCTCATTATAATGCACGCCCACAACTTTGGATCATCTTTTAAGACACAGGGAGGGATACCATCCGGGCCAGCAGCTTTTGATGGTTTCAAATTCCTTATTATCATTTCTATGTCATCCAGCCCCCATGGGCATTTTGGTGGCAGATCTGACATATTAACCTCAGTCTGCAGATGTCTAAATTTAAATCGCAGTGCATATTTGTTGCGATATACATCTGTCCAAACCTCCCCACTTACAGCCGAGCTCAAAGGTGATATTTCCTTCATTAAGGGATCTCTTAACATTGCCCAAATTTCTCTTGTATTTTTTGAATAAGTTTATGTATCATGATCTGATTAACTTTTTGATATTTAGCCAATTTTATTTGTTTGATATCATATTTGTAACTTGTCATGATAGCCTTTTTTTGTATGCTGTAAGATGCATTACCATTCCAGAATTTCATCAGGTTACGCAGTGCTAGGTTCTTCTTCTTTTTCCTAGTAGCAAGTTTGGCGTTATGCAACCCCTTTTGATTTTTCTTTATATCATTCCCTTTTTTTGCTGCCAACCCTTCAATATGCCTACGTATCATGTTAGCATTTTGTAATTCGATGGTCTTAACCTCGGGTATAGTCATCATATGCGGATTCATTTTAACACTGTCCTTGTTCACCAAGAAATTCAATTCCCTATACAATCTTGTGTTCCATCGTATGGATAGGGGCTGTCGATGAATTTCCAGTAACGACAGAGCAGGTAACACATTATATGTGGGAAGAGTACATGCAAATGAACACTCCAATATGCAGTGATCACTTAGGTGTGAGTTTATAATGTTACACCTAGATGCAGTATTAGCTAGGGATCCAGACATCACAAAATAGTCAATTGTAGATTTGTTGTCACCACGAGACCAAGTGAATAATGGATCCCTAGCAAGATATGGTATTGTTTACATGTCCCATTGCTCAAAATACTTTGACCATATTTGTCCCCTTTCAAAGGAAGCTGCAGCATAACCATAATTAGGTGTTACTTCAACCACACTACTTTCAGAAAGATTACAATTAAAATCACCGCCTATAATGATCATAACATTAGGAGAGTCTTCTACAGCTGCCGACATTACATTAATTAATTTTTCGATTATAGAATCTAGATTGATTACCATTGGATTCCAATATAGCGAAATCAGTAATATATGTGGATACATTACATTACTTGGTATGAGTTCTATTGAGAGTATGTCAGCAGATGTAAAAACTTGCCGTGCCTTGACCGCATAGGTATGTTTTACAAAAATTGCAAGTCCACCAGATGGGCGCCCAGTTACGCCCCTCACTGCATGTGCACAAAATGCTGTGTAGCCTTCTAAATAAATATCCTCGAGAGCCATGGTTTCCTGTACTACCATTATAGCAGGCAATTTACAATGTTGTAGTTTCCGGAACCATGCATTCAAGTTCTTCCAGCCACAGCAATTCCATGAACTTATAGTCAATGCATCATTTTATAGATTTACTTTACCTGGCTGCTCACCAATTAGAGTCTTCATTAATGGTTCAAGCCATGCAAGGCTTGTGACAATTTGAGCCACTGCCTCTGATTGTTCTCTTATTTTTTCATGCATGCTTACAAATTCATTCTCCCTTACGTCAGCATTAGATTCATTTTGGCACAATGGAACCTGATATTCAACAAAACTACTTGCATCTTCCATTGAGTAATACATCGATAGTTCATAACCCAGCATTTCAAAATCTTTTACATGTTGCCATATTAAAGAAGCAATTATTATGTTTTGATATTTACACAACATCTTACAATTAGGAACATATGGGAGCCTAATCCAATCAATATCATTTGATACCAGATTACGCAAGTTTGGAATTTGGTGAAATACTTTCATCAGAGAAGCCCGATTTAAATTTGGTTTTTCAACCTTTGACGGATCTACCGTCCACCCCATCACCAATTTCATCTCTGGGGACCCTTGTTTATGGTTTTTCATACCATTTTGTTCTTGTCCATCCTGTATCTTGATCTCTATATTGGGTTTCTCTTTAGCATGTGCATCTAGTTGTATCATATTTGTCTGTGAATTACCAGACCCAGATACCTTAGATGGCTCCATATCTTTTTTCTCATTTTGTGCGTGACTAGTATCTTTACTATTCGCTGTGTCTGAGGTCTGAATCATGTCTTCAGTATTAAGGACGGTACCATAAAATGGATGAGTTAGAAAAGTTATTTTTTATCCATCTTTTCAAAAAAGCTTTGAAGCTGTGTTTGTATAAGTAGAGGTGTAGATATATTAGCAGCATCTTTAGCAACTACCAAGGTGTCTTCACTGCATCTCTGTTCTGGTGTTTTATTAGACCCCTTTTCAGATACGGCTGCAGACCTCTCCTTTACCATACCATCATTGACCTCCAGAAGTGCCTGGCTTTCCATATTTAATTGGGTTAAGTCAATGACTGTTTCATCCTTTGTTTTGTTTATGTTTTTTTTTTGAAGGTCTCTCCTAGCATCAACATTTTTTTTTGTTTTTTGTTCCCATTTTTTTCATTTAGGGTACACCCCACTTGTGTTAAGCCCTTTTGTACTCCTGTGAGAGCTTGTCTCTTTTTTGCTCTCGCATGAAGTTTTTTTGCTTTGCGAGACATAAAATATAGTGTTTGAATTTCATTGGGCTCTTCGGTTACAATTTTGATAGGCTCGTGTGCTTTCATATTAGCTCCTTCATGTAAGTCAATAAGATCAGTGAGAACCGACGGGCTACCGGACCACTGTGGGATAAAGAGACAACGTTATCACCATATACAGCCTGTTCTCCACATGGAACTGCAGCAGGCACTAAGTTTGCAGCCAAAATGATTTGTTCCAATACCAAGATTCTCTCATGTTGGAGTTTTGCAATTTCTGCATACGGGGGAATCTGGTTTGTGTTTTTTTACAGATGAGCAAGGCTCTATATTTACTTCCAAGATATTATCTGTATACCCCAAATTCGTTTGGGTAAATTGTGATTTTAAGACAGGTGCGGTACAGTTGTTTCCCGCTCCTATCGGTTCCAATACATTGTGTCATTTCTTGTATTGCCTCTAAGAAGTTCTTCACCCCAAAATGTATGGAATTTTTCCTGTGCCATCATGTAGCCTTCAATTCTGCTCAATCTAGAGGCAATATCAGTAGTTGCTGTACTAAGTGCACCAATTGCTCCATGGGTATATTTGTGTCCCTTATCGAGCAGATTTAAGATCCTTGCCAACACAGGAAAATTGTGTAACTCTTGTTGGTTAAGATCAACCAACGTATCTTCAAGTGGGAAAAGTGGCAATGAAGAATTTGGTTGGCGTGCTGAGTCAGACAATCTTTTCACTGGGAGTGGGTCAAACCCTAGAACAAGTGAGTGTGGATATGTTATATCAGGTGGATTGCTCACCAAATCATGGGCAGGTGAAATTGCATTTAGTTTTTTTTCTTTTTCACCCCAGGCCATCTCATTTTTTCTTGTTTCTTTTAATTGATTGAGATTGGCCGCTATTGCTGCATGAAAGTGAACCTGTTCTCTCAAACCCCGTGAGCTTGCTGCAGGGGTCGAGGGACCGTTTGATAAACAGGTTCTGCTGTGTAATTCTGCCAGAACTACTGGTGCGACTAATTAAGTATCATCAGTAATCAAACTATGTCCCTCGATTACCGCACCCAGCAACGAGCTATCAGTAATGGGTATATTACATATAGGATTTGGTGGATATATCAGTCCATCAATGTTCTCCATGTGTATTTGAGCTAGTGTCTCTATTTTTTTCGGTGCCTCATTTGAATTTACCATCTCAACCGCTGGTAAGTTTAAAGTGGGTGTGTTTGTTGGCATTGAAGCTAGTTCCTTATCACTTGAAGTCTTACTCATACTTCTCCCTTTTTTTTTTGTTTGATTTATAGTGTCTTGAGCTAACTCATCCTCTGACATGTTTCCTCCGCTTAGCATAGAAGGAGACCCGTTAAGACACCTTTTCCCGTTTCTTAACTTTTTAACCATGCTATGTAGCCTCAAAGCACAAATTTCTATCGGTTACAGATATTACAAGGTACCCACACGGTCAAACGAACACAATGCTTTCCAATACTGCTATAAGTATCTTGTGTTAGGGTCCCCCCAGTCACTCAACGGTCTCCTTATGTAAATTCCTGCTTATAAATCGAGTGAACCCTGCTTTAAACACCTTGCAGTTTGCAATTCATACCTCCATCAATACAGGCATCAAATAAGTGTCTGTCCTTTGATATCACACCTATTTACCCAGACCCCGCACTCCGCACCCCGCGAACAGCAAACAGTACTTGATGTACTTGCTGGGTGCGCGCGCGGGTGCGCTGATGCCAGTGCTTTTGTTTGGTAGCGCGCACGCCAAGGGGCGGGGCTAGACAATGAATACCTTCAAACAACAAGAAAAAAAGGGACGTGTTACGTTCTGACCAATAAGTTGCTTGTCACTCCCCCTCACACCACGCTGTTGTCAACGTGCCCAACACAATTACACAACTCTCATTAGTAGCTCGTTAGTAGCTCGTGTGAGCGACCGATGTTAGCCGCTCGTATTGGCAGATTAAACAGTCACCTTTTTCTATTTCTGTGAACCAGGCAAATCCGTGTTGCTGTATCAGACGTCCTCCTTATGAACAAACAGCAGCGCGGCAGTAGTAACACCCTGCTCCACGTTCCAATATACTCCTGTCAGGAAACCGCAGCGCAAGTCCCACGAAGTCCTTCTAACAGCAAACAGTACTTGATGTACTTGCTGGGATATATCTATCAAGTGTCAGAGGAACGCTAACAATTCTAATGCTTCAGTATGTGTACATGATTATCTGATATTCATATGGTGCAGGAGAGCTGAGGTTTATTGTGTTGTATTTCATCGTTCATGATGGAATGTTAAGTGAGGTTGGAGTGTTGTCTTTCTTTTTATTTATCCGCGTTAAGAAGCATTTCTTGCATTTCTCTACATTGACAGTTATATTCTTATCATGCTTTGCAGCTGTATTAAGCTTTTTAGAAATTGTAAGATGGCAATCTTTTGGCTGGGGCACATATATTGTTATTGTTGATGTGTTAGAGGTGATGTTCTAGTGTTATATCTTTGTGTTTTTACCAATCTATGTTGATGTACAAGCCATGTGCAATACACCGAGTTTAGTATTGGGATGGGGAGTTCCTTCATGGAACAGGATGTGGTCATGTGGGACTATGTAATAAAGGTATTGTCCTACAAGTATTAAGAGGCATTTCACATGCCACAATAGCATTTGGTGTGTCTTTTCCCATACCAGGGCCCTTTGTATTTGATTCTGATGGTGTGTTAACCTTTATTCTTGTGTGTGTTATAGACTAATGTCTTCTTGGCACCTGTTTATGTCTTGTGCAAAGTGTTTGTCTTTTGGTCCACACAATGTTATGATTATGTTGTGTTTTGTATAGCAGTGCTGTAGTGGGCACTGGCGAACTTAGTATCATTATCACAATGTATTGGTATACCTCATCAGTTTAAGACATATCTCTTGACCTGGGCCAGTCATGTTGACATCTTTCAAAAATATGTGCTGGGCTATATTTTAAAGCTGGTGCGTCTTCCTTCTGCTTTTTACTCTGAATGTTCACTTTGGTGTCTGTACTGTCGGTATTGTCGTTTCTTATCAAAAGTCTTTGTTCAAGTGTATTTCATAGTCCTTTTTAAGGCCAGTTGCCATTGATTGAAATTGATTAGTTTTGAAGGCTTATTTTACCTAGTTTCTATTGTGGTTTTCCTTCTCTCTGTGTGTTACCTGCATGTATAATGCCCAATGTGTGTATGTCATCTGTATTTACTGCTGGGGGTACATTGTGTAGTGGGTGTAAATGGGGTAGGTTTTTTCATCTTTTTTTTTTTTTAAATTGGACAGTTATATTCAAATAGCCTAATTTGTAGTGGTGAAACATCCTATCCATATAGTTTCTCTCACAGGCACATTTGGTGATGTAGACACATAACACGGGCCTAATGAAGGTTTCATTTAAAAATACTGGATGCTTCCTTATTGGTATATGTATTGCTTGCGTTTAGTTATTGGGAAAACCAACATTTGAAAACTCCCTTTGGCAAGGAAAGCAGCTATGTTGTAGTGGTAGTCAGTGTAATGTGACTTCAGCGAGGCTAATTGTATGAACTTGGTAAAAAGAGTCTCTGATCTCTTGAAAGCATGAGGTTGGATATCATGTTTGAGTGAATGACAATGCCTCTGTTTGTTTAGGTTTTGAAAATGACATTTACTGTCTTGGTTTTAAATGTATAACTACATACATAGATAACTGGACCAACAAGATTTCATTGTACGCTTACTTTGCTGCCTTCTATTGCTATGACCTAGTCTTTTTCTTGTGTAAGAAAGACATTCATCCAGTATCCAAATGATGATTGTCATGATATTAGGGCTTCAGATTTGTCATTGTGGACAGAGGTTTCTCTTCAATGTGGTATGTAGATGTTCTTCCGCAATGATTCATTTAATGTTAACCGTCTTCATATGTATACTGTTATGATTGATGTAGATTTCTAGATCCAGAAAACTCTGCTTCTGTTGTGCGGTAGTCTTCTTTAGAATTCAGGTTGTATATATTATGACAAAGGAATTACAATAACTCTTCAATCTCTCTTATAATACCCATTCTGATGAGGGAACTATCATCTATTTACCTTCCACAGTGGGCTTGTTTACATCAACTGTTCCAAACTGGGGAAATCATCTGTAACTTTTTAAACATAGTAATAGTAAAACACATTGGGCAGTACAGTATATACAATGCATGTGGGACAAACTCTAAGGACCTAATTCACAGAAGTGCTTTTTAATGGTGCAATCCCATGGAAAACCGATCTGTGAATCAGACCCTATGCATGCAGAAAACAGTGCTGTGCATATTGGATATAGTTAGCGTAGCTCAAGGTTGAGATGTCAGCAATCAACTGACCCATTGTTCCATCATTCCAAGACAAAGCACTCCAAGTTGGGCAGTGTATGTTGGACTTTGGAAGAAGAGTTATAAACGGTAGAACAGTAGTGGTGAAGTCCTAGCACATAATCCAAAAAACAGGATGTACTATTTACAAACTTACCTTCAAGCCTATAATGACATTTTAGAGTGGGTGGCTCAGCAATTTTGTTGGATTTCATCTTTTCATGTATACCTCCAGACTCACCAAAGGCAACTTACGATTGTTATCCTGTTCACAATGTGAATTTGTGCCCTGTTTGTTATGTTATGTTGACTTATACTGTACACCGCTACCACCCTGGGGTAGTCTCCAGGCGCTCATGTGGCTCTGCAAGAAAGAGAACAGGGTGGGTTAGTGAGGGTAGAGGGATAGGATAGGTCCAGAACCAGGAGAAACTGGCATCTGCCTGTTTTGAGCTTCAAATGGGTTGATTGGGTGCACTGGCGTGTTGTATCCATAAGGGGGAAGCCCAATGCATGGGTTGTTTTTTGTATGTGAATGTCTGTTATGTTGGGTGTGTGTTTGTGTGTTTTAGGTGTAAACTGGCTGGTATGTAAGGCTGTGGTTGTAAGTACTGGCTTGTGGATCCATAGGGGTAAGGTCCAGTGCCTGGGATGGTTGTTGTATACATGTGTTAGTTATGTTAGGTGTGTGTTTGTGTGTAGTTTGGCTAGCCCATGGGTGTGTATAGTACAAGGGGTGGTTGTTAAGGGGGGAGCAGGAAAGGGGTGGGAAGTACATTGGGTATTCTCAAAATTCTTCTGGGTGGCTAATCTTCACAAATCTATCTAAATGTGACACATGGGCAATCTTCACAAATTTATATTCCCTGGAAGGGCCTTTGAAATACAGCTGTTTCAAACACTGGGGGGGGGGGGTGGCTGACCAAGAGAATGGGTGGGGGAGGAGTGGGGTGGGAGTGTCAGAGGATGGATGAAGGTGAATAGGTGAAGGCAGAGGGAAGCAGGAAGAGATGGCCACCAAGACAGAGTCAAAGAGAAACCTGACTGCTTGAGCCAATTGCTGATGGGTTGGGTGGGAAAGAAAAAAGACAGAAACAAACAAAGGACTACAACACAAAGGTAGGGCACTCCAGAAGGAGACTAGTGCAGAAAACGGGTTGGGAGCCAAAGCAAAACATCAAATAAATCTCTCAGAAACCCAAGTGCTAGCTTGAAAAACGATTGAAAAATACACACAAATCCCTCCAAAAGGCACGATGAACCAAGCCAAAAACAGGTCAGAATCAAAAGAAAGTCACTCACCAAGCATCAGACAGACCCTAAGAATGCTTACCAAGTGGTCTCTGTGCAGGATTACTACAGATTTCATTCAGGAAGGGAGGGAGAATGGGGAGAGATGCCAGTCAGGAAACAGGCAAAGAGACACCTGACTGCCGGAGCCAATTACTGAGGGGTTGGGTCGGAGAAGAAAAAAGACATTAAAATTATGGACCATTACTTTATGAATGACAGTTGGAACACAGCTCACATGGGTCACACGCAAATCAAGCTTATCTTGTCACTCATCCATGCAGTGCAATGCATCCCCCATTCAATTTGTAATTATTGCACAATTGCATATTTCACATACCACTTTTCTATATACAGATATCTAAATTTTTATGTTACCAACATTGTTCTTCAGTGAGAATTGATATCTATTTCCCAGCGTACCTCAAACTACACATTGGCCGTAACTCTGATGTTCAACCCATTAAGGAGCATTTGCCACTGTAGTTTGGTTTGAGTGTTTTAATCACCTTCTCATGTTACACTAATCAGTGATATATTGATTATGTTTTCAGGCTTAGCCCCTATTTGTCCTTTCCTAGATGACCTCCTTTTTTAATGTGCTAAACAAGTTTTATGGCATACTGTCTTTAAATCATGTTTAATATTGTACTGTTAGCACTTTAATGCCTTTGGGCCCTCTGCACTTTCAAAGCATATAAAATACCATAAAATGAGCATCATGAATGCCCACATTTTCAACCCTTTTTAATATCCCCATTGAAAATATTATTCACTGTATTCATTCCTAGGCCGACAACACCCAAATCTATACCGAGACAGAGAATATTGAAGACGTATTTGAAAAAATTAACCAATGCATGGGAGAGCTTAAGAGATGGGTGGCATGTAACCAGCTGCAGCTGAATGCAGCAAAAACGGAGTTAACATTGTTTGGGCGAGAAGGAAAAATTACGGTGGAAAGACAAATGCCACCTCCATTGATACTAAGGGAGGAACTGCATAATTTGAAGAAAGTCAAAACCCTTGGGTGTATTTGGCAGGAAAACCTGGCAGTGAAGCCCAGGTAGGTGCCAAGGTGAAGGCAGTGCATTATTCACTGCATATGTTGAGGAATGTGCTCCCATTTGTCCCAAGGGAAGACCACGCAGTGATGATGGGGCAATGACCAACTTGCATCTCGACAATTGTAATAGTCTGATGGCGGGGATCCCAGCTAACCACATGATCAGACTACAGAGGGCCCAGAATGCAGCTATTTGGCTGATTAGTCACCTGGGGAAGAGGGACCATATCTCAGCCCTATGCAGGTCTTTACATTGGCTAATGGTGGAAGATCGTATTAAATTGAAAGTTGCCTGTCTGATGTACAGATGCAAATGCATCTGATTAATCAGCTGCTCCGATAGCACAGCGAGTAGAGTGCTCCTTTGACATCTGTGCAGAGCCTGCTGACGCAAGTTTGAATCCCGGCAGGGCCAAACTCAGCCTTTCATCCTTCGGAAGTCGATAAATGAGCACCACACACCGTGGGTATTAATAAGTAGCGTTCAGATACCTGAGGCTTTGTAGCGCTATATAAATGTTAAATTATTAATGTTATTATTATTATTAATGGACTCGCACCAGAGTACCTTACCGCTAGGGTGTGCCGTTATCAGCCAACAAGAGATCTCTGTTCGGGAGATAAATTGTTGATGTGCGTTCCACAGGCCAAACGTGTATCCAGGGGGGACAGGAGGTTTGCCATGTTTGGCCCTAAATTGTGGAATCAGCTACCACTGGAAATCCGAGCCTTCTAGAACATGGAATTGTTCAGAAGGATGCTAAAAACCTTCTTATTTAAATAAACTAGTTAGCTACATATCCTATGCACTATTTATACACTCCTGATGGATAGTGCCCGTAAGAAATTTTCAAAATCAAAATCAAATATTCAGTACAGGACAAAACGTTTTAACATATCAGGGGACCTTTTATTAATGTTACATACAGGAGGAGAGAACTGAAGGATATACCAGATGTTACTTCACGTAGTAATCAGGCAATAATTACCACTGTTGGTAAACCCTTGAAATAATTTGGGCCCTAAAGAACTCATTATTTTGTAATTCGGAATGATTCAATAATATGAGCAGCGCTGATATTAGGACAAACGTTTATAATACTAAATGACTCCCCAAAGCACATGTGGTTAGCAGTGGCACATCACAAAATTTGGGGGCTCCCCTGCGAGCCATGATGAGGGCCCTTCCAACCCCCAACTCAGCGACAAATCATGGGTTACGCCACACTGGGCTGGCCTAGATCACCATACTTGTGCAATACGCACAAATGCCCTGCTGCAGGGGTACGCCACACACTGCACTAGGAGAAAGATATATATATGTGTTTTAATACATTATTCAGCACACTTGCCAAGAAAAAGCCAGAACATTTGCAATTGTTGTATAGGGTAACATCACTTCAGAAATCTAATACATGCAAGTCACCAACAGTGCACAGGAACATTAATGCTTCAATTAATGTAATGCTTTTCTATTAAAAATGCCATGCCACAATGAAAACATATCCAACTGGCTGCACAATATAAATCAGTCTAGGCACGTAATAACATATTACAGTAAAGCGTGCTAGGCTACATTTAGACATACCTATACTGGTTGCTCCAAAATGCCAGTCGAGGCAATAACACTTATCATGGTTGTTTTATCACAGATGCCCAGAAAAATATAAAATGTCACAGTAAGACATGACTAGACTGGCAGCACCCAAATGCCAGTCTAGCCAGGTAATTACACTTAGCAGGACTGCTTTATCAGAGGTGCCCAGTTAAAAAAATGTCAAGCCAAATGAAGAAATGGCTAGACTGGTGGCACCAAAATGACTCTCTAGCCACTAATACCACATATCATGCCTGCTTAGCCTGGAGATGGATGACCATTACGATTGATTGCACAATCCCTACCCTACCTCAAGCACCCACACAACCCTCTCCATCCCACCTCCTGCCCCAACCCCTAAAAACAGCTCCTCTGCCCAGAATCACCTCCACTTCCCTCTTCCTTGTCCAAGTGTTTATGTATGAATCCCCTTGCCTAATAGGTACTGGGATAAAGATGAGTGTGACTAGGAGTAATGAAGAGTACAGGTAATTAAGCCAGGCATTACTTACATGTCCCTCTACCTCATCCCAGTACTTGTGTATGAGGCAAGGTGCCTCAAGCACAAGTACTGGGATGAGGAAGACTAGGGGTAGGAGTAATTAAGATTACCAATAAGTAATCATTGGAACAATTTTTATGGCACAGCACACTCCAGCCAGGTACTTCTGTTACTGACACTGAAGGTGGCGCACAATGAACCACCTTTTTACTTTTTTGATTTGAACCCTGGATTCTTTCTTGAAGAGGCACACAACCCGTCTCACACCCACCTTAATAAACACCCTGTGTCGCAATGAACCATGAACTAGGTCGGTGTGTAACAGAGAAATATTGATTTCTTTTTGGAATTCAAATGAAAATCAGAGCAAAACAAAATTTAGGGAGCAGCCACTGCGGTGTGGTAACACAAATGCAAAACCTTATAATACAATTAATTCAACTTTCTGCCATCATCTACATAAACCTTAAGTAGAAATGGAAACAAAATCACTATTTTTCACAATCATAGATGGCACCTAGGTTATGCACTCCCCCTGCAACACTCCCCAAACACCTTACTAAATTCTGTATGGATTGAAATCAGTGGCAAGGAGTCAGCAAGAAGAGGGAAAAATCATTTTTAAATTTAACCCACCACACCCGAATGGGAGGCCAAAAATGAAAAAATGAAAACCTTCAAAATGAGCAAAATAGCATACTCGGATTGCACTTGTTACTTGTAGATCAGTTACAGTTGCAGAAGGATAGTTAGGACAGAATTGTGTGCGGTTGCACTAAAGAGACAAGGAAGCCTACAGGCTACGGACCAGAGCACTAAAGCAACATGAACACAGGTAAGGAAATCGTTTTGGGGAGGAAAACAATGCAACAAAAATCACATGCAGCAGAATTGCAATTTCTTATTTCACACTGACTTTAAACTGGAAAACAGCTAAGAAAATGGGTTTAGCAGTCAAAATCGGAAATCGTTTTTTGGGATGGGAAACAAAGACACTGAAAAGATAGGATACTAAGAGGAAGGGAGGGCTCTTTATAGGATGGTGATATGTTTTTTTTTTAATGGGAAATGCAAGTCGGATTTAAAAAAAAGCAAAATACAAATCGGTTTTGTTAGCACAATGATTAGTTTTACTGAGACTATATTTTAAAGACTATAATTGTTAAAGAAAGGCCCTTGTCATGAGGAGGTTGAGTTTGAATTACGACCAACTCACTGTGAATCTCTTTATAGGGAAATGTATTGAGTTATTTCAAAAAATACTACACAGGTAACTGAAGAAATAAAGAAAATAAATATGCTAACAGATATGGACTTACACAGATTCTTCTAAGGAAAGGGTGAACAGAGGATACAGGCAATTTGGCAAATGACTAGGGTTTGATGGGATTTGAATAGGGTTTGAACAGGATGCAAGGTAAAATAGCGGGATATACAGATTTTGGGTACTAGGTGATGTATACTTACAAGGCAAACTTGGGTTTGATAATTTGGACAGCCAGCAGGGTCTCTAGACAGCGGGGCCATGGATCTGGTCACGGCCAGCGGGGTCAATAGATCTGGTTACTAGGTTAGCTGGGCAAAGAGTCTGGTCACTGAATTCTCCTAAAGGGAATCAGCTGTTTTTCCTCCTTTCTCCCTGGTTATTGGGTATGCCTGGGTCTGCATAGGTGGTTCTGCCTGGATCTGGAGTCTTAGAATCTTGAAGGGTGAATTTTGAATGTTGAATATCCCTGTGTCTCCCTCTCTATCCCTTGAATAGCCAGAGTGACATCGTAGAATTTTACAATATGGGCGGAAGCGCCCAAGAATTAGTCCTATCCTAGGATAGGCCAGCCCATCGGTCCTCCCACCTCCCTCTGAGCTGATTGGTTCCGGAGAAGTCACATCAGTTTAAGTGTGTGCGTTTTATGACTCCCTTTGTCTCACAAGCCTATCTTTCACAAAAGTGGGTTATGGAACAAAACTTCATATTTACAATAGTCACCATCATAAAAACCAGATAGGCACATCCCATAATTTCGAAGGGATATGCCGGTTCGAACGCCAAATCTGTGCGATGTTGCCTCTTCCTTGGGCACAATTTTGCCATTTTCAGGAGAAACATATTATCTAAAATTCTGCAAATGGCTACACATAAGCAAAATAGTATTTGGCATAGTTTCCCTAAGTTTAATATATGTGCTATTTGTGCTTCCCCCAGAAATGCATTTTTCCTGCCCTTTCAGTTCGCCACGTGCCAGAAAGATGCACCTAGTCTTATTGTGCTTCTCCAAAAATCACATTAAAACTATCATAGTATCACATTACTGCTTATTCATATTGTAGGGAAAAATGTCATAAAGTATATATGTCCTGCATTGTCAATGAGGTGGATTTGCCCAAGTATGTGGGCGGTGCTGCCACCCCTACAATCAAAATGTCTACCCTGGGTCATCTTGTACAAGGGTTTCCATAACTCCCCTTTGAAGTCCTCCAGTGGATACTGGGAATGAATGGAGAGGAAATCACACATACAAGGCAAACCACAAGGCTTCACCCCTATCCTTTGTCCTCGGTAGCAGTTCTGCCTGGCAGTCTGGGAGAACCTGTAATTATCACACGATCAGGTCCATAAGAACAGGGCACATGACCTTGCAGCCTTAGTCACTGGTAGGTGTGAAATTAGCCTTGCTACCAGACTGATTTGCAATTCCTGAGCCTCAGCCAGGATAATTTGTCTTTTGGGGGGAAAAAGAGAGCACAATATTATTTCTCATTTAGCTTTCCCAAGGTCATTTTCTGCTTTGCAACAACAGATTTACACGTGTTCATTTTTTTGTACATGTTGATTTCACCAGATGTGCTTTTTCTCCGGACACAGTTTCCTTTGCATTTACATTCAGAAAGGCTTTTTATAGATCTGGTCAGTTTCTGGACACAGAGATACACTTGAAATGGTTTCTTGGTAATTGGCATGAAACAAGAGAGAGCATCTTTCCTTTGAAGTACTTTGCGTGTGTTGGTTTATTTCAAAAAGTAAATCCAACCTGTGCGGACTTGAAGCAGAATTCTTTTGCTTATTGTGGACTTTACTGATGAAACAATGCCGTTCTGGGAGGGATGGCCTTATTTGATGGTGTTCAAGATGAAATACAGGGACAGGGCCATGTTTTAATAGAACAAAACTGTGTGATGTTAAAACGAAAGTACCAGCAGTGCGATGCCGTTTTAAATGCAGGTCATTTTATTGTGCAGCCTTGAATGTTTAAATGACAGAACAGCAATGCACAGCCATTCTGAATTTCAGTTGTTTTCTCTGGATTCACGTGAATGACAACAAAATGCAGCTATTCTTGGGGTGGCTGTGTTCAACTCTCGCCCCATATGTGCTCAGCAGACCAAAGCACAGCCATGTTTGGGTAACTGCTGAAATGCAGTTTTTGTTTTAGGGGGGTTCTGCCGTAGGCCTTAAATGTACCCCACAGACCCCCCACCCCATGCTCTGCCGTGACTTCTTGTTGAGGGAGAGTAGGGCAGAGTGGGGTCAATTTGACAGAGTTCTCTTTCATCAGGGAGCGGCACACCAGGGTTTCCTTCCGTCTTTCAATTGAAGAGTATGGAGTTGCACCCCCTTTCCTTCCTTCCCTTTCCAGGACCCCAGGGAGGTCCTTGCCAGACTACGAGGTAATGAAGTTAATTATCTAATAGGAAATAGATGAAAACAGGTTTTAGTATATTTAAATGACAGTGTTCCCGGAAGATTTACAACAGTGGAACAATAATTACAACTTACGCTTTCCAGGACATAAACATTTTTCATATTTACCATCACACCAAGTAGCTTACTCACTGGGACAAAACAACGATCTGATTTTTAAAAAAAAAATTCTTTCATTATTACAGTAACACTAAAGGAAACTACTCCCTGTTACATAAATATACTTATGCACTTACCTATGTCCTTCTGCTTTTTATTTTTCTTTCTTCTCATTCTTCAGATGGTTCCTTTGTTTGATTTTCCTATGTCTCATCAATCAGCTGCAAAGTATGTCTGGGGTGACAACTTTTTAACAGATTGATGTGGGCCCATTTCTCTTCTGACAGCTCTCCTTTGGGATGCAGATTCTCTAGGTGACAGGTGAAATTTTGTCTACAATTTCAAAGTGACCGTGCCGGGAGGGGGAGGAATTTTCTATCCTTAGTCTGGTTCCTCTGAAAATTGTACAAGTAGACCCTGTCTCCAACTTGGTATTCTTTTTAGTTGTTTCTAAGTCTTAGTGGGTTTTCATTCCCTCTGCTGATTTCTCCAGATTCTGTTGAGTGTGCAAAAGCATGCTGAAGGTGTTTTCTTAAATTCTCAACATATTCATGTGTTGTGGAGGCGTTTATCAGTGTCTGCTCTTGTGTTCTATAGCACCATTTTTCATCCAGTCATTAGCTCAAATGAAGACATTTTGGTCACAGTAGATGGTGTAGATCTGATGGCCAGCAGGACAAGCGGTAATCAGACTTCCCAACTTCACCCAGAACCTGCCACAAACTTCTTGAGAATGCTCTCAATGGTATTATTGTACCTGTCAACTCCCCAATAGAGGACAGTGGTATGCAATATGGAGTTTCCCTTTTACCCCAAGTATCTTCCACATCTTTGTCATCACTTTGCTGGTGAAGTGACTCAATCTTTTGGGGAAGGCCAAAACGCGAGAAGATGTGGTTGATCATCAGGGCAGCTGCTGTTTCTACCTTGCAATTTGGGGCCGGGAGACATTCCACCCATTTGGTAAACAAGCATGTTACTGTTAGCATGTACTTGTTCCCCCTAGAGGAGCGAATCACAGGACTGATGAAATCTACTTGTAAATCAGACCAAGGCTGTGTCATCCCCCTCTTCTGGAGGGGAGCTCGGTGTGTGAGTGAACTTGGCTGAAATTGTGCACACACAAGACACCCCTTCAAATATTGGTCAATGTCCTTCCCCATGTGTGGCCAGTATGCAACCTCCCGCAGGATTTATAGAGTAGTTTGAAACCCCTAATGACCAGCTGTGGCTGCGTCATGGGCGTGACTTAGCATCAGGCTTTGGAATGAGGTAGGTACCACCCACTGGTCACATCCAGAGATGGATCTCCTTACCAACAAACCGTCTTGGATTCGGAACATGTTGCGAAACGTCATCAACACCCTGAGGTCCTCTTTCCCAATGTAATCAGTTTCCGTCAGAGGAAAGTTCACAGAGTTCTCAATGTGTTGGTAAAATTTCCCAATAATCGGATCCCCTTTTTGTGCTGTAATTAAATCATCATCTGCGGTCTCCTTATTCCACTGGCCAGTTCAGAGTTTATTGTGAGCAAGTGTCTGGGACCTGGTGACGGCAGTGACCTGGAGTTCCCCAAACAGGGACTCAATCTGAAGGAGATCCCCTGTATGACTCTGGATTTGGCCAACTGATCAGCCAGGTCGATTCTAGTTTTGTCCGGTCCCTCTATTCTGGAATGACCATTAATCATTTTCCAATAGATTGTCATCCCATATTTTGTATGAGCTTGCCATGTTTAAGTGGTTTATTATTTGCACACAAGTGCCTCTGGTTTTCAAATTGATCAGGTGCTCCACGAACCCGTTCCGGACATAGGGCCTCATTACGAACCAGGCGGAAAACCATGGTGCATGGTGCTAATAGCACCATGGTCCATGCCGGTAACTTACCGACTCCGCCATGGAGAAAGGGGGAATTACCACCCCATTACAAGGTTGGCGGGGCGGTAATTCCCCCTTCCTCCATGGCCCTTCGCCATTCCCATTTTTGCCCCATAGGCTCAATGGGAATGGGGAAGGCGCTAAGTACGGTACCGCAAATTGCGGTACCGTAATTAGCACCAAGGTCCCTTTGGGGGTTCCTACTTTAACGGCTAGTGTAGACCAGCCGTTAAGGTCGGGTCCCGCAAAGGGACCTCGTAATCAGGCGCTAATGGGTTAACGGCGCAGCAGCCTTTTACGGCGCCATTAACCCATTAGCGCCAGGGTCGTAATGAGGCCCATAATCTGAATCAGTCATTATGACCAGTTTGTGGAGTCTGTGTTGCACAGCAGTGAGGATGGCCTGGTGAACTTCTATCAACTCTGCCACCTGATTACTGGGGGGACTGATTTTGTACCCAGCGGAGGTCTCATGAGCATCATCCACCCAGGCATTCCCAATGCCAGCCACCAGTTCATTTTCCCTGTTATCAACATGGTAGGAGAACCCGTCCACCTAGAGTGTGGGCATCCCCTTGCACGTGTCTTCTTCATAGACCTTGTGCAGGGAATTTAGGTACGCCTCCATGTTGTCTTGGGTTTTGAGACTTTCGTCCTTGAGACAGTTTTCTCGGGCACAATCATGCAAGTCAGCCAAACCTTGCGCGAGGTGACTCTTCTTGTTTGGGCCATATCTGACCTCCACAGGAAAGCCTTGCATGGACAGAATCCAGGAAGTAATTCTGGAATTACTTACATTTCCTGCCCAAATTCTGTCACTATGGAGGTATTGCAAAGGCTGGTGCAGAGTCTCCACAATGATGTGCTTCCCCTGGATGAACAGGCAGTAATTATTCAATGCCCACACCGTTGCCAGGAGTGCCTTCTCACAATCATTGAATGTTTCCTTAACAGAGGATAAAGACTTGCTTGCATAGGAGATTACTTTTTTGGCCTTGTCATGCTTTTGATAATACTGATGTTAAGCATGTATTCGAGAACCCTGTCTCCAAGAAGAACTCCTTTTTGACAGGGTAAACTAGACAAGGCGCTTGTGAGAGGCTTCTTTTGAGTTGTTTTACTGCCTCGGCTTGTTCTGGAACCCACTCCCACTTGACCCCCCCATTTAACAGATGGATCAGGGGTCTTGTGACCTCTGTGTAATTCTCAATGTACTTCCTACTGTAATTGGTCAGTCCAAGAAGACTCCTTAGTTCACGCAGCCTTGTGGGGTCTTTCAGTTTTAGTAGTGCTTCCACTTTCTTTGCCTTGGGGACAGAGACCCCCTGGGGTGATTTCATATCCCAAGAAGTTTACACGTGTCCTACACTACTGTGCCTTCTTGAAGGACAGTTTTGCTCCGGCAACCCTCAACTGGGTCAGAACATAGTGGATTTCCGCTATGTGTTCCTCCACTGTTGAGCTTTTAATCAGAACATCATCCACATAGGCCAGGTTACTCCTTTCATCCAAGTCGGGTATGGCCTTGTGCAGGAAGATGTTGAATTAATTGGTGAAGTTTATGTATCTGATGGGAGTCCGGGTCCCTGTGTACTGCTGCCCCATAAGGTAAAGGCCAGATTGTACTGGTCCTCCCTACTGACGTGTACTGTCCAGTATCTGTCGGTCAGGTCAATGGCGGTGTACACCTTTGACCACTGGATCTGGGCCAGTCCTTGACCAATGAAGGGAAGAGGCCATTCGGGACATGTGGAACCATTTGTTCAGCTCCCTAAGGTCTGTGCAAAGTCTCCTTTGGCTATTTGGTTTTAAAATCCCCAGTACCGGATTGTTAAAGGTACTGTGGACTGGGCGAATTATCCCACGGGACTCTAGGTTTTTATGATTTCTGTAATGGACTCCATAGAAGCGAGTGGTAAGCAAATACAGGAGTCATTCCAGGGTCCATGGGAATTGAGGTGGTAGGTATCTCGGTGCATCCGCAGTCGTACAAGTCCACAGCAAAGATATCTTGAAAATCTAAAAACACCTGTTTCAACTTTTGCTTTTGTTCCTCAGTCTCACAGGCATCAGCGAGGTTGAGCCATTCTTCAACCATCTGTCTAAAGCCTGGAAAGACCTCAGGTTTTGCAATCTCCGTGGCCTCCTCCAGCTGTGTGGAGAGATCTCTGGTGAGGGTGTTGACCTTGCCAGAGGGTTTCAGGTAGGATAGGCAGTCATTGTGGACCTGGAATATCACCTCATCCTTCCTGATGTCACAGGTCACCCCCCCCCCCCCCTATGAGGGCAGGAAGAGCACGCCAGGAAAATCCCCCCTTGCCGGGTGAAGATCATTTCTGGCGGTATGTAATTGTCGCAGTCATAACAGTCATTGGGGATTGGTCCTATAATTTCATTCCCTAAATCCATGGAAAAATGCTGGTCATCAACTGCCATTCCAATAAGGGTGCATGAGCCCAGAGTGATACTCCTAGGGTCGCTGTTATCCACCATTATTGGAATGGTGTTGTGTTCTACACTAGCTAATGGTGTTGGGTTTAACCCTTAACCCTGCTGTTGAAGATGGGCATTGAGGTGTACATAAGCGTCTGGATTTTGAAGTTTCTGTCCTCTCTTAATTTTTAAGTCAAGTGGGAATTGTTCGGTCCATCCTGGTATGGTGACCTCCTCTCCAATTTGAACTTCAACCACCTACGGCAGCAATTAAGCTTAACAAAATGCCTTTTGTGAATCATCAAAGCCCATGGGATTGCCCCAGAGATGGGACCAGGCCTTGTAATTTATAAGGTCCAAATTATTTGCAAACCGATTGAAAATGTCACTGCCTAAATAAAATGCAGCAAGGACATCTCGCACGACCCAAAAAGTTCTACGCTTTTATCACCTATGGACATTTTTTATAATACACCTGCTAGGCAGGAGATGTTTGGAATTGGGAGTTTCCAGGCCCATTTCCCACTCATTTAAATGTGGCGAGAACAGGCTCCCTCTTCTCATTCAACTGAATAGGGAGGAACAGCTGTTCGCTCATTTTCTGAATATCAGCCAAGCTTTGACTACAGTACTTGGATTTTCAGATTGTGGATCTGTATAAAATGTCAAGGTATTTCCTTCCAGTGTGGACTGCCACTTGAAACTGGAAGGAAGGTTGATTTTCCTGAATGGAGAGGAGTTCCCATCACCAGTTTGTTGTCCTACAGCAATTACTGCAATGTCAGGAATTTGATTGTTTTGGAAATGGAACTCAATTTGGTCAGATTTTTGTTCAACCATGTAGCATGTGCCATTTAAACTGACATAGTTGATGCTTTGTTTTAATTTTATTGGCTGGTTAGTCTGAGTCCAGAGCACCTTGTTCACGCAGTCTATCAGGGGAGATAAGCTCTGAAGGAGGTCATTTCCTAATAGACAGGGGGTTCCCTCTGGAGTCACGACTATGACCGGGTGCTTTACCTTGTGTCCCCCAAATTTAATTTCAAGATCCGCAGTCCCCTCAATGGGAAGTTCTTTCCCGTTGAAGTTCTGGAGACGTCCAGGAAGAGGGGTGAGAGGGATCTGGTGTCTCTCCCCCCTTCCTGAATTTAGCTGCTCAAAGGCCCTTTTGGACAGAAGAGTAGCTTTGTATCCAGTGTCCACCAGTGCTAGAATTGCACATTGCCCTTGCACTTTGACAGGGGCATAGAACCTCCCTTTTTTCTCTTCCACTGGACAAAGGAAATGGGCACATTGGGCAAGCTGGGCGGTCAGTTTATTTATTTTGGACTCTGACACAGTGGGGTTTTGGACAGTTTTTTGTGTCGGAGTCCTGGAATCTGTAATGAAAATTTGGCATCCTGAAATAGGTGGGATTTCGGAATCCACTTTTTCCCTTAGTTCCGTGCTGTCCTCCCTTACCTGGAGACAGTCACTAGAACCGGTTTGTGGGGAGGATCCCTCAGTTACTGTTACATTCACAGGATGACATTTCTGGGGTTCAGGGATGGGCGATTCTGAATCAGTCCTCACCTCTACCCAGTCTGGGTTGTGGTCATATTTCTTTGGGAGGAATTCCCCCGTCCTTGAAGGAGAAGACTTTTTTCCCAAAATCCTCAAAGGATTCTTTCCCTTCAAACTGGAGGACACTGACTTCCTCCACAAAATGGGCCTTTTTGGTCTCTTTGTTTCTGCTACTCACCCTCTGTTCCCTGGGTTGCAGATTTTCAGGGGCAGAAGATTTTAGTTCTGGTTCTGGGATGTCTAGGGGCTTTTCACGATTGAGGAAGGAAGCTTTCTCTAGAGCTTTGCATCCCCCTTCCTCCCATGCCTCCTCCTCTGGAACCGGTGGGATATCGGGGTTCCCTCCCCATCACTGTTCTGGGGTGCCAGACCATTGGTTGGAGTTATTCTGAGCTGCCATGTTCATTTGAGGGTTCTGCTGAGACCTCAACATGCGACTCAGATCTTGAGTAAGCTTCTGTACATGGCGCTCCAGTTGGGACACCCGCTCCGGCTGGTACAGGGGTGTTGGAGCAACTCTGGGCTGCTCTCTGGAAGGGTAACTATCCCTTCTCTCGGAGTAAACTGCGTACTGGTGATTCCCCTTGTAAACCTCCACCCTTGGCCTCCACTCTCCTGGATTTGGTGGTTTGGACTCCTGAAAACGGGGAGAGTTTGGAGGGTTGTCATGGATATTGGGATTTTGAAGGTAGCGGAGGAAGAAACTTAAAACATGATTTGGAGGATTACTGTGTGGGATGTTTTTATCCACGCATCCAAGCCCTACCTCAAAACTGTGCAGTACTGACATGGAAAACATCAGGATGGCCAGAGATTCCCAGAAAATGCCCAGAGAAGTGCATGAAGAATAGGCCGCCACCCATTTTGCCGATGTTATGGGCACAGAAGGGCACTGCCTAAAACCACCATTGGACTACCCACACAGTAGCCTGAAACCATTGGGAATGGCAATGCTGATTGCCAAAAGCAACCTAGAATTGTGGGGAATTCATTTTCTTAAATCCCAAAAATGGGTGCATTACCAGTACTCACCACTATCAGAAAGCCGGCGTTTTAAAACAACACCAGACTTTTTTCTCTTTTTGTGTAAAACTGAATAAATGAACCCAAAGCAGGCCAAAGAAAGACTTACTGAGAGGTGGATCCAATGTAAAGTTATATTCTAAAGTGACTTGAAGGTTTATAACAAGACTGGCTGAGCTGTGGATTTCAGCAGTTTAAGTAAATTTGGACTGAAAGACACTAAAAACCTAAATGTTTAAAGAAATGAGTGACCTACTTTTGAGTGTCACATAGGTTGCAATTGTTTAAATGTCATAGTTTTAAACTTAGAATCAGAATTCTAGCTGCATATGTAAAAATGGTTAGTTTTATATGAATGCAGAAAACTGGGTAACTAAAAGTGACATTAGCTGGGGCCTGGCTTAAGGAACTGAATTCTGCCCACCAGCTACCCCCGACAGGAGTTGAGACTTGCACAACTGCTGTGTTCCCAGGCCTAGCTGCCTTTTTGCTGCTCCCACCAAAAGGGATCTGACACTTCTCTGATTGAATTATCAAGGGACTGCTAGAGACTAAACATAGGACCCAGGCAGAGGGTTTATTGAAGTGGCCATAAATGGCTTCCTCTTGAACAATGGGCCTTCCAGGGCCCAGGCAAATGTTTTATTATGGGGGCCGTAAATGTGGCTTCCTCCTGGAAGGAAAGGGGAGGAGCACTGCATGTGAGAGCAAGCTGGCTTGGCAGAAACTGGGAGGGGGAGAAACTGGAGACAGAGGCTGAGCTTGAAGAAAATGGAAAGACTGGTTTCTGTACCATGTGACCTGAAAAGACACACCCCTGTAGCCAGAATATGGTTTTAGAAAAGATGAATAACTCATAGTACGGACTTGTCATAATTGTTTAAATGATACCATAATTCTTGTGATTTTTCTGCCCACATTTTAAGAGGTTTTTAGAACCGGTGGCATGATCTGGGGGCAAGCTAGCAGTTAAGAGGGTATTACTTAAAATGTATGCATGTTAAAAGTCTGATACTTCATCAATTAATGCCTGCATGCCTTGCGCACATTTGGGTAAATTTGAGTAAGAATCTGATATTGGTAACTTGACCAAAAAGTGAAATATGTTGCCATTTCTCAATGCAAGCTCCCAGGAAGAGCAGATTTGGACAGGGTATACCTCCTGTGATATGTGATGGGTGCATGTAATTTTAAACAAATGTGTACCTGTGCAAACATGTCTTTTGGGTCAAAATATAGATTGTGTGTAATTTGACAGGGGTGGGTTCTCTGTATCATAAACAGACCTCATTATGATGACACTTCATTTCATTCCCCCAATCAAGGGGAAGAGGATGAAGTGGCCAATGACAAGTGGAGAGGGGTAGGGCCTAGGAAGCTAGCCTTTCCACCCATTTTCAAAACACATAAAAGCAGACAGTCAGGACGGATAGGGACATTCAATTCCATTTGCTGCGGAGCATGCTGCCGGACCATACAACATCCAGAGATCCAGACTTCAAATCCATCAATCTCCAGAATCCAAAGAGGCTAGACCAGCAGAGCAGAGCTGACCCAGACCGCTGATAGCAGAACCAGAGAGCTGACCCAGATCACTGTGAAGAGACCCAGACCAGACCGGAGTCCAGTCCAAAACCTGACCAGATCCGTGGCGAGGCCTAATTCAAAAATATATTGTGAGTACCTAGCAGAACTGTGCAGAACCAATCTCTTAGTTAAAATAATATAATTCAATCTATTTTAATCTAAGTAGAACTGCCTAAAAGCTGTCACCTGTCATTTTCTATCTAAAAGCTGTAACCTGTCGCTTTGAACTTTTAAAATTTAAAATCCGAAAAACAACCTTCACAAAATCGTTCATAACTCCGTAACCGTTTGTGCTAGGAACTTGCAGTAACTTTCCTCTGAAAGCTGGGAATCTTGGCTTTTCAACGAACCTAGAACGCATTCCGATTCTCTATACTATTGCCGCAATCGCGAAAAACGCACTCGCGAATTTTGCCGCGATTTGCAAATTTCTCCACGTGTGAAAACAGAGGTTTCCTTGCTAAAAATTCGTTTGCCTCTTAAGAACCATCCCTGAATCATTGCTAGAGTGAGCCTGGACTAATATTAACTAGATACCACTCACCCTGAACCTCTAGAGGGATATAAAAGCATTTTAGCATATTTTTCACTTCATTGCCAGCACCTATAAAAGCATTTTAGCACATTTTCCAATATAGTGCTATCACATATAAAAGCATTTTGGGCCTGTGTTTCAAACTTCTGTAGTCTAAGCTTGCTGGGGTGAACTGAATTACATTTGATTGCATTTCTGAGAACTGTGTGCTTTCCTTCCATTTCCTTGCATTGCATAAAGGGGGGAGGGGATTGCCAGAGAAAAGTGATTACATTGTTTTGTTGAAATCATATTGAGTATTTTCTGTATTGCATTTTCATTCAACATTACATCCATCTGAACTTATATAAAGCATTCTCTACCACCTTATTCTTCTGTTCCTATTCACAAGTGTGCTAGTGCCAGACTATCCATTATTGATTACTGCTCAGATTCAGTGTGATATTCAATTATTAATTTATTATAAAGCGTGATATATATATATATTGTTTAAATTATCAAATAAACCTTTAAACTTGCAAAACAGAACTACTTCTTGGCTCAGTGGGGTCAGGGGGATTCCAAGAGAGGGGTGTTATATAGGGGTAGTCATCCAGAACGCATGAACTGGACATAAAGATATATCCATAAGGGTTTCCATTCAGTATCCCAGACTAGGCTTTGACTTAGCTGTAGTGTTGAATTGAATCCTCTTACAACTGCCCTCCTGAGGAAAGTTTGGAGGGAAGTTTCCTGGGGCCATACTCACCTGATTGGATCCATCCGGGGTCAGGGAAGTGCACACATATCCCAACATGGGTCTGTTGCCCTTATACCTAGGGCTGATGTAATTGGCAGTGTTAGGGGGCACATTTGTGGGGTACCCTACCTGACTACCACCTGCGTGTGATTGATCAGAGGGTCTTCTTTGCCTCTGATAGGGTTGGGTTTGGGAAGGTGTATTTTTAGGCCCCCCCATTTCTAGGTCCAAAATGGGGGCAACCTTTCCCTCCGCCACGTTGGCAGCAGCGGGGGTGTTGGTTGGTTTGGGGATTTTGGTTGGATTTTTGTTTTCTACAGGTTTTTTGACCCGGTTAGCTTGCTCTATCACCCAGTTCAGGGTCCTGTCATCATGGAAATCTCTTACCAGCTGTGTCATGATATATTTTGAGAGTGCATGAAAATAGGTATTCATAAGTTTCCTACTATTCGTGCGCACCCGCCTAATAGTATGCGCAAATGCCCGCTTTAGCTCCTGAACAAATTCTCTTGGGGCCTGATCCTCTCCACATTGCAGATTGTAATCCACCTTGCGGGCCTCCTGAGGGTTTCTGTATGTTGAGGAATGCTTCAAGATGGCTGCCTTGTAGGTGGACCACTTGGTATGATTCTGGTTTTCCAGACCAGCAAAGAAGCTGGAGTACTCTGGAGAGAATGTCCATTTGGCAAATTCTATGTAATTCTGATTATTCTTAATGTCAAAATAGGTCATCATCTGTTCATATAGCTCCAGATGCTCCCAGACAGAATATATTTGGCATTAAAGTGGTACAAGGTCATGAAACACCAAAATGCTTTATTCTGTTTAATGGGGTCTTTCACCAGAGCTCTCTTTTGCTTGTTAGCCTTCTTTTGTCGCTGTACCTCAGTCCATTCACCCTCAGACTCAGAGCTGTTGTTATTTGAGGTCCCCTCATCATTTTATGGGTCTTTGTCTCATCTACCCCGTTGTGCCTTGGGCTCTTTGGGTCACTCCCCTTAGACTCCCTCTTTCGCACATGAGAGCAGTTTTCTGACCCCTCCTTGCTGCCAGGGTTGCTGGAGAAACCCCCCCCCACTGCCCTGATTGGGTGGAGGTTTTTAGAATACTCTTTTGAGGCCTCAACTCATACTCTGTTTTCTTTGCAAAGGGAACCAAGTGGTTCCTTTGTAGGTGATGTTTCTGCAGGTCTAGCTCTCTGATTTTCTCCTCATAGGAGCTTTCCTGGTCAGATCCCTCAGCCATATTATTTTTGTACCTGAACAGGGACGCCCGTCCATCAGTCTCTGTTGGACGCTGACCTGTCAGCTCAAACATGCTAGGCCTATTTAAGTCTTGCTGCCTCATGATTTTGGGTTCAAGTGGTAAATGGGTTTAGTCCCTTGGTACAGGGGGCACCATGCTGTGATTAGGGGTTGCCCTGCCACTCTCTACTTGTTCGGGGTCCCTCAAGTTTTGATTCAGCCTTGCACACTCTTTTTCTAACTTACCAAGTTTCTCCTTCTCAGTCCCTACCTCTTCATAGTAGGCAAAGGTCTGATCCTTGTGCTCTGCTATCAGGGCTTGACTTGCCTCTATTACCTTCCCTTGGGCTTCTACCTGGCTTTGCATTCCCCTCTTCTCATCACAGAGGGCCTCGTTGTCTTTTTGTGCTGCCTGTATTGCCTGGGAACACAGAGACCATCTTTATTGCAGGAGATACATCTTCTGAGTTTGCACATTTTTGGCTTGGGTCGTCTCTTCTAGATCACCTTCTACTTGTCTTGTGTGCCCCAATAACTTTTCATGTTCTACTTTTAGTTCATTCAGTTCCTGAAGGTCTAACTCTCTTTTCTGTAGGTCTGTTTTAAATTTGCACACTTCCTGACATAGGGCATCTCTTTCCTGATATAGGGGCCCCCTGTTCAGCCAGGTCATCCCGCTGTTGTTTGATAACACTTCATTTCTGGCGTTCTTGGTCAAATTCTGTTTGAGAGTGGAGTTCTTTAATGATTAAATTATTATTCTCCTCTTCCAACATTTTGATATGATTTTGTAACGCAATCATGTCCCCTAAGCAGGTTCTATTGTATATCACCTGTTGGTTTAATTTTAGTTGACTCTCTTTCAGGGACTCAACCTTTTCCTGACACTCTTCTTTTAATGTAGCTAGTTGGGCCTGTTGTTTTGAATTAGTTAGTTGCTGTACTGCCAAGTCCTCTTTTAACTGTTGGATGGGAATGTTCAACTTTGCCTCAGAATGTTGACTCTCTTGCATTTTTCCTTCTACCTGTTTTAATTCACTCTGGGTTTGGTTTAAGAACTCAGACTTGTTTTGTGCAAGGGTTATACTTTCTTGGTATTTCTCTCCCATAACCCCCATGTGGAGGTATATGTAGGCTGGGAGTCGGGCCATTTTATGCTGTTCCTCTTTAACATTCTGAGTAATGGAAAACTCAGTCAATGCTTGATGTAACAGGCCACTGTCCTGCCACACATCCATGTTCATGGAGATGACCTGTTGCATCATGCTGGATAGCCAGGGTCCCTGTTCCTGTTCTGCCCAGTCCACTGTAACGAATAGTTTGGACAGCAGGTGCTGCCTAGCTATATTAAACTCTACGGTGCTCCAGGGACGTCATTTCACCAAAATGCCAGGGGTAGCGGAAGTGACGTCAGACGACCCTTGAACCACCTGATGACATCACAGGAAGTGATGTCATTTGACCCCACCCAGAAGTGATATCGATGGAACAGGACCTTTCGCCCGTTGACAAATCAGGAAGGGGCATCACATAGCATTGCACAATACGAAAAATATGGTTACGATATCACTATAATGTGATGTACATTTCATACAAGAATGGATCGCCATATGTATCGCTAAGATCAGTATGTATAGGCCCATATTACCAAATTACTGTGAATGCAAGCAGACGTCCATGACCAAATGATAATGATGTGTTATTATATAGCACTTACGCTTAAGCACTTTATATAGAGGGCTTTAGACCCCCACCGTTATATTGCCACAAATATCTAAAATCTCATGCATCACGTTTGACAAATAAATGAATTAAATGAACCGCACAATACAATGAAAATTAAGTACCACGTGGAATAATTTTAAGCGGGCGTGAAAGTAATTAGGTTTACACAACCTTCTGATGATGTTGGGGCACACTGCTTACTCTCTGCACCATATGCTAAAAATAACTCCACCACCCAACCGGCACAAATGCTCTAAATTCAACTCATTTCAGGTACCAACAAGGGCTCAATAAACCCATACTTATCATTCCTAAGGAAGAAAGATGCAACGCGCATATATAGCAAAGCAGAGGTAACAGCGACTCTGGGGATATGATTGAAATATTAATTGAACAACCCTTGAAAACACACTCAAATATAGAGGTACAAACAGACCTCTCCACTATCCTTCCCTCCCACATTTCCTCCACCATTACAGAATCTGTAACCAGCGATCTCACAAAATAGACGGAATGTTTTTGATGTATGCGCTATGAGTAATTGTATGACACTGTAAACACACTGAAAATGTTGAAGATGTATGTGTAACAAGAGAGAGCACACTTATGATACAAAAAGTATTGAACGTACTAAATGAGTATCACCCCCGACACCTTTCATATTAAGCAAAGGCATCCTTGAAGATAGATTTATCTTCCTTGGCGAGTTTAAAACCCATAAATCTGGGTATTCTATTGACGCATTGTACTTAATCTAATGTTCCTTGAGAAAGCCCAAGCAAGGGCGAAAATATAGCACTAGCCTCCAATTGGGAGAAATGTCAGAACAATGTACTAACCTAAGAACAAAATACCAATAAAATCCAATCTTAAAAACTAAATAGCAATTTAGTCAATTATTTTTTTTAAAGACTTATAGCCTTGGCGCATGAGTTCGACCTAGTATCCGCCCTATCCAACCTTCATTTTATGTTAACTTGCTCCGTCTCACTAGAGTTAAAGCGCAGGTACTTAAACGCTCTACTGACAGACTTAAGAATAAGAGACACACAAGAAGCCATGCTGTTTTTAACGTGTGCATTGGAGGGGAAAGTGGTGTTTGCCTCTGCTAGATATGTGCATCGCACCTGGTTATTAAGAAGGAGGTTGATGGGCAATTCTTAACTTAAACAACTGAAATTGTCGTGAGGCTGTGAGCTTGCTCGCCTTATAGGGGGTAACACCACCTGTAAGATATTAACAATACGTGGATTCCATTTTATGATATGATATGATGCAGCCTTTATAACATGCCAGTACACAAGTGTTTCTAGGCATGACAAGACATGGAGAGGGAAACAGAGGGAAGGGAAAACAATGATCATACTAGGCCTTGTGTCATTCAATTTGTGCAAGTGCAGGGACAAGGAAGGTGAGAAGTACCAAGAGGGGTTGGGGGGGGATGCAGGTAACTCAAGTGCAGCCAGCGGGTGGCAAAGTGTAGGTAACTCAATAAGTGCAGGCAGCGGGTGGCTTATAAGTGCAGAGCGAGGGGACTATTGGGTTGCAGATACAGACCACAAGTGCTGGGGGAGCCAGGACGAAGTGCGTAGGGCAACTGGACATGCAGGAGCCTGGACCCAAGTTGAGAGGGTAGCCAGGTGACCAGTGTGTGGAGCAGTCGGAACATTAACAGGGGAGAGGAAGAGAGAAAGCAGAAGCGAAAAGGAAGGTCTTGAGTTGCTTCCAGACCTGGAGGTAGTTCTGCTCAAGTTTGAGAGAGGGAGGATATTCCAGAGATCTGCCCCCAACTCTCTGCTTGGAAAAGTGACTGACCCTCAGAGAGTTCGAGGTGGATGACCGGAGAGCTTGAGAAGGGAGATTTTTAGGAAGAGAGAGTTGAAGGTAGTCTAGTCCCAGGCACCAGAAAGCCTTGTGGACGACGCAAAGGGTCTTGAACCTGATTCGTGCCGCCACAGGGAGCCAGTGAAGAGATTTTAGAGCTGGAGAGGTACGATCCCTTGTAAAAACAAGGAAATATCGAGGCTGAGTACCACAAAAGGAAATCCACCGTTCACGGGCTAGAAAGATTCACAGATCTTTATTCTGTACAGTTACAAAGAAACACAGATAGCTATCTGGCCCTCAACACCCCGCAATGAGAACCAGCCTGTCAAAGAGAGGAGAGAGAGTGCTGGACATCTAAAACATTCATACTTTTATACAGTTCTAAGTAATACTGTCCAGCCCCTCTTTGAGTTAATAATCTGCGGTCTAGAGTTTGTGCCTAGTTTACATTGGGTTCACATAATATTTTACATAGGATTATACATGTTTGTATTTCCACAGTGATACAATGACAACGTATGCTCCCAAATCCTACAGCAAGCTCCTTTTACACGTTGCATTCAATCGAGTTCAGGCTATGTCCACGCTTGGCGTTTACATTTCATTGTTACAGATGTGTATTCGTGGCTGGGGCTTGTTAGCGTAGACAATGCTAGGACAACAGTTCATGCATAATACAAGGTCTCATTACATAGTCTAAACAGTCGGCCCTTGGACAGTCTAACCATTAACAGAACTCAAAGGTCAGGAGCTTGGTTGCGAGTTGAAAACACAGTCCACCATTTAAGAACAGAGAATATACCAACAGAAATCAAAATGGCGGATGATTCTAAAATGGCGGCGAAGTCGATCCAAAATCAGAACTTTGCAACGCAGTTTCCCCCATAGAGCAACTAGGCTTAGGCCAATATAAATCAAAAGGAGGCACAATATGATTTCCGTTTAACAAACCCTCCTTTTGGCCTATGCCAAGTGCTAAACTAAAATCTAGTCGCTTCACGAGTAACTCCACGTTTCAGTGTCCATAAATCCTGAATCACATTCATCAGATATATCAATCGCCATAAGATCTGTGGCGGAAATTTCCCTCATCACAAATTCGTTGGTCAATCTTTCTGGTGCGGGTACCTTTGGTCCTAACATTCCCATAGTCTGTGCACAACATCCCTCTAACATTGAACATATGTCAGGAAGACATTGTATACAACAACAACAGAACAACAGAATACCAAGAATTATCAATAAGACCGAGAGAAGCTTCCATCCCCAAGATCGTAAGGAGTCCCAGAACCAAGCACTAAGAATCCAGTTTCCCTCGGGAACATGTACTTCTGAACTCAGGAGATGCAGATTTTGTATTGCCTTAAAGATGGTGGAGGCGGAATCTGGTATGAAAACACAGCCACCGGACCCCACTAATTTGCATACTCCACCACGCTCAGCCAAGATGATGTCTAATACCATCGGTTTTGTAGCGCCACTAATCTGATTGCCTTTTGCTCTAGAGTGATGTTATAGAGTATGTCAGTGGTCTGGTTGATGGTTTTCTCCAGTACTCATGCTAGTCTCCTGATATCCTCGGAATTCATAATCTGCCCCCAAAAAGGCCCCCAAAAAGGTACAAAAGAATTTGCTACATCGCCTAGAACTTGTGATGGAGTATCGCCATTCTCGTCCCGCCTAGGACGAGCCCTAGAGATTTCAGTGGTACTGGCTACATATACCCCTGGTAGCAGAATTACCAAATAACAAGTTCCCTGCCAATCCCTAGGTAGCCATGGATAAGCTTCATTACCGCAAACGAAGTAGACAGGTTCGCCTACATACAAAGGTCTGTCCTCACTGGTCAAGTTTGCAACACTAATGCAACCCTTGAAATGGCCCATTGACTGAGTACATTACTCTGTATGCAGAAAGAAACTGAGTTGGGGCTATGGTTAACAGTATAAGAATGTGGCGTAGCATCCCTATTACCTGTAGGAGAAGTCTTAAAAGAAATCCGAGATTGAAAAGGTCAGTACAGTCTATCAGAAGGCCTAAGAGGAGCAACATAAAACTTGCTCCTATTTGTGAAGAGTGAGCATCCCAGAGGCGTTAGGACTCGCCTTTCAAATTCGTTCAAATTTGTCCCATCAAAGTTCTCTGAGATGCTATCATTTCATCGGCTAAAGAATAGTGCCCGTAGAGAAGCATAACATGCAGTAGTTAAAGGCAAAGGATGAATATACCAGCCCAACCCTTTTTCCCCATGTTGCGGTAAATGGGAGCAAATCCAGCAGTTTCTTCTATTCAAAATGGCATGAGTTGCGTTCATTATAAGCAGTAGTGTATTATTATGATAACTCTGTCTATGTTGAGAGTCTCTAGGAGATAGCATGTGCAGGTGCACAAAAGGTGTAGATACAGTAGGAACATTCTCAGTAGGCAAGAATGTTTCAAGTGGGCGTACTTCTTCCATATACCAAAATCCTAAGGCAACTAATACTATGAAACTGGTTAACACAATTACAAGAAGACAATACGTCTTGAAAGACCATGTATTTGATCGTTCATTGTCATTGTTGGCCAAACACGCGATTGTCTGTACCGCAGGAGTAGGGTCTATAACAGTCATTGTTCCTGGAAGCTCTTCACCGATAAGTTCCTGCGAAAATCTCTGTAGTCTGTTTGCTGGTGATCTCCTGATCACGTGTTTTCTGAGTCTTTCCCAATCCCCAGCCACCTACTTTCCTTCAGTGCAGAAAGTGGCAAAGGACAAGCTCTGTAGTTATTTCCCAGTGGGCACAGTCGTATCCATGCAGTGTGACTAGTGCCGCGGACGCAGTTTGTACCTTGTGACTCCTGGTACTGTATGATCTGCGAATAGTGTATCGTTGTATCCTGATGGAAGTGATGAATTTGCAGCAGAGCCGGACAAAGATGCAAAAGGATCTGCAAGAGAGTGTGGAGACGAAGCAGCAGTTTCCCCAGGCCCCACGGGCTCAGGGAGTGTCTCTGAAGCACCCTCAGTGCTGCTCAATGCTGAATGATCTCTGTGAACAGAGCAAGTAAGTTTCTCCTTATCTTCTTTGTCGTGTGGCAAAGGGAAAGGTATCCTCTTGACATGCAAAGCGTGGATCCAGTGACCCTTCGCCACTCATCGTACAGCAGTCTTTGTGGCCAATAGGAACTGATGGGGCCCTCTCCACCGCGGTGCGAGACAGGATGCTCTCTCGAATGATTTAGTCAGCACCCAGTCACCAGGTCGGATGCTGTGACCTAGCCCCTCGTATTTGGCTGGGAGGGCTTCTCGCACCTGTTGATGAATCAAATACAGATTTTGAGTCAACCGTTCACAATATTCAGAAAGAAGTACATGCTCTATATCCCTCAAAGCCCTAGGTTTAGGAAAATTCCAAATGTTAGCTGGCCTCCCCATTACCACCTCGTACGGGGAGAGCCCAGTCCTAGTTTGTGGGGTCGTGCGCATAGAGAGTAACACCATCGGTAAGGCATCCGGCCATTTCAAATTGGAGCCGGCACACGTTTTAGCGAGTTTGTTCTTCAAGATTCCATTGTGTCGTTCTACCAATCCAGCACTTTGAGCATGTCTGGCCGAATGGAACCGTTTATCGATCTGTAATCCTGCACATATTTGTAGAATTACAGCAGCGATAAAATGTGGACCATTGTCCGACCAGATGACCCTCTGCAAACCAAACCTAGGAAAATATGCCTTAAGCATGGTTTTCGCCGTTGTCATTGCTGTGTGGCATCTTTTACAGGAAAGGCTTCAACCCATTTACTAAAAGCACAAATAACAACCAGAACGTATCTCAGATTATTACAACGCTCCATTTCAATAAAATCAAAGTGAATCACCTCAAAAGGGACAGAAGGTGGACCGAAACTCCCCCTTGATGTTGATTTACCCCTACCTACATTGTGCTGTAGACAGACCATACAACTTTGAACAAAACGCTCAGCAGTTTTCGGGATGTTAACATTTACCCAGACAGTTTCTAACATTTTGCAAATTTTCCTAGTGCATATGTGAGTGGGACCATGAGCCATTGAAACCATCATAGTGGTGTACGCGTCTGGCAGCATCCATATTCCCTCCAAGTTATCCACCCAGCACCCATCATCATCCAACCTCGCCAAGCCCTCAGCCCATTGCTTAGTTTCCTCTAGAGTGGCATCTGCTTGGATATTCTTTATAGAATCAATACCTTCATCTATAGTACAGACATTTGGGGCTTCCCTTGTAGTGTACATATCTGAATAAAGATCAGTAGCAGTTTGTTTGACTATCTGGTCAGTGAAAGCATTCCCTATTCCTATATCATTTATGATTTTCTGATGTGCCGCGCACTTCATAATTGCTAGCTGAGTGGGAAATGCAAGCACTGAGAGTAGCTGAACTATCAAGGTGCCATATTGGATCTTCATTCCATGCGAGGTCAAGAAACCTTGTTCTGCCCAAAGTCTACCGAAGTTGTAAACTACCCCAAAAGCATACTGACTATCAGTATATATGTTTACTCTAAGCCCTTCAGAAAGTTCACAAGCTCGAGTCAATGCAATAATCTCTGCGGCCTGCGCAGAGTTATGCGAAATTCTTTTGGTTTCCACAATCGTGCTTAGTGTAGTGATGGCATAAGCAGCAGTGGATGTACCATCCGGAAGTTTGAAACAGGAGCCATCGCAAAACAGTTCCCCTTGTGGATTGTTCAAAGGTGTGTCTTTCAAATCAATCCTGCCTTTAGTTTCTTGCTCTGTGGTATAAAGGCAGTCATGTGACATTTCGTCACTGCAAGCAATATCTTGTGGAAGAGGTAATAATTCAGCTGGATTCAGTACACAACATCTCTTAATTTTGATATGTGGTGCAAACAAGATCAATTCGTATCTCGTTAATCATGCAGAAGTGAGATGTTGTGTTTGCGTTCTATTTAATAGAACATCTACAGAGTGAGGTACCAACAAGGTTAAAGCATGGCCTAGGACCTTACCATCGCTCTGTTTTACAGACGCAGCAGCAGCAGCGACAGCTCTCAGCCATCTCGGCAAAGCGCATGCAACAGGATCAAGGGTGGAGGAAAAGTAACCGCACGGCCTATTCTTCCCCCCATGTTCCTGCGTTAACACAGCCAAAGCACATCCATCACGTTCATGCACATACAACTCAAAGGCCTTTTTGTAATTTGGTTTGCCCAAAACCAGTGCTGAACACAGTGCAGTCTTGAGCAAATCAAAAGCTTTTTGGTGTTCCAAGTTCCACGGCAATGGCAAAGAAATGCCCTTCTTTGTCAAAGCCAACATTGGTTTGATCACTAGTGAAAAGTTCGGGATCCACGGCCTACAGTGAGAAGCCATTCCAATCAAGGCTCTGACTTCCTTCTGTGTATTTGGGACAGACATTCTGGAAATTATTTTAATCTGTTCAGGTGTAAATCTTCTTCCCTCCTTTGACAGGAGATAGCCTAAATAGGTGACCTCCTGTCGACAATGTTGAAACTTTTTCAGTGAAGCTTTATGTCCATGCTTTGCTATATGAATAAGCAATAACACAGTGCCCTCCTTGCAAGTACTTTCTGAATCTGCAGCTAATAGAAGGTCGTCGACATACTGAAGCAATGTACAAGTATCAGGCAACTCAAGTGTATCGAGCTGCTCTTTCAAAGCCCTACTGTAAATGCTCAGACTTTCCGTGTACCCCTCAGGCTCACGGGTGAATGTAAACAAGCGTCCCCCTTGGGTGAACGTGAACAGGTATCTGCTATCTTTGTGTATAGGAATCCTAAAGAAGGCATTCTTAAGATCTACAACACTAAAATTAGTAGCAGAAACTGGAATCATCGTTAATATCATCGTTACATCAGGCACAATAGGAAATTGTGGAGCAACAATCTTGTTGATAGCACGTGAATCAATAATAAAACGAAAAGGAATTGCACTATCCCCTTTCTTATACACCGGTAAAATCGGACTTCTTGCACAAACTACCTGCAATTTCGTCAATTACCCCACGGTGTACAAAATCGGAAATTATACACTTCAAAGCTTGCTCACCATCAACCGAAATCTTATACTGTGGAATACATAGCAACTTTACTCCTGGTTTCAAAATGATTTTAACAGGTTCAATCTGTAAAACATCGACATCATTATCATCAATCACCCATAAACACTCCAGAACGTCACTAAATTCTGGCGACAAAGGTCTAATCAGAAACTGTGAGGCATAAAATTGCTGTGGTGAAATCGTAAAACACACTCCATCAGAAGAACGATGAATTACCACATTTAATTCCTCCAACAGATTCAACCCCAGCAAATTCTCACCACAGTTTAATGTCAAAAGAAATGGACAGTGATCCATGAATGGACTCAGTGAAATCAGTACCAGCAGAGAAACCGGACTAACCACTGGTCTACCAGAAAACCCTACAGAAACATTAGTTTGCCCAGACATTGGAATGTCTGGAACCTGTGAATGGTCAATGGAACACTTCTGTGCTCCTGTAGCTACCAAAAATAGATGTTTCCTATTTCCCACTATCATTTCGACATAGGGACCTTTCTGATTAACGGAAATAGGCGTCGGTTCCAAACCCTGCTTCGGGCAATCCTAACGAAACAATATATCATCGAAGGGAAGGCCTTCAGAAAGATAAGCAGCAGAAGGATGATCAAAAATATTTCTATTATCAATACTCATTGGCTGATTATCTTGTGAAAAAGACTGGGAATTCTGAGAAACTGGCTTCTACCAGGACCCCCTGCCCCAGGGTGGCCTCTGGATCGTCTACTCATGATACCAAATGTGCTATTCAACTGCTGCTGGAGGATCGGGGATTGTGCTCGCCAATGACCCTCTTGTCTGCAATAAGCACACTGGTTCGCGTGTGCAGGATCCAACGACACATTACCTTGCGGAACATACTGTCCCCTAAACTGTGTACTACCCCCTCTAGGACCTCTAACAATCTGTTGCAACAACACCTTAGTTTTCATGTCTCCCTTTTTCTTTTCAATCCTTTCCTTCTCATTATTGACTCAGTTTTCATAATACTGAGCCATATGCAACACTTCAGACTGAGACTTAGCTTGCCAAGCGCTCCCAGAAGTCATAACTTGCAACTGGATGTCAGGTAACAATCCACGCACAAATTTGTCCACAAATAATTGTTTTCCAGACTCTGTGCTTAAATCTTGTCCACCAAAATCCGAAAATACTTGTTCAAACTGATTAAAGAATTTGGTAGCACGCTCAGATTTTCCTTGGATACAAGCAGTAAGTTTGTCCCAAACAATCCTTCTCTCAGGAATTAAGGCTTTCGGTTTTGTCACTATTCTATTAGGCAAAGTCAGTATCATCTGCGGTGGTCTCTCACCAGCTTTCCTTTCTCTATCTTGCCTAGCCAAATTATCCCATGTGTCCCCTAGCCCTGGTACATTGTCTACTGTCCTAATCTGTTTCCACAAATCGGCAGGTAGGAGCACAGGAAATAACAAGTCTATATCACCCAAAGTGAATACTGATGACTGCAAGACAGATTTCATTTCTTTATAAAACCCTGTGGGATTCTTCGTAATATCTGGGATGGATTGTCTAATAGTAGTCACCCCCTGTCTTGAGAACGGGACGTGAACGAACTGCGATACTTAATGTGTGTCAATGTCAAAGGCGGCTACACCCGTTGCAGCATTAGCCGGGACCTCAACTTTAGGGACAAATGTCGGAGGAACCTCTCTCATAGGCAACTGAGAAGTAGGTAACTCCGAACGCTTACTGAGAAGCAGAGCTAAAACGAGCGCTAAAGAAGCTGAAGGAGTGTCAGAGAAAAATGCTCTCTTGTAGATATTCAATACTTCTGCGGGACAACAAATCTTTCTTTTTATACATTCATCCTGCAGGTACCATTACCAGTACCACTTTCCTCTGCATTTCTGGCATATACTGACTATATGTGTCATATACTTCTACGGGAGATATCGACATGTCTGGAATCCATCTAAATGCATCTCTCGTGCAAATTCGTGTTTCTTCACTCATCGATTTACAAAGAGGAAGGAACCATTTCTGTACAAACATAGCGCCCAAACTATCACCATCTATTTCATCATTCCGTAACCTTTCCAACTCCCTTCTATACTCAAAAACCCTCTTGACGTGCTGATATACTTTCTCAGCAGTATCTCTTGAATATGCTTAAACATTCAGATCCCTCAACCCTTGTGGGAAATCTTCATCATTCAGTCTGTTCCACATTACGGATAAATGAATGACCAGCCCTTCAAAAGGAAAACCTTCTAGATTAGAGAGTGTAGCAAAAACATCAGATTGTTCGCCTTTCTCCATGCACTGTCTAGCCCATGCATTCAGATTTCGCTTGCGAGTTACAATTTTCAATTCTGCTCCCTTATCAACTACAAGCGGAGCAGAACTACTTGGAAGAGAAAGAGTAGACACATCTTGTACAATAGGTAACGAAGGTGCTATCAATGGTGTGAAAGAAAAATCTACCGAAACGATGGCAGCAGGCAAAGGTGGAGGTACAGGTGGAGGAGCAGCAATAGGAAGAGGAGCAATAGCTAGGAGTAGTAATAAGAGGTGCAGGAATTACTATGGGAGGAGGAGCAACAGCAGGAAGAGGTAAACAAAAGGAATAGGTACATAAGGAGGTGGCGCAGTGGCACCAGGCCTTCGTTCATTTAAAAGCTTGTCAATCAGTTCATCTGATGCATGAAAATCTTTATACGGGCATATTTTCGGGATGCCAAGTTGAAAAGCCCTATTCATATTTCTGACTGACTCTGACTTTTTTTGTTGATCATACAATGATGCTTTCTCTGCGTTTGACAAATGTCTGCGCGCATGTTTCTCTCTACTTTTAAGCTGATGCATAGCTTCTTTTTTTCCAATTTTGTAATACATCAAATGCTGCAGGTCTAGCTTTTTTCTTTAACAATATAGATTCTAAATATTCTATGCGAGAAATCTCAAAGCTACCATTAATTGGCCACTGAAGTTCGGAAGCATGTCTAGTTTGTCTGTGCCAAATATTGTTAAACACTATACTACCAATGCCGTACTTACAGTACATAGTACATGCCGGCGACCCCTCCTGTGGTGCCGGATGGCCAAATTCCAAATTGTCTGTCTCTGCGGAATAATGCCCTGAAACAGGCAGACAATTTATCAGGCATATCAGATTTCTGGTGTTACCTGTCAGTAATTGTACTTGCGAGGATAATGCGCCAAATCAAATATCAGGATACTTAGGAATCGGGGCATGACTCACCTGATCAAAGGACTAAGGGAGGTCAGATCGGATTACTAAGGACAACAAAGGACCCTCGTGGTTGGTGATTTCAGCAAAACTGCTCGCCTCGAGATATGGACCCTCGTCAAGATGCCGTCTCGGACCGCGTGCTCACTGTCCAGGGATCGGGTCGTGCAGTACTGTTGAGGTGTTGCGTCTCATCCAAGAAGGGGCACCTTTCATCACTGTCCGATCCCGGTCCGATAGCCACGTCAACACTTCAATGAGATGGCATCAATCTTGAGGGTTCCTATTCGGGCGCCATCTGTAAAAACAAGGAAATATCGAGGCTGAGTACCACACAAGGAAATACACCAATCACGGGCTTGAAAAATGCACAGATATTTATTCTGTACAGTTACAAAGAAATGCAGATAGCTATCTGGCTCTCAACACCCCGCAATGAGTACCAGCCCGTCAAAGAGAGGAGAGAGAGTGCTGGACATCTAAAACATTCATACTTTTATACAGTTCTGAGTAACATTGTCCAGCCCCTCTTTGCGTTAATAATCTACGGTCTAGAGTTTGTGCCTAGTTCACATTCGGTTCACATAATATTTTACATAGGATTATATATGTTTGTATTTCCACAGTGATACAATGACAACGTATGCTCCCAAATCCTACAGCAAGCTCCTTTAACAAGTTGCATTCAATCGAGTTCAGCCTATCTCCACGCTTGGCGTTTACATTTCATTGTTAAAGATGTGTATTCATGGATCAGGCTTGTTAGCATAGACAATGCTAGGACAACAGTTCATGTATAGTACAAGTTCTCATTACCTAGTCTAAAGAGTCAGCCCTTGGACAGTCTAACCATTAACAGAACTCAAAGGTCGGGAGCTTGGTTGCGAGTTGAAAACACCGTCCACCATTTTAGAACAGTGAATATACGAACAGCAATCACAATGGCAGATGATTCTAAAATGGTGGCGAAGTCGATCCAAATTCGGAACTTTGCAATGTGGTTTTCCCCATAGAGCGACTAGGCTTAGGTCAATATAAATCAAAAGGAGGCACAATATGTTTTCCGTTTAACACTGTGGGTTTGAGGCCAAGGACAAGTCTTGCAGTCCTGTTCTGGATAAGTTGTAGAGGTCGGAGAGTAGAGGCAGCAAAATTTAGAAAGAGGCTGTTGCAGTAGCCCATCCTATAGAGGAACAGAGCCCTGGAGACATTGAGCTTCTGGGTGAACGTGAGGAAAGGAAGGATATCTCTGAGGAGCTGCAGCTTATAGTTGACTTCTTAGAGACATCAGAGATGTGAGGAGAGAAGGAGAACGTGGAGTCGAAGATGACCCCAAGTTTCTTAGCCTCACAGGTAGGAGCAGGTAGAGGGCCCAGAGTGGGTGGCCAGAGAGAGAGAGAGGAAAGGAGGGAGCTGGTGTTCCAATGAGGAGGATCTCGGTCTTACTGGCATTAAGGCAGAGATCATTGGCGGCACCCGATTCCTGAATTGTGGCCAGACCGTATGGTATGAGAGAAGGAGAAGCAGTGGTTCAGATGAGCCTGAAAGAGAGCTGGGTTTCATCCGCATAACACTGAAAGTTGGAGCAGAAAGTAGTAATGCAGTGAGCAAGAGGTTCCAGGTAGTGGTTTGAAAAGCCAGGGAGAAAGTTTAGACCCCTGAGGAACACCACGAGTAGAGAGAGAGAGATAGAAGAGAGTAAAGACCCCAGTTGGACCTGAGAAGGACCTGAGAGGGTCGGTCAGTGAGAAAGAATGTCAGCCAGGCCAGAACCTGATCAGAGATACCTAGGTTATTGAGGCGATTAAGCAGGATGGCATGGTTGACTGTATCAAAAACAGAAGAAAGATAGAGATAAATGCAGACAGAAGGAAGGTTGGAATCAAGGTTAGAGAGCAGGTCTTCACGGGTGTTCAGTAGAGTTGTTTCTGTGCTTCTGGCAATTCTGAAGCCAGACTGGTGGTCGTGGAGACAACCAACAGATTCAGTGTGAAGATTAAGCTGGGAGATGAGCAGATTTTCCAAGAGTTTGGCCAGGAAAGGTGTGATGGAGATTGGGGGATAGTTAGTCGGAGGAAGGATCGGCAGAGGGCTTCTTAAGAACGGGGTGCACAAGGGAGTGTTTAAGGAGGGAGGGGAAGGTTCCAGTGGCAAAGGAGTGATTGCAGAAATCGGCCAAGGCTGGAGCAAGGGTGTCGATGTGATCCTTGATAGTTATGGATGAACATGGGAGAACCTGCTTTGATGAGACTTTCATAGATCAGACTTGTCTAGAAACATTGTCTGGGGTGAACAAGGGAAAGGAAGAGAATGGAGGAGGAGGGACAGCCACAGGCTGGCCAGGAGTGGAGTAGGATGAAGAGACAGAGGTAGAGGAAGAGAGGGTGGACAGGATGTCCTGAGTTTTAGTGATGAAATGGGAAGCCACGCCGTGCAGAGGGCCTGGGAGGGAACAGGAGAGGTAGAGACTGCAGCAGGATTGGCCAGCTCATTGCAGATTTTGAAGAGTTCGTCCAAGTTGTTAGAAACCGCAGAGACGTGGGCTTGGATGTGGGCTCTATTCTTGGTGAGGACAAAGAGTCTGTATTGCCTTTGGAGCAGGCGTCAGGCCAGTTTGTCATAGGGTACACCCAATGCCCTCACTTCCTCTCAGCCACCTTGCACTTGTGTTTTAGGGTGATGAGGTCAGAGTCGTACCAAGAGTTGCACTTTGATTTGGGCTTCAAGCAGATCCTCATGACAGGGGCAAGGATATCAAGAGTGTTGGAGATAGACAGATGAAGGTTAGATAGGGCTGTCTCAAGGTGTGAGTCAGCCAAAGCTGCAGAGGGAGGAGAGAAAGTAGTGGCAAAAGCCTCGGCTGACACACACTTAATGGGTCAGATGACCGAGAAGGTAGGTGGCAGTGCTGGAGTCGGCTTGGCCTGAGGGGTAGAGAGAGTGGTGGGAGGAAAGGAGAAAGTGATCACTCCAGGAGAGAGGAGTGGTGAGAGGGTTAGAGAGGGGGAGGTCTGAAGAGATCAAAACATCCAGGATGCGCCCTGCAGAGTGAATTGAGCCAGAGGGAAGAATAGAGAGAGAGAATTGCAGAGGTTGTGAAAGAGTCCAGAAGAAGGGCAAGTAGCATCCAGGTGGATGTTCAGGTCTCTGGAGAGGAGAAGCTGAGAGGTAGAGGTGAAGAGGGAGGAGGAGAGGTCAGCCAACTCAGAGAGAAAGAATGCAACCTGGCCAGGCGGCATGTAGATAGTGGCCACTGTGAGAGAAAGGCCAAGAGAGATAGAGAGCCTGCAGACCAGGCATTCAAAGGAGGAGTAGTCCTGCATAGCAATAATAGACGCAGGGATTCAATCCTGGAAGATCAAGGCTACACCCCCACTGGGACGGTTGGTTCTGGGTTCGGAGAGGATCTTGTAGCCATCAGGAAGACGAGTGTCAAAGCTTGTGAAGGGTTGGCTGTGAACCAAGTCTCGGTGAGACCGAGTACATCCATATCAATTTCTTCCAGGAGACGGCAGATGTCAGAGAAGTGTTTGACAGCTGAGCAGGAGTAGAGAGTAGTAAGGTGGAGCAGGTTGCCCACTTTGAAGGACTTCTGTGGATGGGTACAGGTCAGAGGTACGCCCTGCGAAAGTGTTGGAGGTGCCCAAGGATGGGCAGAGGAGGGAAGAGGAGAAGGCAAGGTAGCCGGGGAGGAGGAAGAGGGAATAGAGAGGTGGCGGTGGAAGGAGGCAACATGGTGGACAGAGAAGCAGCAGAGGGAGCTGTATAGGTGGCAGAGGATGGAAGTGGCAGAAGATCCAGAGAGGGTAAAGAAGGAATAGCAGGAGAGGAGGGGAAGTTGATAAGGCGTGGGAAACATCTATCAAAACGGAGGAGGTTGGCCTGTCTGCCGTGGACCAAAACACTGCCGTTTAGGTAGAGATTAATGGTGGTCTAGGAGGAGTGGAAGGGGGCCAGGAGGGCCTCCCGCTGGGTGCCACCATTAATGGGAGAAGAGTAAAAAGGAGAGAGAACAGAGACCATATGGGGGGTCCATAGGCCTGGAGAAGGAACGACAAAGAAGATGTTAGTAAGCGCCTGTCTGAAGGATGCACCTGGTTTAGGTATCAATGATAGGGAGGCCTGGGTTGGAGATGAGGATGTCCCTTTTGAGCTTCTTCCTGCCAGACTTAGTGAGAGGGATATGGTAGTCAATAGAAAAGCAGTTAGAGAAGATAGGTGAGAGAGAGAGCATCATAGAGGGTGTGGAGAGTAAGAGGAGTTGAAGAGAAGGAGGATGGGGGAGCTCAAGCAGGAGGAGTGGGGGGAAGTGCTGGGGAGCAGGCAGATGTGGGACTCTGGGGGGACACGGATGGAGGGGGGCACACAGTGGACAGGACATCGGATAGAAAATCAGATGCAATGCATAGACAACAGCAACGTACAGAGCACAATAGGGAACCTAGAGAAGAAGGATGCAGATGGAAAGAACGAACAACAAGGCAAAGAGCACAGTCAGAAACCTAGGAGGGAAGAAGGACAGCGCCAACAACAGAGCAAAAGAGCATAACAGGGGACCTAGACTGGAGGAAGCAGGCAGTATAGTGAAAAGTGCATCGAGGAGTGCACAGGGATGCTGTTTCGCTGTCCCAGACTGTTGGATTTCGCTGTGGCTGTGACTCGCTTTCACTCACTCGATCGTGATTCTTTCATTGTGGACTAAGGGTGCCTTCGACATGAGGGACAACATATGCTAAGCTAAGCTGTGGTATGCTTCTACTCCTATGAATATAAAAACGGAGAACTCTAACTAAAGACTCTAAAGCTAAAGTATATTTGCCTTTTTACAGCTAACCACTTGCTCCGCCTCCCATACCGGAAACAGTACAAAAGTAGCCGGGCGCGCGCATCACGCGCATGCATCGAGGAGTGCACGGACAGTGCTGTTCAGCTGAGCAGCGGGCAGTAACCCATTTGGTGCTTACTCCAGTTATAGATCCGTGTGCTCTTTCCTAAGAGCAATAAATGTCAGCATACAATTTGAAAACAGCCATGCTGGAAAATGAAGGAGAATTGGTATTAGACAATGTGGAGGAAACAACATTAGACACAAGGCGAGACCGAGAGCCCTGCCCACAAAGTAACATAAAATAATCCCAACTTTCTAATAAAAATCGATCGAAATCTCTCACAACTGATATTACAAAGTTATGGTCAAACGGCAGACGAAACCCAACAACTATGCCCTTTAATAATGCGCCAATGGCGAATGACCACAACAATCACCAAACTGATTCAGGACATCTGGTCGAAGCTAAAAATCAAACTGCTCATAGTGATCATAATGACATCACAGATGCCGAATTTCTTGCTGTCCCAAGTCAAAGAAATATTGACAATCTACACCCTTTGACCCAAAATCAAATATGCTTACTCCCACAATATCTTCGAGATCTGAAACCATTGAGGTGTCAGTATATGCAATGGATAACACCCAACTACCCATATTGTACTCACAAGCAGTATTATCAGCTGCAAAGAAAATGGTTATGACCCAACCAATTTATCAATCATTGAACAGATAGAAGAAGTTAAAGCTCCTGAACCAGCACTGGTCGTCATTCCTATACCTTCCACCAACAAGTCATATCTGAGACACAATTAGGGGAATTAAACAATCAGAAGTCAAACATCTTACCTTTGAATTTATGACATTCGCCAATATTATACTCAGAGTCTGTTAATTCGAGCTTTAAACTCCTTACTGTCATCACCAACGTCTTTTGTAAAACCCACCCCGAGTCCCTCATTTGGATTCAAGCAACCACCTACCCTAGTCATATAAAATAGCTCTGAATGTAATGAATAATGGGATACATGGCCTAACTAAAATCTTTACATTTTAGAAACAAAAAGGATACCCAGCCCTGTCTACTTACCTTAGTCTCAGCAAAAGTAGACTGGGTGGCTGCTGAGATACAACACCTCAAACAACTAACTACATCGGACCGCACTATTGTGATAGCCCTCATAACCCTACCTAAGCAAACCAGGGTTGTGGGTCGTTCAAATCTGACAATTAAGGTGGGTTCCCAGGCATTGGAAGAAATTGAGGAAGTGGAGCGAGATGATGATCATATTCTAATTCAGTCCGTACCAATAGCCCCTGATAATGACCAGAGGGAGCCTGACAAGAAAATACTGATGGAATCTGTGTATGATGTTTTCCAAATGAAAAAAAATAAAAAAGTAGTAAATGGGAAGGCAATGCTAACAATAACACTACTAAAAAGCTAAAAAGCTAAAAACCAAACTTTACCAACCAAATCAATAACAAGTAAATCCCAAAAATATATAGAAAACCCATGCCCTCTCTGCAGATGATTGTATTAAACCAATCTAAAAAAGATCAAAATATCATTAATGATCAAACAATGGATAGAGGATGACCCATTATCCAAAACACCACATATAACAACAATTGCATCTCTCTCAGATAATGAAGAACTAATTAATTTATAAATCATTCCATAACTTCTTTACCATGTCAGAGAGCAACACAAGAAGCATCTGTAGATCTATCCACAATACCATTAAAAGTAGTTATAACATTGATAACTATGAGTTCTTAACCTTAGAACAAAAAAGATCCCGAGCTATTAACCATCAAAGAAATCCAGAGACTAAGCTCCTATCAAGGGACAGCATAAATGTGCGACCCAATGTGATTCAAGACCCCTGAATAAGTCCCAAAAGGAAAGTGTATATCAGAGAGTCACACACTATTCCCCTCATGATAAACATTCAACTTCACCAAAGAGGGACAATGACATTGATAGTCATAACAAAAATAAGACTATACAACAATCAGATTTACTGATCTTAACAATGATAGACAGGCAAAGGAAAGACCCTTTTCCTAACAGAACAACAATCCTTGCAGCATTTAAATACATATCTAGCCCTAAATTAATCCAATCATGAGATAGTCAATTCATTAAGTTTGTTTCAAGTTCACAGGGTTCATCACTCACATCAGACAACACTTCTTCGTCCTCGCCTGTTTCACTGGAGCTTGCCTGCTTCTCCTTGCCTCTTCTTCCCCTCCAGGAGTTCCTTTTCTTGTGGTGGAGGTAAGGTCTCCCTCAGAGGGAAGCCACTACGCCTGCCTACTGGATTTGGCGGACTAGTGGCCCCTTCTCCGAAGAAGACACAAAGGGGAAAAAGCCTCTTGAGGCAGAAAAAAACCCTGTTTGTCGACATGATGAAGTCTTAGCGAGAGAGTGGCTGGCTTGAATGATGAAGTTTTGATGGTCCAGTTCAGGAGTACAGGTTCAGGATAGCAGGCAATGTATAAGCAGGAGCCGGAACTGAAAACTCAGTTGCAGAGGAGAAAACTTCCCAAAGGAGGCTGGGTCCCTATAGCGGGTAGCCGGCAAGCATGTCTCAGTTAGACCGGATAGAAAAGACAGTAAGGAGAGAAATGGCAACCAGAGCCCTATAGAGTAGCAAGAGACCAGGCAGCAGTGTGTGGAAGGAAACCGGAGCAGTGTAGGAGGGAAGGATACTAAGGAGGAGCTGCTGCGCCCACAAGAGAAGCGCGCAGTGCAGTGGGTTAACTTTGATGAAAATGTTGGGGGGACATGACAACTGAAAGAAAGGGGCAGGTTGGAGGAAGGGCGGACAGTGGCTCTGAGGGAGAACAATAAACTACTATATCACAAGAGTCCATTGCTGACGCTCTTATAACTTTCATAAGACTGCTGACGTATCCATAAAATTCAATTCTAAAGACACGCCAGTCTTCAGAAACACATAACACTACAGTTGCTCTTTACAATTCACTTCATTGACAACAGTAAAATAAAGCCTGTGCCCCTCTACCTAGAGAAGGCCTGCAAGCAGCCTGAAGTGAGCTGGTGTTTGATTATTGCCACCAGGGCACTAACTCAAAAAAGCATATAGTAATAATATAAAATGGATCCCTGTAACAAGATTTTAAAATGGCACATTAGGTTGCTTATTCTGATTTCATTAAATTCAGGTATGTTTTCCTGTGTTCAAACGACCTCAAGCAGTAACGTACCGAGCGGGGAGTCAGACTGGGACATTTGTCAGTGGGGCGCCACTCCCATTTGGAAAAGGTGTCTCAAAGGTAGGGTAATGTGTGCCAGACAATTCCTGCTCAGCAGGCTTATGTCCAGGCAACAGAACACCTTACCCTTTCCGAACAGTACATGTGCCCCACTGCCAGGACAATGTTCCAAGAGCTCCGGTAAGCCGAGGGTCCTCACGTTGCTCTGTGTCACAGAGCATTACACTGTGAGCCATTAGGCACTGATGGTAGGAAGGGGGCGACTATTAGCAGGGAAGTTTGTCCCTTTAGAAATGGGAATGGGATGGAGTGATCAGAAGTGAGAAGGGTGCATAATGTTGCACGTTTTATGAAATAATGACTATGGCTTTAAAACCCAAGGGGGATTTGTTAAGCATTCAGGATGGGGAGAATAAAACTAAAGCCATATTTAATTCCTCAAAATATTTCTATGACAATGTATATAGTGTACAGTTACTTTACTATGAAAGGCTAGCTTATTATGTGATGTGGTTTGCTTCCAAGGCTTTGCCAGAAATAACTATTTAAGCACATGAAATGTAAAGCAAAACATTAATAAATATCTATATCAACGAAACCTGGGAAGATGTGCACAGTTGCTCAAATCAGTTTCACCATTTAACCAAAGTGGGTGATCCTGGGCAATTCATTTAATCACATTGGGCCTCATTACGAGTGTGCCGGTAAGTCTACCGACCGACACTGTTGTTACCGGACCGACACACTATGAGTCTGCCTGCCGGAGTCGATGTGCCAGGCTGGTCTGCCCTGCCATGCACAGCGACCACAGTAAGCAGACCATAACGGAGGCACCAGCATCGTTATTTACAGTGCCGCTGCCTCCGTGTTCCGCATTTCCATTGATGGGAATGGTGAATTACATTTACCGGCGCCTGAATTCCCGGAATGCCGGGGTTGTAATCCCTTGCAAGTCCGGTGGCAACCCGCCGGCAGCACCGGCAGAGTTACTGCCGGACTTGTAATGAGGCCCATTGTGTCTTATCTGAAGCTATAACATTATTCTGATTTACTTCAAAGCTTATGTCAATATATCATGCTACTATAATAAAAAGGCCTAATGATTATAGAGTTTCTCCATATATAACAATAGTGCAATGTAGGTATTGTGCACCACAAAGTTATTTGCCACTTGGCTTACTTATGGCAACTTATTCTAAAGTCACTTCCATGGTGCCTCCACGTATCAAAGACTAATGATGCTCCTTGCAGTGTCCTTTTCTGTGAAGTCACTATTGTTGGTGCAATCCGTATGCAAATTAGGAGGTTTCCATGTATTTTGGCCGAGAGGGCCTGGACAGAGCTCTAAAAGATGCCTTTCCTGCATCTACAATGATCCAGCAGTTTTTTTTATGTGTAAAAAGGCCATCTGTTACTAGGGTTACCAAAAAAGTAGATTGGGCCAGGATTGGGCGGTTTGGGGGTGTCAATGAAACTATTACACACATTGCATTTCGTGGCTCACCTCAGCCCTCACTCTTGCAATGCTGGATTCTCCCCTGACACCAAATGTGATTGTCCAAATGTGCCCCTCACTAGGGTCAGCCCGCAGCCCAGCCCTCCAACAAAAATCCACGCAGCTGAGCTCAGCATGGCATTATGTAATGAGACAGCGCTAGCCTGGCTGGACACCTCAGCCAGGCTCAAACTATCCCATTACATGATCAATGAATGCGGCGTCCACAATGCGCCCCCCGGACCTCCCATCAAAAGATGGGGGGCCAAAATGGCATGGCACAAAAGTTGGGGGGGTCTTGTCCCCCCCATGCCCGCCTATAATTACTCCTGTGGCTTGGTGAGAAGTCCAACACAGAAGGCAGCGGTCCCCCATATCCGAGATAAAGCGGGGAGCCGTGAAGAGAAGGAGACAGGGAGAGAGGGGAGATCTGTGGCCAAACCGCCGTGAGCCTGAGAGATGCAAAGGTGCCGTGCGAGAACGGCAAAAGGGAGAGAAACTAAGAGACAGGAGAGGAAGATATGTAGCTCAGTGTCAAGCGAGAGCAGTAGAAAACTATTGCCTTACCCAAAGACAGAGACGCATAAGGGTCGCAACGCGCCAACCACCAGGTGCGAAATGGCTATATGCAACCCGGGGGTGGCCATGTTGAAATAAACTAGACCGTTAAGCATGTTACTGGTAAAGCATGGTGTGCCGTTCAATGGAGGTGCATCTGCCATCTATTCCACATCACCACCGGAGGGGACGTGTGACAGTATACCCCCTCCCTGCTCGGGGGTTGCCGGGTTCACACAGTAGTGTTCTATGGAACTTCTGGACGAGCTTGGGGGCATGCACATAAGAGCAGCGTTCCCAAGAGGCTTCGGAACGGGAATAACCCTTCCATCGTACCAGGTATTCCAGTTTACCCTTCATGTATCGTGAATCTCGTATCTGGGGGACTTCATATTCCGCAGGAAAATTGACAACATAGTTCTGGTGAAGGAAACCATGGAAAACAGGCTGGATGCAACATAGGTTTTTGGGTAACTGAAGCTTGAATGAGAGTCGATAGATTTTAGCTAGTATCTCAAAGGGACCTAAATATCGTGGCGATAGCTTGGAAGGATGCACCCAGAGGTGCAAAAATTTGGTAGCTAGCCAAACCTTGGAACCCTTCTTCCATTCAGGTGTTTCTCTGCGATGGCGGTCAGACTGGACTTGACTTGGTATCTCTTCTTGCTGGCTTGCAAGCTCTGCTGAGCCACCTTATGTTCTTTAGTAATATCGGACAGCACAGAATCCACAGACGGTACATTGGAAGATGTAGATGTACGTGGTAGCACACTGAGGGGATGTTGACCGTAATTGCAGCAAAACTGACTGAGACCTCTAGCGCAGTGTGAGGTGTTATTGTAGGAAAACCTTGCAGTGAATAGGAGAGCCACCCAGTTATCCTGTTGGTAGTTGGTGAAACAGTGTATGTATTGTTCCAGGGATGTATTGTTCCAGGGATCCATTAAGCCATTCCGTTTGCCCCTTAGTCTGAGAATGAAACCCAGAAGTCATGGCTCTCTCGATCCCAAGTCTATAATGCCTTCCATAACTTGGAGGTGTGCTGGCTACCACAGTCTGACACAATCTTCTCAGGCAGGCCATGCAGTTGAAATATGTCCTTGGCGAATACTGCGGCCATCGTGGAAGCTGAAGGTAAACCCAGGGAAAAATGGGCCATCTTAGAGAATTAATCTACTATGACCATGATACAAGAGCATCCTTGAGATGGTGGACGGTCTACAAGGAAGTCCGTTGTGAGGTGGCTCCAGGGTCTGGAAGGCACAGATCCTTGTTCTAACAGACTGACTGGTTTCTGAGTGCTGTATTTACTATAAGCACATGTCGGACAAGATTTGGTGTAATTCTTAACGTCTGCCGGTAACCCCGGCCACCAGAAGTTGCGACGGGTGAGCTCTAAGGTATTAGATCTCCTTCTGTGTCCCGTTAACTTGTTGTCATGGCACCAGGATTGTATGCGCCGGCGTGAAGCTTCGTCAGAAAGATACAAACAACGATTGACAAAAAAAAGAATGTCCTTCTTCTCGACCTTGTCTCTCGATTGATGGCTTCCTTGACCTTCTGAAGGAAGGTCGTAACTTGGGAAACTAGTCTGTTCCAAGGAAAGAAAAGTTCTGGTCTGTGTTCTGAACAAAGACCAGGAATAGGACTGCACGACAATGCATCCGGTAAGATGTTTTGGCTGCCTGGCAAGTAAGTGATAGCTAAGTCATACTGTGCAAAGAAATGTGCCCATCTGGCTTGGTGTGATTTGGCACACTCCATCTGTTGGAGGACTCTCAGGTTCTTGTGATAAATGCGGATCAAGAAAGGGTGAGAACCACCCTGCGGTAAATGGCACCATTCCGTGCAAGCAACCTTCTTGACCAGAGTCTTCGAGAGGTAAGCCACTGGATGTTCGACCCCTTCAAATACTTGTAGCAATGCTGCTCGGATGGCCACTGTGGATGCGTCTGGTTCCACAATGAAAGGATGTGACTGATCCAGTTGGCGTAGTACGGGGGCTGAACAAAACAGTGCCTTAAGATGTTGAAAGGCAGCGTCTGTGGTTTTGTTCCATAGAAACAAGGTTACTCCTTTCTTCAACAAGTCTGTTATGGGGAGCACAACTCTAGAGAAATCATGAACGAATTTTCTGTAAAAATTGTCTAGAACAAGAAACCTTTAAATGTCCTGTATGGAGGACAGAGCTGGCCACCCAAGTATGGCTGTCACCTTACTGGGGTCCATCAGAACGCCTTGTTTGGACAATATAAAGCACAAATAGGGAACAGAGGATACCTTAAACAGGCATTTCTCAGGCTTCGCCAATAGCTGATGTTCTTGTAAACATTGTAGTACTTCCTGGAGATGTCTTTGGTATTGCAGGGGAGTTGAGGGCAATATCAGGATGTCGTCCAAATACACTATCATGGAATGTAACAACAAGTCCGAGAACAACCTGTCCATAAAGCGTTGGAATACGGCAGGGGCATTAACCAGCCCGAATGGCATCACCTTGTATTCGAAATGACCAAATGGGGTCCGGAAGGTGGTCTTCCACTCGTCGCCTGCACGAATTCTCAGAAGATGTTATGCTCATCTCAGGTCTAGCTTTGAGAAGATGACTGCCCCCTGTACGGATGCCAGAATTTCCTTTATTAAGGGCATTGGGTAGCGATCACGGATAATGACCCTGTTTAATCCCCAGTAATCTATACAGGAACTGAATTCCTTGGAATCACGTTTCGGGATGAAAAACAGCGATGCCCCTACAGGTGAACGAAATTGTTGTGTGAGGCCATTCTGAAGATTTGAATCAAGGTATTCCCGGAGTGCTTTCTTTTCTGTTAAAGACAGTGAATATATCCGACCAAAGGGAATCAATGCCCCAAGAGTGAGATCGATTGTGCAGTCCTCCTGCTGATGTGGTGGTAGGCCTTGATGGTTTTTGTCCTTGAATACTTTGCTGAACTCTCTAATCTCTGTTGGCAGGCAATGAACTCCACGGGACTCCGTAAGAGAGGAAGTTACGGCCTTGACAGTTTCATGTAGTGCTTCTGCAAGACATGTATTGCAACAGTGAGCAGAGTTGAATTCCAACAAATTCTTTGTCCAGTCTATTGAAGGGTTATGTTTGCGGAGCCAAGAGATTCCCAGAATGAGTGGAAAATGGGCGGCGCGGATGATGCTGAATCGGATCTTTTCAGTGTGCTGAAGGATGAAGACTGGAATCTCTTCCATGGAGTGAGTTATAAGGCCTGAACTGAGTGGTTTCCCATAAACGCCTTCCACCTTCTGGTCTTCTCTTTCCACCCGGCGGATGTCCACCTTCACCGCCCAGATGGTGTCAACAAAATTTCTGGCTGCTCCGCAGCCGATGAGGGCTGAGGAGTCTATCCTTTGTTAATTGATAAGAAGATGGATTGCCACAACCATCAGTCGGTTGTCGTCGGTGGAAACAGGTGAGGATACCGTCATAGAAACAAAGGGACTAGAAGCTGGACCTCGGTAACTCGTCCTTCTTAGGGACGAGGTCAGCCGTTTCCAGATGGCGGGGTGGAACCTCTGGGCAATCGCGAAGCAGGTATATGTCCGAACCACAATACATACAGAGACCCTGGTGTTAGGGGAGCCTGTGCCGCAGTTCTTCTTTAGCCGGTCTTGCAGAAGCAGAGGGGAGAAATGGTGGTTGATCTGGGAGCCAGGACTGGCCTCTATCTCTCCTTCTCTCTGACTTCCTCTCGGTGAGTCTATAGTCGATCTGAAGGACTGTCGACCTCAATTCCAAGAAAGTGTTGGGTCGTGCAGTCCTGGCTAGCTCATCTTTGATCTCTTCCTTTAATCCTCTTCGGAAAATGATGTACTCTGCAGCTTCTGGCCACCCGACATTCGAAGCCAATCTCTTGAAATGAGTGATATACAGAGAAGATCCAACGAACCTTGCCTCACATCCAGTAGCTCCTCACAGGCTATGTAGGTTGTTTCTGGTCTTTCAAACATTTGTTTTAAGAGACTAAGGAAGGCCCCATAATCCTGGAGAACAGGGCTAACCACAGGTTACTAGTGGAGTGGCCCAAGCGAGAGCATTATCCACCATGTTGGAGATCATATATCCCACACGTGCATGATCTGAGGCATAGGTGTGGTGTTGTAAAGCGTACAATACACACCTCCACAAACTCCTTCAACCTCTTACGGGATCAAACTGTCAAGTTCACGGGGTTTGTCACTCACATCAGACAACACTTCTTCGTCCTCACATGTTTCACTGTTTCACTGGAAATTGTCTGCTTCTCCTTGCCTCTTTCTTTCATCCGGGAGGTCCTTTTCTTGTGGTAGAGGTAAGGTCTCCCTCGGAGGGAAGCCACTATGCCTGCCTGCTGGATTTGTGGGCTAGTGGCCCCTTTTCTGAAGAAGCCACAAAAGGAAAAAAGCCTCTTGAGGCAGAAGAAAACCATGTCTGTCGACGTGATGAAGGCTAAGCAAGAGAGTGGCTGACTTGAGCGATGAAGTTTTGATGGTCGAGTTCAGGAGTACAGGTTCAGGCTAGCAGCCAATGTATAAGCAGGAGCCGGAACTGAAAACTCAGTTCCAGAAGAGAAAACTTGCCAAAAGAAGCCAGATCCCTAGAGCGGGTATCTGGTAAGCAAATCTCAGTTGGAGTGGATAGAAAAGACTCCAATAAGGAGAGAAATGGCAACCAGAGCCCTAGACACTAGGAATAAACCAGGCAGAAGGTTGTGGAAGAGAACCCAGCAGCGTAGGAGGGAAGGATACTGAGGAGTAGCTGTTGCACCCACAAGAGAAGCGCCTGGTGAGAAGTCCAACACAGAAAGCAGTGGTCCCCCATATCCAATACAAAGCGGGAAGCCGTGAAGAGTAGGAGACAGGGAGAGAAGGGAGACCCGTGGCCAAAACCGAAGTGAGCCTGAGAGATCCAAAGGTGCTGTGCGAGAACGGCAAAGGGGAGGGAAACTAAGAGATAGGAGAGGAAGATAAGTAGCTCGGAGTCGAGCGAGAGCAGTAGAAAAACTAGTGCCTTACGCTAAGACAGAAACGCAGAAGGGTTGCAACGCGCCAATCGCTAGGTATGAAATAGCTAAATGCAACCCGGCGGCGGTCATGTTCAAATAATATAGACTGATAAGCACGTTACTGGTAAAGCGTGGTGTGCCATTCAATGGAGGCGCGTCCTCCATCTATTCCACAAGGGCCACCAGAGGGGACGCGTGACAATTTGTGAATAATAGGAACATTGATACAGTTGAACTAATGATTCCATCACAAATCATTAAAGAAATAATATGGAACACAAAAACTAAATTGAGGCAGTATGGGTTTATAATGGACAAAAAAGAAATAACGACATTGACTAATTTGAAAAAAAAGACGTAATTCGAGCTCAGTGATACACAAGCCCTCCTGTCCAACTAAGTATGAACCTTTGGTCATAAATTGCCAAGGCAACCAAGGTCAATTAAATCGAGAAGTATCTCTTAAAACAACCTACACGAATACTAAAGACTCTAAATGGACCTGTTTGTCCAAAGCTATTGACGATACAACTCAGCAAAGGAAATATTAATGCCAGGATATAATAGAGTCTCAGACCATCAGAATGGCTGTGTGGAACACAAGAGGATTCAAGCATCTGATGAGGGAAAATAACAATTATCCCCTAACTACTTATGACATCCTAGCATTTCAAGAAACCTGGATAACAACCCAACCAATTTGGCCAGGTTGCGAAATATGTTGGATACCTGCATTTTCACATGCAAAAGGAAGGCCGTCATCAGGACTACTAACGGCAGCAAAATTGAACCTTAGAAGTATTTTAACTCCTTGGGCCTCGACCTCATCTGTGTATACAATTAACAAACTTAACCTTTTCAGACGCACTGAGTCCTCTTGGAACCAACACAGCAATTCTCAATCTATATTAGAACCCAGCTACAATACTTGATGATGTTTTCTTTGAACTGGTGAGTAATAGGTTAAATCTGATTGCAACTGATGTTACCATTAACACAGTATTAATTGTGGGGGACCTTAATATAAGATGTTTTTGCATTGATAATTCCACTCTATTGACACAATCAGCACCATGGTTAAGATTTATGAGAGAGCGAAACTTCACAATGTTAAATGGTACGAGATATCCCTCCCAATCCCACATGCAGTGAAGCGTCATCTTCTTTATTGGAGTATGTATTCATTACTAACAATGCCATCAATAAAGTACAGAGCTTTAAAGTTGTACCAACTATATACAGTGAGCACAACATCATAGAAATCACTTGGAGCAGCTACAGCATGATCTTATATCCTCAGATATTGGTAGAAAACCATCATACACTGAAACCTTACATCTTTTTGCAACCTTTCCTCAAAGAGGAACTCGACAGAGATTTACTCACAAATATCCTCATGATTCCTTCATTCAAAATATGAAATCCATCATGAGAAGAGATATAAAATGCATCAATGCAACTAGCCTATCCGACAGATTGAAACAAATAACTAAAATACGTAAAACGTATACAAAACTCCTCAAACACAAAATATTAAAACTTCAAATATCAGCCGAACACATGTTAAAAGCTGTGACTTCAAAATCGAGTACATAAAAATGGAAATGGCTGAAAGATGGTACCAACAATGCAACATCATTGCTACTACTTAATGCAATAGGCGTCAGATCCCTCATGATGCGGAGGATATTGAGTGGTGGAGAACCCATTCCCAGGGTTACTTGTTTTGTATATTTGGGAATCAGCTTTACCGAGAACTGGTGAGGGTTTGGTCACGTGGACAAACAATGTACGGGGATGAGACAGGCCTTGGGTGGCATATCCCATTTTCAAAATGACTGTCTAGGGCATCCACTCAAGCTTATCCTTGAAGTCTACAGGGCACAAACCAAAACAGCCACTAACTATGGGGCTGCACTGTGGGGCATTGAAAAGATTCCAAGCATCAAAAAAGTTGAGAATAGTTTCTTAAAAAAACTACTTGGGCTTCCGCAGTCAGCGCCAAATTATGGCACCCATTTGGAACTAGGGTGCCCCCATATTGGTGATGAATGGTTACTGGCCCCCCTTGCGCATTGGCTGGCGTTATGGTCAAATCAGAAAGCCATTCTTTCACATAAAATCATAACTGCATTGGTAAGAAGTCTGGCTGGCAAGAAAATAATGTGGCTCATTTATATTGAGAAATGTGTGAATCAGTTAAACTGTGCTAGCCTCATCTGCCCTCCAGCCTTTCTGACTCCGTGTGTTGTAAGGGCCCACAAGCAATTGTATAAATCCATCCTTGAGTCAAACAGAGAGTCTGTTGCACTAGGCACTTGTGCTAATAGAAGGCATGCTGTTTTAACTATCACAGACTGTTTTAACTATCGCAGACCCTATCCAGCCGTACTTGTTATTTAGTAATAAACCTTGTGACCGTTGAGCACTTACAAGAGCACGATTTGACTGTTTATGGCTGGGGGCCCGTACAAAAAACTGGTCTCACAAAAAACTGGTCTCACAATGATCAACCTCAGGCTTGTCCTTGCTGTCAGTACCCCGTGGAGGACCTTTTGCACTTTGTGTTGTTTTGTCCAACATATATGGGCTTAAGGAGGAAAACACTTTTGCCACTATTGAGGTCAGCTGGATTGTCCCAAGCCAGAGCAGCCCTTTGCTATTTACTCTCAGCTGCCACGTTGCCAGTGGCATGGGGCTCGGTGGACTATTTGGAAAGGCCTGGCAAAGGAGAACTAAAATCATCTCTCAAAATCTGACTGAATATTGACAATCTAACGACTATTCAGGCATCCCCTTGGAGGATACTAATCGCCATTCACACATGCACTTTTAAAGTTCTGCCATTTTTTATCTAATGTGTTTCTTTTTATATCATTTTGTATTCTATTTTATCTTGTATTGTTTATGGAAATTTGTTTCCCAATAAATGTATTGATGATGCAATAAGTGAACCAATCTGGATCACGCATTTCACTAGGGTATTTGCAAAACCACCAGAGTTCATACAAAGCCAGTAACAAGCTAAAAATGATACTCAACATCTAGTATTTAACCATCTGGGTATCATCATGTAAATCTAAAGATTAAACTCATTGCGAGCTCCTGCTCCAGATGGGCTACCCAATGCCATCTTGAAAGTCCATCCTGAATCCTGGGCCCATATTTTAAATCTAATATTTCAACAAATCTTTAACACTGGACTAATTCCGACATCATGGAAAACTTCCATCATTTTGTCTGTATTCAAGAAGAGAAATGGTACATACCCTTTAAATTACCGGCCGATAGCCCTCCTCGATATACCAGGAAACATCTTTGCAAGAATAATCTTGAGCGACCTTCTTAAGTGGCTAACAAAATAACACAGTTAGGAAGCCACCAATCTGAATTTATAGTAGGACTATGTACACCCATTAATCTATCGATTATAACAGCAATCAAAAAGCAAGGTATACTAACCAACCAACCGGTTTATCTAGCATTCATCAACTTGAAACAAGCTTTTGACTTCATATATGGAGAATTATTATGGGAAAAACGAATGAAGTCAAGTTGGCCAGCCTATATACTTAATCTAATTCATCAATTCTACGCTTACACCTTCATCCAGATAAAAATGAACCAAGAAGATCTACTATCTACGCCTATTCTTACCATTTGCAGATTAAAACAATGCTGCATTTTAGCCTCTACACTATTAAATTTCTATATCAGCAATATTAATCTTTCGTTAGAAAACTCAAGATCATTCCTGCCCAAAGTTGGAGAGTCACCGATCTCATGATTACTGTATGTAGGTGATTTCGCTATATTAGATCAAATGCCTATAGGTTTGCATAGATAATTAAGAGCCTTGCAAACCTATGCCAAAGCAAACTTTCTAACTATTAACATAAAGAAATCAAATATTCTCACATTATCATCTAGAAATGGTTAAACAAAACTAACCTATAAATGGACAATTAGTACTCAAAACTACGAGAGAGTTCATTATTTCTGATATTTGGGTCAAAATATAAATGACAACATAAAAGACATCCATAAAAAATCTAAAGCAAATAAAAAATGGCAACCATGCCCTCCCAGGTGAAATTAGTCCAAGGAAATACGGCAAATTCTCCTTTACCCCAATCATAGTATTCTATAAACAGAAGGTTGCATCTGTAGTAACACACAGTGCACAGGCAACAACTCCAGAAAATCACCCAAATTGGAATCAACTGGAGGGCATTTCCCAATTCAAATAATATGCTACAAATTGGGATTAGTCTCTCTTCAAACCATAGAAGCTTGGCAAGCCCTAGTCTTATATAGAAAATGCATAATGAATAAAACCCATGCACTAACCCGGATTCCTGCACTTGCTGAAGCTTTAGAAGGAAAGTATGACAAATCATTAAACTCATCGAAAGGCTATTGTCTGGCATCCATTAAGGCAGCAGATATAGACCAAACATTAGTAATATATAACCCTGAGCGAGCAAAGAAGAAATTCTGGCATTATGATTGGGAATCCCTATGGGATAAATGCGACCAATATAAAGCATTTAAACATGGTAACTTCACAATAAAACCATTGCATCTAATCCCTAAATATCTTCAAACATTTCCGGACCAAAAATATTGCACGCATCTTATGCGATTGCGGTTTAACTTATTGCCAACACAAACTCTCTTAGCCTCTCAATCCAAACATCTAGCTATAGATGACTCTTGCATATTTTGTGCTCTCACCACAGAGAGTGAAATCATAGAACATCTATTGATAAATTGCAAAAGCTTAGACGCATTGAGAAAAGAACAATTCTACAAATATTTCCAATAATTTAGACTACTTTCTCCTAAGCAAATGTGGCACATGATATTTAATGCAAACCACATATTGCTAAACATCTCCACAATTAAGTATCATTTAAGGCTAAACCTACAGTGGTATTTTAAACTCAGCTAGCAGAAGGAATCAAATGAATGGTGAATAGCAATTTCATATGATCTCTTCTCCGTATCTTATCTTCTACTGATAAACCTTAATGAATTTTATTGATATGCTAAAGTACATCAATTATAAACTATGAATTGTGAAGAAGAAAATGTGTATTAATTGTATTAATCGTGAATATCATGTTGCTGAAAAAAAGAAAGGCTTGATTTATATCTATTGGAAAGGTTGTTATTTACAACCAAAACAAAGTTGAAATAAAAAAAAATAAAAGAAAAAAAATGCACAAAATCTGAGCAAAGGAAGTCACACAAAAGTCAATCACAGAAGGAACATAAAGCTAAAGAATTAACACAGCAGGAATGCAGGCAATGCAATATAAGCCAACAACTCTGGTGAACAAAACCGTCATGAAAAGTACAGTCAGCAAAGGAACCTAGACCTAGAAGTGAGGAAAGAACACAGCAGGCATGCAGGCAATGCAATGTAAGCCAACAACCGTGGAGAACAAAAACGTCAAGAACAGTACAATCAGCAAAGGAACATATAAGTAAGGAATGAACACAGCAGGAATGCAGGCAATGCAATGTAAGCCAACAAACCTGGAGACAAAATGTCAAGAACAGTAAGCAAAGAAAGAGATGGGAGGGAAGGGACCACAGGTAATTTGGGGACCTAAAATGCGAGGGAGCGCAGTGACTAAGAGGAAGGAGGGGTGCGGGTGGCCAAGTAAAGAGGGAAGTGCATGCAGCCTAAATTGCGAGGGGGTGCACGTGGCATAAAAGTTACGAGGGAAAGCTTGTGGCCTAAAATGCAAGGGAGACCACGCAGGCTAGGATGTGAGGGAGCGTACGCAGCATAAGATGCGTGGGAGCGATGTTGCCTAAAGTAAGAAGGGGCACACCTGGCCTAGAGTTGGGAGGGAGCACAAACAGCCTAAGATGCAAGGAATAGCATGCAGACTAGGATGCAAGGGAGTGCCCGAAGCCTAAGTTGCGAGGGAGTACATGTAGCCTAAGATGCAAGGGAGTGCACATAGGCAGGGGAGAGCGCGAGTGTGTGGGGGGTTAGAAGACCAGTCATGGAGGAAAAACACTGCGTGTATGAGAGTGAGAAGGGGCACTGGGTCGGGGGGTTGCGAGGAGTGTATCACGCTAACTCTCCCAGCACATTCTTACCTTGCGGCTGCATACAGGAGGGTGAGGTAATTCGCACTCACTGTCAACACCGATCCCCCCTTCGCTGTCAGACACCTATGTCACTCAACACCACAGACTTGTCCTGCGAGGGCTTTGCTGCAGAGGATCCGTACCTCGGTTCTTATAGGCACACAAGCGTGGACATAGCGAGGCGTGCAATGTATCATCTTGCAGTGTCTCGTGCGCACCTGCATCGCTCCGCACTATGGCCTTGTCCTGCGAGGGGTTTGCCGCAGACGGTCCATACCTCAGTTCTTATAAGCACAGAAGCGTGGATGTAATGATGCATTCTACGTATCGTTGGGCAGCATCTCCTGCGCACCTGCATAGCTCAACAGTGTGGCCTTGTCCTGCAAGGGCTTTGCCGCAGAGGGTCCATACCTCGGTTCTTATAGGCACGGAAGCATGGATGTAGCGATGCACGCTACGTATTGTCAGACAGCGTCTCCTGCACACCTGCATCACTCAAAACCGCGGCCTTGTCCTGTAAGTTTCATATTTGTTTGTAAGATTGTTGTGTGTATGACTATTTTACATTTTTGTATACATTGATTATTGTGATGAACTGTGCTGAAGGTCTAATCCGAATAAAGTTTCTAAAATGAATGTAAGAAGAGAGTATGGGGAGCAGAGTGGGCCAGGGGAGGCAAGAGGAGGAGGGCAGGTGGAGGGGGGACAGATGATAGAGGGGACAGGATGTCCACCCATTCCTGCCTCTGCCTGCCCAAAACACCTCTTCATGGGACATTACAGTGTATTTGCAGGTCAGATAGCACTGTGAGCTAAGTGCTCGCCCCTGATGTTTGAGCGCAGCCTGCTATGGCAGGTTTGAATCCTAATACTGTTAATTCAGTCTTGCAACCTTCCGAGGTCGACAAATTGAGTACCACTCTGTGGGATAATAATATCTTCCATTATTTAAGCAATCAGAGACCTATGAGTGGGTAATGCTATATAAGAAATGAATTATTATTATTATTACTACCTTACGCATGGCAACTGTTTTTAATTTAAGTTCCCATGACACCTCTACATACTAAAGCCTCATTCGCTGATATCACAGATGTCACTGTTTCTGCAAATTAGGGGGCCCACACATATTTGCCGCCCAGAGCCCTGCAAATCCTGGGCCCGGCTCTGCTCCCACATGTGACAATCTGCACAGTTCTGTTAAAAGGTCAAGTCTTTTCGGTCCAATGACCTTGCAAGCTCTACATCTTATCATTGCACATATGCTAAGTATTACCATGCTGCAAGCAGGGTCGGAAATTACAGGGCTGCCAAGTGTACACTTTGAGTCAGTTTTGGCTTTTCAGCCACCAGCAAATGCGTTCATTGGATTACATATAGGGAGGAATGACATATGAGTAGGGACACAGAGTCTGAAGGTGTTGTTTGGTTGGTTATGTGCCCACTCATTGCACGCCCGTAGCCATGCTAATCCCTATGGCCATTCCCACCCATTCATGCCTCTTCCTGCCCAAAACACCTCCTCATGGGAACTCTTTCAGCTCACTTTATTCAAGCTTTGCCAACAGAATTTGAACTCAAATGTGCCTACCAATGTTTTTTCAAAGCAGTCTGCAGAGTTAATGACTTCATTGGAGTTGCAAACACGCTATTGTTATAAGAAAAATGTCTTACGAGGCCTGCCTTCACCCACTCGATTTATAAGCACTCTGAATGTCCTTCGCTGAAGTCCTGTTAAAAACAAGCATTGGCAAAGTCACTGAAGTCCTGTTTAAAATAAGCTTGGGCAATACTAACATGTGTGGGTTGTGCATACGTTTTGAGCTTTTGCCAGGTAGTGCTATTAGATGTTCAGATACTCACACCATTTGCACCTGCTACCAACAATCGGTAATTAATACCACTACTGTGGTTCCACACAAGTGCCTTTCCCTTGCATGAATAAAAGCCCAAACTGTTGGCATTCCCAATGCTTGCTAATTTTGCTTGAAGTACTGTCAACTTCCCCCTAAGAGCAAAGCTGTTTTATTTATTTATTTATTTATTTATTTGAATTTGTAAAGCGCACAAACAGCCCGCAGACATCGAGGCGCTGGAACAGTGGTTAAGCGTGCTTACTTGAGGGTTACATTGAAGCCGCCCTAGAAAAAAATACTTGAAAACATTTGGGTAGTTACAGGTTACAGTGCGTTGCAGGTAGGTTTTGAGAGTTCAGACAAAGAGGTTAGTTTTGATGGCTTTGCGGAATGCAGTGTGGGATTCAATGGCTCTGAGGTGCGGAGGGAGCGCATTCCAGAGGGTGGGGGCAACTGATGGGAAGCTGGAGCCGCCCGCACGCGCTTTGTGAGTCCTAGGGATAGACAGGAGGTTAGAGTATTGTAGTCTAGATGGTTTTTGAGAGATGGGTTTGGTAATCCTGCGGCTTAGGTAGGGAGGAGCAAGGTCATGGAGACATTTGTGAGTTAAGGCCAAGGCTTTGAAGATAATTCTTTGCTTGACAGGAAGCCAGTGGACTTGTCTTCTGAGTTCAGAGATATGGTCTTTGCGTGAGAGGCCTGTGGCAGCTCTGAGCGCGTTATTCTGAACAGTTTGGAGTTTGGCTATATTCTTGGCAGTGGTACCAATGAATAGGGCATTACAGTAGTCGAGTCTCGAGCCAATGATGGCTCTAGCGATGGTGAGACAGTTTTGTTGGGTCAGGAATGGTCTGGTCGCATTGATGAGTTTGGAGTAGTAGGCGGATGTGGAGGTTATGGCGTTGACCTGTTTATTCATGGACATGTCAGGTTCAAGGTACACTCCAAGGGTTTTGATGGACTGGGAGACGGTGATGGGGATACTGTCTATGACGAAGGAGGAGTACTGTTTGTTTAGTTTATTTAGGGTGGACGGTGAGCCAACCAGCAGGAGCTCAGTTTTGTCACTGTTAAGGCAGAGCCAGTTTTCTGCCATCCAGGTTTGAATTGTTGAGTAGATTGCGTTCAATGTATTTTGGTCAGATGTGTAGTCACCTGAGAGGGGGATAAGTACCTGGGTGTCATCCGCATAGTTAGTATACGAGATGCCCATGGAGTCGAGGATTTTGAACAGGGGCCTTGTAAAGAGGTTGTAGAGGGTGGGGGCCGTGCATGAGCCTTGCGGGACGCCACACTTGATGGTGCTGGGGTCGGCAGAAGAGGAGTCTGAGAAGACCTTCATAGATCTGTCTTTCAAGAATGATTCTATCCATTTGCAGGCATTGTCTGAGAAGTTCGCTATTGACGATAGATGCTGGCAGAGAGTTTTGTGGTTGACTAGGTCAAATGCTGCCGACAACAACAGTTTTGGCCTATCAACAGCAAAAACATTGGAAAAGATTGCCTATTGGGCTGGGGTGTAAGGTGAATCATTTGGCAATCTTACAAAAAGTCTTACCAAGCAGATTGCTAAGAATCCCAAAGTCTGTGTCCACTTATGCTCAAAATAACAAGTATGGCAGAGTGCAAATAGTTCATAGGAACATGTTTTCAGCTCTTTAGACAGCCAGAAAGTGTAGAAAGCAGGTTCTAACCGCCAATAAAGCCTTAATTACATGTTTGTTTATTGTGGTTTGCATTGTTTCCAGGTATTTGGAACTTGAGATGGAGGCCATTAGTACCCCGGGATACCAAAGAAGTAACCCGGATGCTAAAAAAAGGATTTTTCTTCCTACAATGGGATGCGTGCAGTGTTCCGTTGTAGGAAGGAACATCCTTTTCCAAGATGGCTGCCATGGAAAGGGAAGGCAAGGTTCTATGCGGTGCCCCTCTTCCATTTCCATGGCAGCCAGCAGAAGGCCTTTTCACATCTGGCAACTCTTCGCCTAGTCCACCTTCGGCCACCATCTAACTTAACATGGTGTGACCCACACTCCACACCCTTTCTGGGTTCAAAATACTCTGATTCTCCCTTACTTACCTTGTACGGTTCTCATGCTCTCACCCAGTCTACCACACCTGCATGCTCTGTCATTTGTCGACTCGTTCTGTCATCATATTTGCTCTTATTCGTTGACTGATTATTGTACACCCTCTCAATTATGCAAACCTCTTTCAATACAATTTCTCACCTTCCTCCCAAACATGGTGGACACAAATTTAATTTTATATCCTTCCTCCTCATCAGCAAGAAAGGTGAAAGTATTGTGTTCAGTTAGGGAGTGTCCCTGTACATATGAACCATTGCCAACAATATTTACTTCTAAGCTAAATTACTCACTATTGCCAATTTCTAATTTTCTTTTATGAATCTATTCTTTCTACCAACCCATTCCCATGGGCATGATACAATGATTTCTTAAGACTTTTCATTCAATGTTATTCCAGGAACATCTTAATTTCATTGGATACAAACTGCACTTCATTCTCACTTGCTATGTATTTTGGTTACCATTTACAGGCACACACCTCCAATAGAAAATCTATTGCCAGCTTAGTGTTTACTAATTATAGAAAGTTTGACTTCAATCCACCTAGATGTGTAATCTAGTAAAACAATTAACTAGCAATATTTAAGTTTCACATTCTCAATCTGACCAATCACTTCAATTCCCATCTTTCCAATAACTTCACTGGCACTCCAAAGGGCTTCAACACTACAGAATCTAATATTTTGGTTTTATCGCTTGCTGCACATGCCTGGCAATTCCTAACTGACATTTCCATCATGTCATCCATTCTAGGCCACCGATATCATTCGCTCAATCTCCTTTTCATCAGATGTAGGCCTAAATTCCCCTGGTGAGCATTCATCACAATCTTTGGTCCGACTCCCAGTGGAGGAACAGGTTTTTCTTTCCTTGCCTAACCCCACTCACACAACAACAGTTTATCCTTAACCATAGTGCACGCCATCTCACATTTTAGTTTCTCTGGCCAACCTTCATGCATATACCCTACTATATGCTTCAATTCCTCATCCTCTTCCACTGCCTTTATCAACTCATCCACTGGTACCACTGCACCCACCAAGTAACAAAAACATGCTACCGACAACTGTTCTTTTCCCTTTTTGAATTGGCTCCTAAAATGTGGTAACCTCAACAAATATTCTGCCACCAAATTATCCCTCCCTTGAGCATGTTCCACGGTAACATTGAACTCTTGAGTGTTTTCTATCTTCTTTGCAGTTTGAGATGTCAAGATTGCAGACCCTGGTGTGGTAAATAAATGCACCAGATGCCTATGATCATTCATAGACACAAAAGGCATTCCCCACACATATAATAGCTGGCTGCACAACAGCATGCCCACTCTTCCTTCTCTTTCACGTGAAATCTCTTCTTACACTCACTCAATGCCCTTGATGCAAATGCAATAGGCACCTCTTCCTTCGCTTATTTTTGACTTAACTCTGCATCTGTGCCTGTTTGGCTGGCATCTACCTTCAATAATGTTCTTGCCCCCACCTCATACCTCTACAGAGATTGGGCTTTTGCAATAGCTTCTTTAGTGTCTACAAATACTTCTCTCATCTGATCTGAACACCTAAAATGTACCCCCTTCTTCAAAACTTACCTCAATTCGGGTGTCCTTGCAAAATAAATAGGAATTATCTTTGCATAAAAATCTACTAATCCCAGAAAAGATTGCAATTGCTCTTTGTCCTCGGGGTCACTTACCCATTTTATCACCTCTACCAATTCAGACTTTGGTTTTAACCCTTCCCAGTCACCTCATGCCCAAGTACATGACCTGTGTCACTTTATGTTTACACTTTTCATTCTTCACAGTTAATCTCACCTCCCTCAAAGTTTCCAACACATGAACCAACAAATGGGCATACTGCTCCATTTCTCTTGCACACACCAAGATGTCATCTTGGAAACAATGTATGCTCTATCTCCTATAAAACTCTCCATGATTCTATGAAAGCCTGCACTCGCCGAGACCAGACCAAATGCATCCATTTGTATTGCTAGGCCCCCGTCTAAGTTATACATGATATAATGTGCCATGAATCAGTGCATAATTCTATATGCTGATACACAGAATAATAAATCAATGGTTGAAAAGCAGCACACTCTTCCCTTAGTAGACAACATTTTGTGGATATATGGAAGAGGCAGCGGTCTAGCCATATTGCCTTATTAATAACTTGTAAATGTACACACATACCTGTATCCTTCCATCTGATTTCTGTGTTACCACAATGGGTGAGAACCACTCAATTGCTTCAACTGGATCGATTATTTCTTGCTCACAGTTTCTTTAACTCTCGTTCCAACTCACCCTTCTCATTTTTGGAAACGTAGGTAAAGCACCATATTTCAATCTAATTTTGTGACTAAAACCTTCTAACAGTTCAGTACTATCTCTAACACCTCTGGGAATTTATTTACCACTTCTTCTCCATAATCACCTCCAAATGACACCACTTGAATCTAGTTCTTCTGCCCAGGCATAAGATCCATCTGCAAATGTCCTTGGTGTCTCCCTCCCAACAAATTGTCCACTTTCTCTCTAAAATAAACCTTCCCTCTAATCGTTCTATCACCCATACCTGCATCAAACGAACACATATCACAAAATGTGAATGGACACCCTTCCATATGCAGATGGATCAGGGTCATTCTCTTTTTCTTCCTTACTGCCTCTCTGTATGCCAGATTTGTCTACTGTTTGAGGCACAAATGTATACAGTGATCAGAAATCCACCAACATTCTTGTATATCATTCATTGTGACATCTATTAAAGGTGCTCTATATGATCTCTCTTCTCTCTCTGTGCCTGTAATAGTATGAGTTTGTACAATGACTATGGACAAATCCTTCCTTTCTTCCAAGATTACTGTGTTTACGTAAGCTCTCGACCTGCCTGGATTGTTCCTTCTCGGATCATTCATTCAACATATCTTTGTGAAATGCCCCCTCCTTTTTCACTCTGACATACATCTCTCACTGCTGGACACTATGGATTCAATGCTACATGTCTCACAATTCCCCACTGAAACAAGTCCCCTCAAATCCTGTTCCAATGGATGAAGTTTCTTCTCAGATGCTTGTAACCTCTTTCTCCGTAGACGTCACTGTCATTATACCCTTGCCTTCAGACTATTGTACTGCTCTAACATCCTATTCACTATTTCCATTGTTCCTTTACTTCAACTCCACATACCAGGTGCACTTCTTGCATTGTTCTTTATTCCTTGCGATTTCTAATTCCTCTCCTAACGTTGAATTGTTGGCCTGCCACAGTTTCTCTTAAACGTTTGGATCTGACATGCATAACACCAACTTATCTCTAATATATGTGTCCTCCATGTCAATGAAATGGCATAACGCTATCAATATTCGCAAATATGCTACGTAGGCATTCACGCTCTCCATCGACAATTGGTTGTGCTTAAAGAATGTATACCTTTCCAACACATTATTTTCTGATGGATATACTGCTCCTCCATCTTCCTTAGCACATGAATGTACATAGTTCCCCCTCTTGATGGACCACCTCCATCTTGATCCGATGATAGTACTATATCGATGACCTGCTTAATGCCACTTACTGCTTCTTTGGCTAAAAGATTCATTAACAAAGCATGCTTCCGTTAATCCAAGAGCTTATCTTCATCAATGGCCAGCTAACTGAACTTGAATAAGTGTTTCCACTCTTCCCATTCTGTACTGGGTTATCTCAGAACTTCTAATAACTTGGCTTCTGGTGTTATTTGTGTATTTGCCATCCTGATGTCACCTTCTTGCTCCAGTCCACTACAGACTTCGGATCTGTTAGGTTCACTTGTGAAATCCACCTGAACAGCTGTCCTGCAAGTGGCAGTACCTCTCTTCATGCCATATATACCATTAATTGGCAACTCCGAAGTTTCTGTCTGGATACTTCCTGCATGCTTGGCTACACCCCTCTCCACGTTTCCCAGCTTAGTACATTGACCAATCGCTTTAAAACTCTCCCTGGGGCACTCCATTGACTCTGCCCCTCACCTCTTGCAGTGCAGTGCTTAATTTCCCAAGTGCCCCACTCCGGCCTTCCAATGTATCAGCAGGTAATGTAATGTAATGTAAAACGCATGTATACAGCGCATCTACACCAGAAAGGGCATCATGGTGCTAAGAGGTTTCATAGTTGACCAGAGAGGCACCAGCTAAACTGTGAAGAGGTATGTCTGCAAGGTCCGACAAAAGGAGAGGTGATCATAAAGAGCCTGTAAGCACAGAGGGGCAGAGTTCCACAAAGTAGCAGCAGCCATGGAGAAGGACCAGCCCCCCTCACGGGCTAGCCTAAACCATGGCACAACCACTCTCAAGGATGCAACTGAACGAAGATTCGTGCTAGGAAAGTAGGGTTGAAATTTAGCATGCAGAAAATCAGGACCATGCCCATACAAGGCTCGGTGGCCCACACACAAAGCTTTAAATTTGATGCGATTTGCCACCGGGAGACAGTGCAGTTTGACCAGAATCGGCATGGTATAACTGAACCGAAGGGCACCAACGGCAAGGCGAGTTGCCAAGTTCTGTAGTACCTGCAGCCACCGAATAAGATAAACTGGCTGAGCAAGGTAGAGCGCATTGCAATGGTCTGACACTTCAAAGAGATACCGAAGAAAATAGAACGTTCTTTCTCTTCTTTGCATAAGAATGAGCCTCAAAATTATCTTCTTCACTACGCAACAAGAATTGTCTTTGTTAGGATGATTTGCCACAACTGAATGCTTTTGAAGAAATCCAGCTCCTTCACAGCAGGTTTATACAGTTCTTCCTTCAGAACCACAAATATTTTACAAATATCTTTGTTAAGACCACTTTAGAGCACTTCATCAACTGCTACCTGGTATACACCCATGCCAGGTCTATTGTGTCATAAGGGATCGATTCCATTGGTCCCTGTGGCATAGATGGCGCCGCATCAGTGCTATTTCTTGTCATACTCCCAAGATGGTGTCCGGTTTCTGCTGTGGGGTTTCAGCCTCTCTGTTCCTTCCTGGATTGTTGACTCCGCCCCCTGCAACACTGAAGCCTTTTCTGCCAGCACGTCAGGATACCCTCTGCGTTGCTACTCTCAATAGCCAACACTCGTGAGTTCGCAATAATCTCTCATTCTTACCCCTTAGACAGATACTTCAGTGCGAGCCACTGACACAGGAAATATGCACCGATCGGCCCTTGCCGCAAGCATCTTTCTGCGTGTCTCTATATTAACTGCGTTACATGTTCATCTTTAATCCCTCTTAAATCGGCTTCACAGATTTCTAATTTGAATCTCATTGTGCATCTTCAGTCTTTCTACAGACCTGGGAAAGACCTGCAAGTGGTAACAGAACTGCAAAGTCAGAGTCGGAGTTCTGCGTTCTTCCAGGTATGTTAGCATTTCGTTTCCCTTAGCAACCCAAATGCTCCCGACTCTGGTTTAAGCTTACGAGGCTGGGACTTTGTTGTTTCATGGATTCTGCATGATTGCTTACTGTCCACCATAACAGTAAAGACAGAAGAAATCACTGTTCAACATTGTAGGTACATAGACCAGCAGCAACTAGAAACATAATTTAACCTCTAATCACTCATTCCCTCTTAACCTTCCTTCATTTCTTTTTCTCTGTACTCTAGCAATCTCTCTTTGGCGCTTCTCCTTCAAAGCTGCTGACAATCTACCCTTGAAACCCATAGCTTTAGTTCTATCGGTAAAACTATCCTTAGTCGTTATCTGGCAATTATCAGTTCCGTATTCTCTTAGTCTAATCCATGCATCATTGTGATCCACTACAGTGAGGAGCTACAGGGCCGCAGTCAGCTTCAAGATCATCCCATCAGGACAATACGAGATTCAAGACTAGTAACCTAAAATCAACTTCCTGAGAAGACATCCAGCGTTTCTTTCCCCAGGAGGTTTCCCTGGAAATCCTACCCCTTCTGCCTCATTTACTGGGTCAGGAGGGTAGGGTGACCCGGGGAACTTTCATTACCTCACACTGTTGCATGGGAACCAAGTTAGTGATATTTCTATACACAATCTATTGAATATTGCATAGTGAATTAGCATTTGGCGCATGACAGATAGCAACGCCCTACAAAATAAAACACCACACTGACCATGGAGCCAATGCAACAGTTGATGTCTGCAGTTCAGTCCCTCACATCTGAGGTGCAGACTCTCAAACAAGAGAATGATGCAATACGACATATGATTTGCTCCCCTCAAAGTTCTGAGATTCCCCCGGTCCATTACCAGGAGGTAGATTTGATGGGAATACACATAAGCTGAAGGAGTTTTTGTATGCCTGTACTGTATAGTTCTCCTTTAAAGCTGCTTTCTTCCCGACCGATCGTAATAGAGTTGGACACACAATTTCACAACTAACAGGTCCTGCCTTGAGCTACCCTCTTGGTGACATCCAATAATCCAATATTAAACTCTTTTCCCACCTCCATCAATAGCTTAAAATCCATGTTCGGTAGGCAAGAAATTACTGTCGCCTCTCCAGAAAAGTTGTTAGACTTTAGACAGGGTTCACAGGATATTCTTGCTTACATCACAAATTTCAAACAGTTGGCAAGTGATACTTCGTGGCCGGATGATGCCCTGATTACCCTATTTCGTAGGGGACTAAACGAGGAACTCAAAGATGAAGTGTCAAGAGTACCTCATCCTCCGAACCTTGCAGAAATGATAGGTTTGGTGAGGCAGTTGAATTATCGACTGCAGGAATGCCTGCGAGAAAGGAAGAAGGATAGATACAACTGCTCACCTTCGGAGCCATCCTTTGTCCCGGATAAGACTGTTTCGTCAGGCCAAACCCCAGTTACAGAGTGACCCATGCAGCTGGGTGCTGCGAGGGGTCCATTGACTGCTGAGGAAAGAGCTCGCCAGAAGTCTCACAACCTTTGAATGTACTGCAGAGACAATACTCATCTACTTCAGGACTGTCCAGTGGTGCCTACCCGCAGGTCGGGAAACATAAAGACCTGTCTGTGAAGGAAACCACGGAGCAGAGTCTTTCTGTAAGCTTCCCAGTCCCCAAGATAACCCCTTCCACCTTTGGGGGAACTGACCTTGTGATGATGGTAATTATGGTCACCTTTTCTTGGGAAAATTCCAAGATTACACAAGTCCCTGCTTTAATTGATAGTGGAGCAGCAGGTTGTTTTATGGATACCCAATGTGCGATACAACAGGGTATCCCTCGGTCCACTAAAAAGGTAGCGGTACCGGTAGAAAGCATGGATGACAGCCCCTTAACCTCGGGTCCCATCAGGGAACAGACGCAAACCATACACATGTCTATGTCATCTCATCAGTAAGAGATTGTGCTAGACTTAATAAAGACCCTGTGATATTAGGTTAGCCCTGTGTGAATTGGATTGCAGGTTCCTTTTTCTTGGGATCAGAATACTGTCTAATTGTCCGTCTGGGGCAGCTGCCGGTTTCCATATTCCCACTATAACCAGTAATGAGCCTCCATTGACATCGATCCTGAATCATGTACAAGAAATTCCTGAACCATATCTAGCTTTTCAGGAAGTGTTCTCCATTTCAGAGTATTCTGAACTACCACTACACCGCAGGGATGACTGCGCTATAGACTAGATTCCTGAATTACCCCTGCCTTTCGGTCGGATGTATATTTTGTCAGCCAATGAGATGGAGGTGTTTTGAGACTACCTCTAAACCAATCTTCGTAATGGATTAATGGCTGAATCTACATCACTGGCAGCAGCTTCTCTATTCTTCATCCCGAAGAAGAATACTACGGAACTACGCCCATGTATTGATTATAGAGGACTCAATAAAATGATGGTCCCAGACAAATATCCAATGCCCTTAATACCGGATATTATGGAAGCAGTCAAGGATTTCACCATATATACAAAACTGGACTCACGTGGAGCTTATCATCTTATCCGTATATGGTCGGGCATAAATGGAAAACAGCATTTTGCACACCATTCCGATATTTTGAATATCGAGTAATGCTGTTTGGTCTATCTAATGCCCCGGCCGTATTCCAAAGATTTATGGATCATATATTTGCTGACATCCTTCTTCATTATGTCATAGAATATCTCAATGACATTTTTGTTTTTTCATCCTCTCCATCTGACCACGTTCAACATGTTCAAGAGGTTCTCTCTAAACTGCAGAATATTCATCTCCTCTGCAAGCTGGAGAAATGTGAATTCCACCAGACTAAAGTAAATTACTTAGGCTACATCCTTTCCGCAGAGGGAATTGCTATGGATCCCATGAAGGTGACAGCAGCATTAGATTGGCCTGCACCCAGAACTGTGAAAGACATCCAAAGGTTTTGGGGTTTTACCAATTTTTATAGACGCTTCATTCCGGGGTTCTCCTATGTCATTCGTCCTCTCACCCAACTATTAAAGAAGGGTGTGTCTTTTCAGTGGTCTCCGAAAGCTCAAACCGCCTTTGATACCCTTAAGGTTGCCTTCACTACAGCCCCATATTGATAACACCTGATCAAGAGAAAACATTTATCTTAGCATCAGATGCAACACAATATGCATTGGGAGCAGTGTTATTACAGAACAATGACCAAGGCATAGAATGCCCAGTGGCGTATCTATCCAAGACTTTGTCCTTGGCAGAACAAAACTACACCGTATTAGAAAAAGAACTGTTGGCCATTAAATGGGCATTGAAGAATGGCGACATCTGTTGTTAGGGGCCAAGTATCCCATCGAAGTCCGGTCGGATCACCATAATCTTCGGGCCCTTCAATATGCCCAAACCTTTAACAGCCGACAGGCATGGTGGCCTCACTTCTGTTCTCTATTTCAGATTGAATTTGCAATTTTCCCGGGGAAAACCAACCTCTGGGCTGATGCCCTGTCCAGGAAGGATTGGAGTATCACCTCTAGTTTTCACTCTGAACCTATATTCCCAAAGTCTAATATGGTTAATGTACTCCAGACCCTTTTTCAGGAGATAGCCACCAAAACCGTACCTTTTGAAACTCAACATCCTTGGTTTTGAGATACATATTCACTGACCCAGGATCTAGGATGTTTGTTTCATGAGAATACAGTAGTTTTGCCTTGTCCTGATCTATAGAAATATGCTCTGCAATGGTGTCATGATTCCCCTGCAGCGGGACATCGAGGAGTGTCAAACACCACTGAATTACTTTGCAGGTACTTTTGGTGGCCTACTTTGATCTCCGATGCTAAGGACTATGTAAACTCTTGTTCGATCTGCCAGCAGTAGAAGACCTCCCGGAAGCCCCCCTTGGGTGATTTGGTTTGGATGCCTTTGCCAGAAAAGCTGTAGCAGATTATCTCCACAGATTTTATAGTTGAATTACCTATGTCAAGACATTGCAATACTATTATGGTTACCATTGATTTCCTTACCAAATTGGCTATTTTTGTTTCTTTGCCTAAAGTGCCCACTGCCGCTCAGATTGCTCTGGTATTCATCGAACACATCTTTTCTAAAGACGGACTTCCTGATACCATTCTTTCTGATCGCAGTCTGCAAAATGTTTCACAATATTGGAAGCATCTGTGTGTGATTCTGAACATCAAACGGGCTCTTAGTTCTGGCTCTCATCCTAAAACTAATGGTCAGACTGGGAGGCTCACTCAGACTCTGGAAGGCTATCTCTGCTGTTATGTATCTACAGCGCAGGATAACTGGGTGGACCTTCTACCTCTCGCCCAATTTGCATACAACATCGCTTTGCATACTTCTCTGATCGACAGCCCCTTTTTGTGATTTATGGTTTCCATCCCACTAGTTTTTCAACCTGTACCTCGTCATCCACACCTCTTCCGGACTTGGATGATCTCCTCAATAGAATTCAACTGGGTCACAGGACAGCTCGGGTATGCCTCCAGGAAGCACAAGATCGGATCAAACTACAGGCTGATTGCCGGAGGTCTCCGACTCTGTCTATTCAACCTGGGGATTTTGTTTGGTTGTCCTCTCGGTTTTTGTGTCGACATTTGATCCCTTCCAAATTACCCCCAAAATACGTCATGCCATTTGAGGCACTTGCCCAGAGGGGTGAGACTGCATTTTTGTTGAAGTTACCTCCGTCTTGTTCCCGAATCCATCCGTTTTTTTATGTGTCTCAATTTAAACTGGTGGTACCAGATAGGTTTGGGCGTGGATCCACTTGTAGTCCTCCACCTGTGTCGACTGATGATGGTCCGGAATATGAAGTGGCTGGTATCTGCAATTCCAAATATCGGCATAGCAAGTTGCAGTATTTGATTGATTGGAAGGTCTATTCTCCGGCTGATCGCTCCTGGGAACCCGCTTCGGCAGTTCATGCCCCCGGGATTGTCCGCCGCTTTCACCTGTTTCACCCGGGCAAGCCGGGTGGTACTCCCCTTTGGAGGGTGCATACTGTCATAAGGGATTGATTCCTTTGGTCCCTGTGGCATAGATGGTGCTGCATCAATGCTATTTGTTGTCATACTCCCAAGATGGCGTCCGGTTTCTACTGTGGGGTTTCAGCCTATCTGTGCCTTCCTGGATCATTGACTCTGCCCCCTGCAACACCAAAGCCTCTTTTGCCAGCACGTCAGAACACACTCTGCGTTGCGACTCTAAATAGCTTACGCTCATGAGTTTGCATCCTTACCGTCTTTGAGGTATTCTATCACTTGATTCTTTCCTGCTAGCAAATTCTCTTTGGCGCTTCTCCTTCAAAGCTGCTGACAATCCACCCTTGAAACCCATAGCTTTAGTTCTATAGGTAAAACTCTCTTTAGTTCTTATCTGGCAAGTCCCCCTTCCTTAGTCTCTTAATCTAATCCAGTTGTCTTTGTGATCCGGTGCAGTGAGGAGCTACGGGGCTGCAGTCAGCTTCAAGATCATCCCATCAGGACAATATGAGATTCAAGACCAGTTACCTAAGATCAACTTCCTGATAAGACATCCAGGGTTTTTTCCCCCAGAGGGTATCTCTGGAAATCCTACCCCTTCTGCCTCATTTACTGGGTCAGGAGGGTAGGGTGACCCGGGGAACTTTCATTACCTCACACTGTTGCATGGGAACCAGGTTAGCGATATTTCTATATGGAATCTATTGAATATTGCATAGTGAATCGGCATTTAGTGCATGACATATTGCTTCTATGCAACTTTCTGTGTTAAGACCACTTTACAACACCTTATCAACTGCTACCGGGTTTACTCCCATGCCGGGCCTACTTCTTGAATAGGTTTGCCATCCGGGTATACTCCCCTGCCCGAAAAGTGTTTTCACAAAACAGAATGTGCTTTAGTGGTAACCTTCAATTTGTAACAAATTCACAATGTTTATCATCTTGCAGCATTAGACTTTTATCAGCTTCTCACTAAAACTAAATTCATGTCTGTGCTTTTTAACACTCCTGTGCAAATTATGCTCCTCTGCCTCTGAATAACCATTCCGAGAAGGGCACCCTTTTTGCCACTATCATTTCCCCACTACACAAGTAACCAAATACTGATAGGGAAAGAGTATTTTCCTGTTCATTTCTTGGCTTTGGCAAAGTGTGTTTATATCAGTTGTTGTTATATGTTTCACAAAAGAAGCATACAAAATGTCACAACCCTTGGGTCTTCCCTTACTCCCTTTCACCTTTGAAAATATTTATTGGGCTTGTATTGCTTGGGTTTTAGTTTCTCTTGGATTGGGTAATGATTGTATGCCCTAGGTTTTAACAAGGTTGCCCCACCAGGTTGTTGGCTTTTCCATAAACTCACATGCTTAAATAGGCAGTCACTTGGTTTCACAGAATTCAACTCTCGATACTTCTTCATAGTTCGATATTCAAAAGAACTATTAACACTTATTTCACTTATACGTGAGCGAAACTGCCTGTGAGCGGAATTAAAGACTGCCTGCCTGGAAAACACAAGCAGTCTTGAGGCACTTGCAAATTGTGAACTCAAGGGTAAATTGCACACTTTAGATCCTCTCGGCGTTCGCAGGTCTTCTGCTGCAGTGGCTCCTCACGGTCCGACAAACATCTTCTCCTGGTCTGCCTTTGCCCACGTCACTCGTTGTTGGCGCTTCCTTTGCTCCCAAGTGTATCTAGTGCATGCCAGCCACGGAGACCTCTCTGAGAGCCTTTAGAGCATGCCAGCCACTGGAGACCTGTCGAAAGGGAAAACTTCCCTCACTGCATTTGCTTCCTGCTGTGAAGCCGCTGCACCACATGCCTTCAAAGGGCAAGCATTCCTTCCAAATGCTTCCCGCTGCACGACCTCTGCAATTGGGACAACTGGAAGCATAGACTCTTTCCGGACCATCCACTGTCTTTGGCTTTACAATGGTCTCAGTGTCTTCTCTTTCCTCCAGTCCTGACCTCGGCTGCATACATGGTCTGCACTGCTGCTCACTCTGCTCTTCTCCTGCTTCTTTTCCTTTTTCTAATGCCTGCACCTGTGGAGGATTTTTAAGCCTCGTAGTCTTCATCAGGTGTTGGACATCTACATTAATTAGTTGACCACTGCTGCAGCATTGTTCCTCTGCAGCCCTTTTCCTTGTCCCAGTACTTAGGGAATGATGGGACTTGAAGTCCCTAGTAACAAAGTTAGATTTTCTGATGTCTTGTTCACTCTTAACTTTTCTATTCACCATAACATTTTCTAAGGAAATGTTATAAAGGTCAGTCATCAGACTTGATTGAAGTGAGGAAAAAAGGTTCTTTAGAATTTAGACCGTTATTATTCATAAAGCTCCTTTCGCTACACTTTTCAGAGTTAGAGGAGTTTTTAGCTATACGAGGGTTCCAGGTTTGAGAAGGGATTTTATTTCTCTCTATGCCACAGGATTTCAGATTAGTCTTACCCACATTAAGATATTGAACTTGTGGAATAGATTAATTATTATGACAACAAGGCATTATACACTGGCATTTGTGAGGTGTCTTCCCTAGAGGATGATAAATACTGTGTCTCACTGCACAGATTCCTCTCTTTCCCTAGGGCCTTTCTCCTACCAGGTGATCTTCCTCCAAAACACCTCATCCAATGTCAGGAACAGGAAGTGTTTGCCTTTCCCTGGCCACCTGGGAGGAGACTTTTGGTTGGGTTTTAGTGAGGAGTCTGTTGGATTCATCACAGCTCTGACGCACCTCATACAGGAGCGGCACAGTGACTTCATCAGCACCCTACAAAATTGCTCTTGCCTCCATGAGTAACAAAAGAAATGCCACCAAAACAGATACCCTTCCTAACTCGCACAGGCGTCAAATATCCACAAATAAAACACTTATGACACTGTCATATCCAATTTACACAGGGGTACACACACATTTGTTAAAAAGGTATACGTATTTTAATGTTTACAAATGTAAGTTCATGCACAAACTAAAACACATGAAAACATGGGAATAAATCAGTCTGATCCAAAGAAACAGGAACTTTCTCGATACTAATACACAATTTTTACTGATCAATGTGAGGTTAGTACTTGGACATGAGTAGTCAAAGATGCCTATCAATAATTCACTTGTTCAGACAGTATTTTTCTTTTAACTAGCGTGTTTCAAACATTTTTGAAGCACGTGTGTCAACAATTAGATGTGTTTCTGGGTCCAATTCATACAGAACACGTGCGTGAAGAGATCTAGTTGACGTGTTTCATTGGACCTTTCTTCAGGACACTTCCTATTTTTAGAACGTATTTTTGTTAACCACGTTGTTTGACACGACTTTCAATTTCCATGACAATCTAAAACCAAAAATACACATAATATCAGTTGTTTAAAACATACCCAGTTGTTGTCACTATGTTTCGAGTGTGGAATATCACATAACTGACCTTAAATTCCTTTTCAGCATGTGAGGAACCACATCATTTATAGTGTTTGCAGTTTTTCAATCAATCATGATGTTCTTTACAAACTGCAAAAGGACAATGTAAATTTGTATTTATCCTTATCACGCCTTAAATTTCATTAGCGTACAATTCAAGATTAGCAAGTTATTTTTTCATCTGCTAGAGATCCCCTTTACAATGTCTAGATTTTAACCAATCTAATGTCATTTTTGTTTGTTTGATGATCTCAGGCATATTTTATAAAAAAACCCTTCTATCCATTCATCTTTAATCATATGAATGAACAAATGAGACAAGGTGCTAATTTCATTATTCACCCTCTAAGTAAACTTAAAGTTACCTTAGAGTATGTAAATGTAAATGCACGCTGATCTTGCGGTTCAGTTTATATGGATCGAAATGGGGCGATGTATTTCCTTTCTGTTTCAATTTGCATCAGGAGTAAAAATGGTCCCCGCTTGGTGTCCTGTGTATCCAAAGATACGCGTGTTACTGGACGTTTCAAAATTGAAGTTAAATATCTCATGTCAAATTATGTAAATTCACACTTACTCAAGCCGTACCTGTGTCTTTCAAGTAACGCGATTGATCATTTGTTGCGTCCCTTCTGTAGTGGATCGGCATGTGACGCTTCCACCTTCTTGTTCGCAATGCAATGTGATCGCTAGTAAGTTACCGACAGGGTTATGGTTTCCTGTAAACTGGACAAACCAACTAGTGGTCAATATTGTATGTTTCCCCCTAGTGCAGCCTCACTGCACTTAAACCAAAACACTATTAAACTACGGTTGGAAAGGCTCTCATTTTCGGACTTACCCGCAGTGAATCTGTGAAATTCTCATTACGACTTTTCGAGGAACGCGAGTCATGTGATTTTACACGGCTTCTGTTTAAATACAGGCACTCATGGGCCATCGGCGATGAGACTAACACTGCGCCATGTTGGATAGGGCAAATGTTCCTTTTTTTATTAAAGATTCAAGGTGAAAATTCATTCACCCGAATTCCAGGAACGGGCGATCATTTTTACTGATTATGTACGTTTGTATAATAATATTATTTTATGGTATGCAAACCTTTTTCACATGCTTTCTGAACCCACCTAGCTGTATTTTCATAGTTGTGTGATAGTTGTTCTGCCTCATCTGCTTGTGTTGCTTTAGATTAACACTGGTCTCTTAATGATGTATTTATTATGCTAATTTGGTCCTACTAATCTTAGCACCAAGTTGAATCAATGCTGGCTGAAATAGGATTAAATGATTCATATCTCTACCATTATTCATCATAAAACCTAATCATATAATGGTCTATAACTCAATGAACCAAATTAAGAGATCCAAATATGTGGCAACGGCAGACGAATTTTAACATGAATACCCTAATGAGTGAAGAGATATTTAATCTTACCTTAACCGAGTCGAGATCATAGATCCATTTTTGTTCGTATTTTCTAAGTTTCAGATCTCTGTCTCCACCCCGGGGGTGTGCTGCAACTATTTGAATTATAAACCAATAAATATCTTCCTGGGTTTGTTTTGCGAATTTCAAGTGGGCCACCAGTGGTTTGTCTGCTACAATTTTTTTCACAGGCTGTGTGTTGACAGATCCGTTGTTTCACAGGTCCTTTAATTTTTCCAATATATTGTAGGCCACAGGGGCACATAATGCCATAAATGGCCCATTTGGTGTTACAGTTGGTAAACATGGTGAGTTGCCATTTCCGACCTTTAAGGACTATCTCCTTAAAGTCAGTTGTTAAGCGACAGATGGAGCAATTACCACACTTGAAATGTCCCCTGACTGGAGATAGATGCCAGAGTGTTGTTTGTGTACAATTTTCCTTTGGTGATTTAAATGGATATGTGTGTACCAATGTATCACGAAGATTGGGCAGCCGTTTGAATAGAAACCGTGGTTTGTTAATACAAACAAATTCTGTTAATTATGGCCCAGTTTTTAGGAATACTGCGTTGTAAGTCATTACTAATTGGTTAAAAAGTAGATACGCAAAAGATCGTATCTTCTTTTGATTTAAGATGTTTGGTAAGCCAATCCTCTCCATTGGTGTGGCGTGCCCAGTTCATCGTTCTTCAGATGATGTGCGCCAGGAAGCCCCATTCTTTTAGTCTCAACGGGAGATGTTTACTGTTAGTATCATAATCTTCCTTTGTGCAACAATTCTGTTTAATGCATAGGAATTGTCCATAGGGTAAGTTCTCACAGAGGCTTTGAGGGAGAACATTTTTACATAGCAACAGAGTATTTTTATCTGTGTTTTTTTTAAAGTGTCATTTGCAGTTTATTGTCAGCCCTGTATATTTCTAGATCTAAGAAGGGGATCTTGTTTTTATTGAAGATCATGGTGAAGTTAATGCATGCCTCTTGTTTGTTAAGCCATTCTACAAAGACCAGTTGTCCTGCCTTCCCATAGCATAAAAACATTGTCAATACAATGATACAATGCCTTAATTTGATGTTTAAATGGGTTGGTTCTAGCGTATACTGATCTGGTATTGTGGTTGTCCATAAACACATTCGCCAGATCGGGAGCAAAGGTTGCACCCATGCTCGCACTGTGCAGTTGTTGGTAAAAAAATCCCTTCAACAATAAAGAAATTATTTGTTGGTGCCACCTTGATGCACTCAGCAATAAAGTCAGATGCAACAGTTTTATTCTCTCTTTTTTCAAGATATGTATGTATCAATGCACTTCATTTGTGGGATACTAGTATATAGTGCTTCTACATCTAGTGTAACAAGTAGATCATCTGAACCAATCTATAAGGTAATTAGGCTCTTAATCATACAAGTAGTGTCCTGGAATAATGAGCGCATTTTCTCGACAAATGGTCTCAAAAAGGTGTCAGCGTACACAGAGAAAGGTTCCAAAATGGAACCTATTGCAGCTACAATAGGGCGACCAGGTGGTATCGTCACATGTTTATGCATCTTTGGGAGGCAGTAGAATGCAGGGATAATGGAGTCACAATGTATTAAATAGGATTTTTCATCCTCATCAATCCAACCGTGTTCTGAAGCATGTGTCATAAGACTGACAATTTCCGCGAGTATCCTAGCTGTAGGATTGCCTGGAAGTGGTTTGTAAAAATGTCGGTTATTTAGATGTTTCTCAATCTCTGCATTTTAAAGGTCGGTGGGCCACAGTACCACTCCACTGCCTTTATCCGCAGGTTTAATGGTGAAAGAGGTGTTCTCTTCCAGGCTTTTGAGAGCCTGTCTTTCTTCGAGAGATTGTTTTTGCAATTGTTTTTAGTGTTGACCAGATGGTTCATGTCACGCAGTATTTTATTTTTAAAGCTGATAATCTTAGGTGAGGCCATTGAGGCCTGAGGCGTAAAGGATGAGGGGGGTTCTAATCCTGAACTGCTTTGTTTGCTAGACCTCTCTTCATCACGAAAAAGTATTTTAGCCTAAGGATGAGGAAGAAGTTCCGCATCTCGATCTTCGTTTTAAAACGATCGGCTTTTGACATAGGTACAAAACTGAGCCCTTTACTTAGTACACTAATTTCGGCCTGTGTTAAGTTGTGAGTGCTTAAGTTGAAAATAGGTATCACCATGTCTGTGGCTGCGGTGGTTGCCATTGGCGTGTCCGCATTCCATGAGTGCCCGGTTGGCAGGTTTTTCCCCGTCATCCCCGGGCTTGAAAAAATTGTTGTTGTTAACCTCTCTGTTGATGACCCCCTTGATTGGTGGGGAAGTTGTTAGTAGACCCAGCATTACTGCTGTTTGATGAGCTAGAGAAGGTTACAAATATTGTTCCCCTGATTTTGATTGATTTGTGTGACAAATCCTGGTACAAGGTATGGGTATGTAACCTCCTCTTTGAAATGTTGTATGTCCTTTTTTAGTTTCCAAATTTTGTTATAAATGGTGAAGGTTTTGAATTTCATCATCTGTTCTTCAATTTTCTGAAGAAGAGCTTGGGTCTCAGGGATTGCTGACTCATCCTGAATTTTCTTTTCTTTTCATTTCATTTCTTTTCTTTGTTTGTTTTGTCGCCTCTTCTTCATCAATTGCTATCACAAGGATAACCTAATCCTGCAAGCTTTTGTTGCCCACACCACTAAAGCCGGCCAATAATTTTGGATTATCGAGAAAAACCTGGGGTATATTTTTTACTTGTAAACACGGGATCATGCCTGATTTCAGATATTCTACCATCAGTTGCTCATGTGATTCAGTCAGAGTACGTTTTTTCTTTTTTTGAGTCAACACATCAAAATCATCTGTATTGGGTGGTGGGGCACTTGCTGGTGCCAGGGTTGTTATTCCTAGGATCGACAGGAGGTCAAAAAACTTTTTGTAATGTTCATCTGAGAATGAAATTATATTAACGTTTTCCATGTTATTTACTACAATGCTCTACCAACCAAAAGGGTTGTCTGTAAACGTGAGCTAGACAAGAGCTCAAATGTCCTCTTTTTTGGGGGCTGTGTGGCAAAGGACAAAATATGAGTAACAAAAGAAATGCCACCAAAACAGCTACCCTTCCCAACATGCACAGGTGTCAAATATCCACAAATAAAACACTTATGACACTGTGATATCCAATTTAGACAGGAGTACACATATTTTAATGTTTACAAATATAAGTTCATACACCAACTAAAATACATATAAAAACATGGGAATAAATCAGTCTGAGTCAAAGAAACAGGAAAAAAAGTAACTGGCTTGATACTAATACTCAATTTTTACTGATCAATGTGAGGTTAGTACTTGGACGTGAGTAGTCAAAGATGCCGATCAATAATTCACTTGTTCAGACAGTATTTTTCTTTTTCTTGCCTCCATGCTCCAGCTCCTATCTTCACTCGTTGCCAATACAATAATGTGGGTGACCACGGGTTACATGGGTAAACATTTATCTATGTAATGATTCTCTCTCGAGTACCTCTCAAGCTCATCCCTATCATGGATCTCTCCACTCCGCATTGCAGAATTCCCTTTTACATCATATGGAACTTGGCCTCTCATGCACATTTTTGTCAGGAAATATTGACCATCGTTCTAAGTGGCTAAAATGTATAAAGTTGTAACTGTGAAAGCTTGGTTTGAAATCATTGTATGTGAATCCATATAACCTAAATTCTAATCAAAGAGGTTTTGAAAGATGTGTTCTCTTAACTCTCAGAGGTGGAAAAAATGGGTCGGAGGAAAGCGAGGAAGAGATCAAAGAACCAGTGGGAGCGCATTCCAGTGAAGGGGGCAAGCAGAGTAACGGAGCGGAAAAGGGTCTAGGCACAGGAGGTATGAGGAACTGTGAGACGAAATAGAGATTGAGATCAAGGAGACTGAGTAGAGGAATAGAAAGAAACAAGTGAGGGAAGCTAGGGAGGAGAAAGATTATAGAGAGATTTAAAGACTATACAGAGGAAATTGAACTTAAGGCTTACGTGGAAAGAAGCATCGCACAGAGTGGAGAGTGCAGGGTTGATAGCCTCAAAGGCAGACAGAGAAAATAAAAGACGAATCAAGGAATTGTAGATAGATTTCAGTGGATACAAGTGAGAAGCAGGAAGGCTGAAGATCAGGGAGTAGCAATAGAAGAGTGTTAAGTATTTCAATCAGGCGATACACCCTGGTCTCAGCCTAGTATGCAGCGCACAACCGAAATGCTTATTTTATTATATATATAGGTTAAATATTTGAGAGACACACCACTCATATCACACCCCTTTTCAAATACCCGGGTCACGTTGGACCAGGAATCAGGCTGGTTGGTAAAGGTCATATTTATTTATTTATTTAAAATTCAAATCAAACATATACTTTTTAATAGGGAGCAGCAAACACCAATGTGGTGACAATAACAAATAGGAAGGTATGTAATGCACTTAATTTCACTCTTTGGCAACACAAAATAGAAATCACCAGAGAATAGAGCACTTTTGGCTTATTTGGAAAGATAACACTTAAGTTAGGATTTCCCCCTGCAATATTCCTCAACCCACAAATAAGCTATTCTATAGATATATGGAAGCGGCAGGTAATCAAGAATGAGGAATAGGAAACCAAATTCAAATCCAACCTTCCCTCCCCAAACAAGAGAGAAAAATGGATCTGAAACCCTAACACTGTTAAAGTGACACTCGAAAATGGCTGAATAAAACACTGAAAGGGTGCAAAAATCCATAAATCAGTACAAATTTCTATAGGAGCAACATTGAAAGTTACTAGCAATCATAAGAAATAGTTTGAGCAAAAGAAAACAATTTGAATATGAATGGAAGGTTGAAAATAATTTAGAATAAAATAACATGTGTAAAACTTTGCAAAAATGCTGATTCCCTCCTAAAATGAACAAAACGATTTTCTATAAAAAAAGAATGGGTGAAATTCACTCATTTTGAGTGTGCTAGAGGTCTTAGGTATAATCAAGAATTGAAATTAGGTCTCTAGCTATTAAACTGAGGGAGATATGCAATGTAGAATAAGAGGCGTTTTTATAAAAAATCGGATAGTGAAAACAGAAAAGAAATTCAATTGGAAACAAGAACAATTTTACTCTAGGTTTTACTCTATACTAGAGCATTCAGGCTAGAATACCAAAGAGAGACACAGTAAGCTCTAGAGTTGATTCATGACTTCAACGCCAGATCTCCAGCGCCCGCCCTGGCGGAACCAGTCCGATCACTCGAAATAGGATTGATTGTTTAGGATTTACACAAGATAAAAATGACTAGAGAAATGGCGCTTAGCAAGATAAATCAAGGACGTAAACAATAAGGATTCTGACAGTGTTACAAGTTATTAAGGTAGGGATAGGAAGGTTTAGAGATTGGGATAGGACAAGGCAAGGCAAGGTATGCTATGGTTTTCTATGATTCCTATTAATACTTACAGTCCACTTTAATTTAGGATTTTGGCCCATCAAGGGTTCTGGTCACCACACGGATTTTTTTTTTACAAAGGACAGCTGGGAAAATCGGGTGGGACAGGATCAGCTGGGCCGTTCTGGTCACCGGACTGCACTGTACTGGTACTTCTGGTTACTGGATACTACAGATCAGCGGGATGGCAAGTTTGCATCAGGCATGCATCTAGTAGCAGCAATCCAGGCTGGATCAAGATGATTCCTTTGGGTTTTTGGGATTTTTTTTAGAATTTGAGGAGTAGCTAAAAAGGGAGTCAGCAATTCATAGGCCTTGGCTCTACAATGAAAATCAGGAATCAGGATCAAACAGGATGAAGAAATCAGGAACCGGACGCCATGCAGGAATTCAGGAAGAAAGTCAGGAATCAGTGTGTACCCTGTGTGCTGTCAGGAGCCCTTATTTATCATGCCAGATGACATCACTACAGTATATGGCAGGGGTAGGCTTACTACCCACGCCCCTAATACTTGGATTGGGCTAGAGCATAGTTTCTGCCTTGGCCACAGCTGATTGGATCACAGAAAAAGGATGTCATGTTTATGGGTTGATTTTTACAGTGTATAGAAACCGCACCTAGCTACTGGAACCAAAATCTAATTTTGCCACAAACACATATTTATGTAGTTGCAAACTGTGAGAAAATCAGATACACAGGTTACCTATTTTGTGCGTCATATTTCAATCCAAACCCCAAGTCTGTGGGACCGGGTTTTGCCTTGCTGACACATTTTGGTAATTTTAAACATGAAAGATTTGGCCTAAAATTCCCCAACTTCGTACACAGATGTGCAATGTCCCCAGGGATGTGTGTACAACATGTTATGTTCGCAACATCAATACTTTCCTGGTAATCTATAATTTTTTATAACTTCTGTTCCTTATGCAGTAATGAGTTCTACCAAGTTTTTAAAGAAAGAGCATACAATTAGATTTAGTACTACAAACTTTTCCTATTTTTCCTAATTCTTGCTGCAAAGTTAAACGTCTTTACAGTTCAGTTACAAAATAGCCTTTAAAACCAAAAGGAAGTCCATTGTCACTTGATCAGTTTTTTTTTTATTTCCCCCAACTGCTGTCAATTGTCACTTTCTTTGAAGCAGGATGAGGGACTTCTCTCTTGATTGAAGGTTGTATGGCCCCTCACACTTGACAGGTGAGAGTCTCAGACTGCTTTTGTCTCAGCCTGGATCAAAAATGAATGTCTGATGAGCTTGTGAAGATTCTTTGTCCTGCTGCATTCAAAGTCTTTCAAGCTGGCAATTAGCACTTTCTTGTCTGAAAAGTTTATGAGGTATCACCCTTTCTCAAGACTAGTAACTGGCAGAGCATTTTTTTTTTATAGCTTGACAACTTAGCCTATGAGTTGTAGCTTTTATTTTCTCATTTTACATCTTGACTTAAACCTGTAGAATCAAAAACTGTTTATAGGTGTACTTTTACCAACAACAAATCATTTTACATTGCTAAGTAAGCAGGCCTTCACCCAACAATTTACTTTTAAATAGGCGATGTTCTCTCTTCAGTCAGAAAAAGCACATTTTACTATTTCTTTAAATTCGGCTTTATCTCCAGCAAATACACACTTTATGCAGCTATAGTTCTCTTCTTGAGTGCTGAAGTTGTTTTGCAGCATGGATACATTTAAACAGGCATCTATTTAGAGTCTTTCTCTGAATAGCTGATTTTTTTAGATACTTTTGAAAGCAAATAGATGTGTTTCCCGTGTAAAATGAAAACAAAGCCCCTGGTTGATTTTTCAAAGATACTTTTGACAGGAGCTGTCATTCAAGAATTAGGCCCGGTTCTGCTGAGACACAATGGATGAGTCTGGGCATTGCAAGACCTTTTTAATCAAAGTGGTTCATAAGGACTGGACGAGTTTAGCGCCAAGCAGCACTTTTAAAGGTTGAAAAAGGTGTCATTTCAAAGAGGCATTTTGGGTTTTCAGCAAAGTAATGCTGCCTCTTTCACTTCACTCCATGTTAAATGTTGTAGGGCACACTGGCACATTCTTGCAGTGAGTGCTTCTGTTCCACCCCACCTGAAATGTGTGTGGCAGGGTGGTGCAGCCATTTTCCGGTTGTTGCTAAAACGCAATCTTGAGATCCTGGCGTGCACAGGAGTTAGCACAGCCATTTTGGTGTTTCTTGCAAAAACACGGTTTAGAGATCCTGGTGCCCACGGAAGTCAGCACGGCCATTTTTCTGTTTCTTGCACCAATGCAGCAAGTGATGTGGTAAGGCACATCTGAGTGGGTCAATATATCCCACAAGAGTCAAGAGAAGATGAGGGAGGACCTTAAATATTTAGCAGCATGAAAAGAAAAGAAAGGAAAGTTCTTGCTTTCTGAATATTAAAAAGATGCATTCTGCGAGAACGAGAGAAGGAAGAGATGTGGTTAGAAAAGGAGAGAGAGGAGTGCAGACAAATCCCAAGATTACAAGCGGAAGTAGATATGGGCAGTAGGGACAGAGGAAAGAAAATGGAGAATTGGACCAGTAAAATCCAAAGAGGAAAGGAGAAGAGAGTGATCAACAGTATCAAACGCTGCATGTCGAGAAGAATTAGAAGAGAGCAATGCTTAGAGAAAGGTGCAGCAAGGAAAGAGTCAGATAGAGGATAAAGCAGCCTCAGTGGAATGTTGAGGGCGAAAGCCAGATTGAAAGTAAGGAAGAAGAGAGTTAGAGGAGATAAAGGACAAATCTTGGGAACACCCTGCACGTTCTAGGAGCTTAGAGAGAAAAGGAAGAAGGGAAATTGGTTGGAAACTAGAAGGGAGAGAAGGATTCAAGGTGGGCTTTATGAGGATAGGAAAATAGTAGCATGTTTTAATGGTGAAGGGAAGACAGAAGTAGAGAGAGAAGCATTGAATAGAGAAGTAAGGATAGATTTTAAGAATACGAGTGGATGGAACTATATCAAGACTGGCAGAAGTAGGATGTGCTTTAGCCAACAAAGCTGCAGTGTCAGAATCCGATAGAGGTGTAAACGAAGACAGACACCACAGGACTTGGCATTGAGGCAGGGGAGGAAGAGGAGCAAGAAGTTTAAATATCTATTATTAGATTAGATTAGATATTATCGCAAAGAAGAGTGACCTTGGAAGTAAAGTACATAGCCAGATCATCAGCTGAGAGGGACGAGGACAGGGCAGGATTAGGAGGGGGCAGTGAATACGAGATAAAGTTTGTAAAAGATAACAAGGATGAGAAGAATAAGAGTGAAGGAAATCAGAGTAGTAGGATTTTTCTTCATAAATAAGAGCAGTGTCAGTGTCAGTATGAAGAGATGAGAGGGTAGCTGTGCCAGAATCTGAGAAAGACTTGCGCCCGAAGATTGTGGCGTAGAGCGCAAAGCTGGGAGGGGAACCAGAGTTGAGGGGGCTTCTGTGTATAAAACTATGGAGTTGCGGGTTGTAGAACATCGAGGGACACAGTAAGGGAGGAGGAACGAGAAGAAGCAGAGGAGTCAGAAGAGAGACCCAAAATCTAGTAAGTGCTATTGCTATAATTAGAGTGAGCAGTGGTCGAAGTGAGCGGGAACGATCGGAAGCGTAGTTCCACTACTGTTGATTGTTTCGCAAAATAAAGGTGTGTTTCTTACGATTTTAATTAAAAACAAGCTAAAAAAAAGTATATACCATTTTAATCTTTCATGTAAATACTAGAAATCCGATGATATGCGACATCCTGTCACATAATTTTACTTTGTTAGAGGACCGCAAGAGGGTTTGATTGAAACCTCCTCTCCACCTGTTAATTGAGAACTACAGATTTTCCCTAAAGCCCTTTGCATGAAAATAGGACAGCAAAAAGCCACACGCTGCGATTGTGGAATGTAGAGGACTACAGTAAACCCAATGAACACTAAAGGTTAAAGCTTGGAACAGTTGGTGAAATATTGAACGCAGGTAACGTTTTCGCAGAAATACAGCCAAATCTTGTGCTCCTGATTTTCCTTTGTAAATCAGACACGTCGATTAAAACTGTAATTCTACGAATAAACAGTAGAGAGCAGCACAGTTCCTCGTAGAATATTTGTGCACCTCCGAGGGCTACAGTTTTACACATCAATTTACCATATCTAAATAAATCACGTGAACTGGGAAAGGACTCGAAGCTAAGGAGTACGCAGGGTTAAAAACAGTAACACATATTAAAATAATAACGAACTCCATGCGGGGACACAAGCCTCTTGGAGATCCCATTCTTAATATCGTAGCTAACAAGTAACAACGGTGGTAGTGTCATGAAAAACAGTTTAATTTTTGAGGTAGGAGGAAAAAAAGAAAACATTTTAAGGAATGTGTAAATGCAGATGTGACTGTCATGTGTGCCCTGTTGTCTGCCATGGAGCTGCCAACATGTCAATGTTCCAAGGTCCTTTGAAGGGCGCAATTGCGTGATATTTAGATCCACTGAGGTCATCATGCACGTGTTTCCACAAAGAAGGGGCTTGGCTAATTTGATATGTGTGTAATTCACATGCATGATGCTGATGTCTGTGTGCGTACATACACATTTGACAAAAGTAGCCTCATGAGCTGTGCATAGCTGTCATTTCCGTAAAAAGAGCGTGCACTTGAAATGATGACAGTGGGAAATTGTTCAAGCGCCCGTGTTCATGAAATATGAATACGTTTCTGCAGCTATAAGCGAACGCCTGTTTCCCTCCAAACTGTAGCTCATACTGCCTTATACTGCCCTCTTCTTTATGACAGGAAGCATGTTCTCTTTCTGATTAATACCACATGACGATTTTAGCATTTCACGAATGTCATGAAGCGTCCTTGAAATCATAATCACGTTCTCCCGATGGAGAGGAAGGCTTTTATGCATGCTTTGCAGGCAACGAATGCTCGTTGCGAAATCTAATATTGACTTGTGTGCATATTGTTTAATATCACAGGCAATCACAGAATCAAAACATTCTGCTGCAGTGAAAGACAGCAGAAGGCGAGGAAATGAGGTAATACTCGCTACAGCAAACTGCTCAGAGACATGTTGCTTTATGTTATGGCAATCCTTTGTCATGTGCTGCACAGTAGGGGGGTGCCAAGTGTGGTGGCGCTCCGATAGATCCCCAAGGGGTGGGGTGAATCCGTCAGGAAAAGGGCATGGGGCGTGAGCTCCGCCTGAGCAACCTATGGGATGGTACACACAGGAGAAGGGTTGAAATGCTCGTGCCACGTTCCTGAGTTATCTTGGGAAATTGTGGTGCCTGTATGTGTAGGTCATTCCCTGGACCATGCACATAAGTTATCTATAAACAAATGTGTTCCCGCCTGTTGAGCCTGTATGGCCTCTAAAAGGAGGACAGACACGCCGAGGTTGTGCGTTCATCTTTCTTTATTAACAGCACAACGTTAACTAACTAGAATGTTCCCTCCCTCATTCATTTCACCGTCACGTGACGCTACCCACGTGACATGGCGTCATTCTCTTAAGGAGACATGAATACTGTGACATCACCCCCAGACAAAATGTTCTTACAACGTTCTCAACATTCTTCAACCAGGCGTGCTGGTTTCTTCACGGCTCGTTGGGGCCGGCTGCTGGTTGCTTCTCCTGGATCTTCTTCTGGTCTCTCTGTACCTGGACGAGGTGAGAATCTTGGAGGCGTCCATAGTGTATATCGATGATCTGGTGAGATCGGTTCGGGATCTGGGGGCTGAAGTCCTTGGTTGCCGTGAGCTTGAACTGTGAACTGTTCCGGGTTATTTCTCGTTCTTCATTCTCGGCTGTTACCATGGTCCCTTTTACTGCCGTGACTTGTAGTGGCTGTGGGGCGAATCTTGAATTGGTCTTCTTGACTGTTGCCTGTTGTACTAACACTTCATCTCCCACTTGAAAGTCTTTTGGGCCTGCTCCTCTTCTTTCATCTGTCTGGATGCGGGCTCGTTCTTTCCACTCCGAGTCTCTCTCTAGGATTTCCGGATCTGTTTCTGGTTTGTTTGTTGGGTGTCGTATGATTCGCGTTCGAACTTGGTACTTTACCATGAGTTCGGCCGGGGTCCTGTTCATGGCCTCATGTGGTGTGTTACGATAATCTCGAAGCATCCTGCATAGGGCCTGGTGTTGGTCGACATTTTCCAGTCTGGCTCTTTGTAATGTCTTTTTAATCGATGACATGAACCTCTCGGCCATCCCGGTGGCTTGCGGCCATCGAGGTGTTATTTTCTGGTGCTTGAACCCTAAATGCTTGGCAAATGTTGCAAAATCGTGGCCACAGAATGGTGGACCATTGTCTGACTTGATGACATCAGGTATGCCCCATTCACTCACGACTTCGTCAAAGACAGCTGCGATATGGGCAAAAGCTGTGGATGGGCATCTCTTTACGATCTGGAATCTTGAATAGTCATCGATGAATAAGAGTAAGTATTCCCCTGATTCTAGTGGTTCATAGAAAACCACTGCCACTTTTTCCCACGGGTGCTCTGGTATCTGTTGGCTGTAGGGGTATCGGCGCTTCGGCTCTGGCCATGCATTGGCATGCCATGCAGTTCCTTACCCAACGGTCTACCAAAGCGTCAAGGAAAGGGAACCACACGTAGCAGCGCAGTTGTCGTTTGGTGTTGTCTTCTCCCCGGTGTCCCTCGTGAGCTGTCTTGATTATGTCTGACCGTAGGGCCGCTGGGATTACTATTCTGCATCCTCTGAGGAGTATGGTTTTGTCTTTGACGGCCAGCTCCGTATGGACTTTTGCTAGCCTCTCTAGTTCATCTCGGTTTACACCTGGATGTGTTGTTAGTGACTTCCTGAAGTCCTTCCACTTGTTGTGTTCAGTGAGATCAATCGCCAGGGCCATGCACGGGTCAGCTGCTGATGCCAGTGTGACGGCTTCTAACTATAATGCTGGAGGCAGCACATTTGTGGTGACGTAGCTTATGTATTCCATGTCACCCTGTCTTGGTGTTGGCTTTCCTGTGGGATGTCTGGATAAATAGTCGGCTGGGTTGTGTTCACCCCCCGGACGATGTATAATCTGATAATCGTATTCTTGTAGGCGAATACCCCACCGTTCAATTCTGGTGGACATCTTTGTTCACGGGTTTCCAAACAGTGAAAGTAGGCTTGATGGTCTGTGATAAGAGTAAATTTATTCCCTATTATGAAATTGTGAAAATGTTCACACGCCCAGACTGCTGCTAGGCTCTCTTTTTCTGCTTGGGAGTATGCAGACTCGGGGTTTTGCTGAACCGGCACTTGTCAACATTCAAGGTGAGGCCTGCGTCTTGGATGGCCTTGCATGTGGCACGAAGGGCGACATCATGTTCTTCTTTCGACAGGCTATACACAAGAATGTCGTCACTGTAGTTCAGTGCCCCTCTAACAGGCCGAATGATTTGTCTGATGGCCTCGTGGAAAATTTCTGCGTCTGATGATATGCCGAAATTTAGGTGCTTGTAGCGGAATAGTCCGTCATGCGTGGCAAAGGTGATGATTCCTCTCAATTCTTGATGAAGTACCATCTGGTGGTACCCTTGATTCAGGTCTAATTTGGAGAAGAGAGTGGACTTTTTCAGTTGAACAATCATGTCCTCAATTCTGGGGCCTGGGTGTCATTCACGCTGATTAGCAGTGTTGGCTATTCGCATGTCCACACAGAGTCTGAGTCATCCTCCGTCCTTTTGCACTATTACCAATGGGGAGACCCACGGTGTTGGGCCCGACGCTGGTTCGATTATGCCGTCTTCCAGGAGTTGTCCGAGTTAGGCTGACACTGCGGATTGGAGGTGGAAGCCAACCCTTCTTGGATGCTGTGGAAAGGGTCAGACAGTGGGATCAATGTGGAGTTTCACTGGGGGTCCTTTTAGATTCCCTAGGCCCTTGCAGCTGAGGGGGAATTCTTTCACGATGGTGTCTTTTGACATCATGTCTGTATACGTGGGCCCTGCTCGGACTTTTCACACGCTGTCTCTTGTCTCAAGTGTTGATTCTGTCGAGTGGATTTTGTCGTCTTCTTGCACGTGTATGTCTCTGAGTCCTAGGCAGGAGGCAGTTCTATAGCTGAGGAGGCATCTTCCTTTGGTCGCACTGCGAACAACGTGAATGCTCGTCAAAGGAACCAATTGTTTGTAGAGGGGTGGCCGCGCCCCATTGATATATCTTGGACTCGGATGGCCTCAGGGCTGGTTTGTTGGGGATCTGGTGGAACACCTTCTCACCCATTATGTTGACGGTGGCTCCCGAGTCGACTAGGAAACAGAATTGTCTCCCTCCTATATCCACCGGTATCTTGGGTGCTTCACGTGCTTCTCCTTCATCCATGATAGGATTGACGTATTCGTTCTGCGAATATTGGTCATACTGATCGACTTCATATTCGAAACTTTGTTGATTGTCTTCATAGTGGGTATGATGTGTTGGGGGTCCATCATACTTATTTCTTATGTGGGATACTTGCTTGCAGTCTTCATTTCCCTGGGTCTCATTCGGCGGGTAGACATCTTCGGCCACTCTTACGTACCTTCTTGGGGGTTGGTGATATGGCCGTGTTTGGTAGGCTTGAGCTTGTGGGTTTCTGTTGGGTATTTTGAACTGAGGGGCGAAAGGTGGTCTGCCTTCCCTGCAAACTGACTGTGAGTGTCCCTTTCTGCCGCAGTTGCCACATTTCTGGGACAGTACAGGGCAAGTTCCTGCATGAGGGAAAGCCATTCCACAGCAGTAGCATTGGCGTTGGGTTCTCGGCGTCATTGAATAGTTGGGATTGGTGGCGTTGGACTGCATTGCCGCTACCGTTTCATTTTCATCCTATTTTGTCGCAGTGGTGCCTGATATCTGTGACATCTGTTTTTCGACCTTTTTTAAGATCCTAGCCATCTGACTGACTTCTTCTATGGTAATCAGCTTTTTGTGGAGTTGCTTCTTTAGGGTCTGGGACACACATCCTTCAATTACTCTCAAATGTATGGCTTCATCAAGCGAGAAGGCATGGAATTGGCAGTTCGCTCCTTTTATACGTAGGCGGGTGATGAATTCGTCAACGGTTTCATCGATCCTTTGCGTGCACTGATTAAATATGTATCTTTCATAGTCCCTGTTGGGCTCGATTACCAGTCTTCTATTCAGTGCTGCGATTAGTGCTGGGAAGTCAGCTTGTTCAGCCGCTGGGATGGTTTTTAACAGGACTTTAATGCAATTTCCTTCTAGGTTTAGAAACATGCTGCGTAGTCTTGGTGACTTTTCTTCCCCCGCTGCATCTATAAAGGTATTAAAGTCTTTTAATCACTCAACCCACCCTGACCCCTTGTCCGCTTGTGGCATCATGGAGAAAGGGGGGGCATGCGCCATGCCGTGGTTGCTGTGTTCTCTGTAGGGGCTGGAGGGGCTGGAGCCTGCTGATCTTGGGGCGAGCTCATGGTGAGGTGGTGGTGGTGAGCGGGGTGTGCGTGTGGTTGTGACTGCTGGCGGATTGCCGTTCAGTCGATGTGTGGGGGAACTTCACGTGCATCCTGGACGAGTTCTCTTCACTGGTGTGGAATTGTCACAGGAGGCTGGGCCACGTGGAGTTGAAGTCTGGGCCTGGGCTCAGACGCGCTGCTGCGCACATGGTTTGCATGTGTGCAAACAGAGGAGAAGGAGGAGAGCGGCCTCAGGCTTGGCCGGCCACCAGCGGCGCACGTGTTATCATCCGCATGGCCATGTGCACAGAGGAGGGGGGCAGGCCTGGGATCAGGTATCCGCCGCCGTGGACCAGGATCCGGTTGCAGTGTGGAGGAGGAGGAGGGGCGGCTGTGTGATCACACACGCCTGAACTGCAGAGCAGGCCGGGATTGGTCCGATGTCTGAGGGAGGAGGAGGCGGACCTGGGATCAGGCACGGGCGCCAGCGGGCTGGAAGTGCCTGCGGCGTGCTTCCGAGCGGGATCGCTGCTGGAAGGTGGAATGAGGAGGAGAACTTGGCGGTTCTAGGAACAACCTCGTCGCCAGTTGTTGATTCCAGATGGGCCTCTAAAAGGAGGACAGACATGCCGAGGTTGTGCGTACGTCTTTCTTTATTAACAGCACAATGTTAACTTACTAGAACGTTCCCTCTCCATACATTTCCCCATCACGTGACGCTACCCATGTGACACGGCATCTGTCTCTTAAGGAGACATGAACAATGTGACACCGCCTAGACTGGACTTAAAGAGCAAACGTCAGGATCTTCCCGATACCAATGGAGTCGAATATGCAAAAAAAAAGCACAATTCATAACCTCTTACACAGGATATAAATAGTATTGCCAGCTACCCTCAATAATGTGGGGTGCATGCGGGACACACTCACACCCCACTTTTCTATCTAATGCATGCAAAACCCGCATAGGCCTGAATGCAATATCGTTCTAAAACATGAATATGCTTGTGAAAAGGTTTTCCCCAAGTAATGCCCTACTGGCACACATACATAGTAGGGATGGTCGAGCCTTAAAGTGCTTGACTCGAACGCCAATTTGAATCTTTGAAGAAAAGGTTGAAATTGGCTTTCGACAATCAAGCTCACCTGGCGCTTAATCAGCAAATGTCCAATTTGGATTGAATCAGGTGCACCCGATTTGGGCCATAGGTCACAGGGCCTCATTACGAGTTTGGAGGATGTGGAAATGGGGAAATGGGTAATTGGGAAATACCAGGCCATTTCGACCTTGGAGGGCCCAGTATTTCCCCATTCAGGGAACCCGGACCCGGACCATCCCCATAGGGCTCAATGGGAATGGGGAGCATGCTAACAACAGGCCCGTTAATGACGGGCCTGTTGTTAGCATGCTGGCCCCCTCGCGGAACCCGCAAAGGGTGTCGCTAAACCAAACTTCCAGAGCAGGTCCCACAAGGGGACCTCGTAATAGGGCAGTATGGGTATACGGGCGCCGGCAGCTCTACCGGCACCAATAAACCCACACCGCCAGCGTCCTAATGAGGCCAATGTTTCGGATGTGGTTAAGAAAAAACATTGAAAATCCATGTGGATGGGACACATTCACAAAACCTTATTTGGTCAAGTGATGACATGCACTTGCGGTTGTGTACTTCATCATTTTGTTCCAAAAAAACATTCACCCTATTGTCAAAGGGCATCTGAATGAGTTCATCACAGATGCATACATTCAGAAGCCCTTTTTCACCCCTTTCACATTTGCGCCATTCAAGGTGCACACCAAATCCACAAATGTAATGCTCTTTGAATGCACAGAAAATAGTCCCATTAGCCTGCATCTATTTGCAATAAGCGCAAGGATACACACAATGCATCCAATGGTCCTTTCTGACGTTGTCAAGCATTTACTTTTAACAGGGTTGGAAATGCTCTATTTTCCTTTTAACATTTGCTCTCAGGATCAAAGTGGGTGCTGGGAGCCTTTCATATATTAGTTTTGGGACTTATGTATACAAGGGGAGGCCACTGCATCATTTGCGCTGCCACAAACCAGACTGAAATGAACAGGTAATCTTTACATTACCATAATGAAAGAACATGAAAATAGCATGTCAATTGTGCTTTGTTCATTTGTGCTAATGTTTAATATGGTATGCTATAATATGACATGATATAAGTCATTTATAGTGCACCTGTACACAAGTGTTTCTAAGTGCGACAAAACGAGGGAGGACAAGACAAACGATCTTACTAGGGCTTGTGTCATTCAGATCGTGCAAATGCGAGAACGAGAAGTGCAAGGGGAAAGGGAATGGGGGAAGTGCATGAGAGAGGGGAGGGAAAAACAGGGAGGCAATGCTCTGAGTAAGTGCAGTCAGGACAGAGCGGTTATGGGTGGTGCAAGGAGAACAAGGGACTTTAGGGTTACAGTTAGTGCCTCTGAGTGCATGGAAGGCCCAGAGGCAGTGCAAGGGTGACTGATCAAGAAAGAGCCTGGTACCCAGGTTGACTCTGAGGGTAGCCAAGCAACCAGTCGGTACTGCAGACAGTAGGTCAGCAGAGGAGAGAGAGAAAGCAGATGCAAAGAGAAAGGTTTTGAGCTGATTCCGGAACTTCAGGTGGCCGGCTCAAGATTGAGAGGGACAGGGAGGCCATTCCAGATGGAGGCCTCTGCAGAGGAGAGAGAGCTATCCCCCACTCTCTGCCTGGAGAAGAGTCTAACCCTTAGAGAGTTGGAGGTAGCTCAGCGAAGGGCTCGAGAAGGAAGGTATTTTGGAAGAGAGTTCTGGATGTAGTGCAGGCCACGGCCCCAGAAAGCCTTGTGGAAAATGCAAAAGGTCTTAAACTTGATCCGTTCAGCCACTGGGAGCAAGTGGAGAGATTTCAGGGCTGGAAAGTTACGATCCCTGGCCTTGAGCCAAGAATAAGTATCGCAATAGTGTTCATTTAGCACAGACCTAGCTTCGAGAGGCAACAGAGCGCTTTACAGATGTATACAATAATACAGATACTCAACAGAGTGCATTACAGAGATATACAACAAAACAGATACTCAATTGAGCACTTTATAGAGATATACAACAGTACAGAAGCATAACAGAGTGCTTTTTGGAGGTAGAAATAGAACAGATATACAGCTGGTGGTAGGATACAGATGGGCACATAGGAGGATAGAGCTGTACAGGAGTGTGGGAGGAGATGGGCAGACAGCATCTAGGAAATCTGTTGGTGTCAAATGGGGGGGAGTTTTTGATGGCCTAGGTGCTGAGGAGGAGAGACCCCTTGAAGAGGTGGGTCTTGAGTTCTTTTCTGAATTGTAGGAGCGTGGGGGCAAGCCTGATGCTGACAGGGAGGAGGTTCCATGTGGTGTACACAGAGAAGGATTGTTTTCTGGTCCTTTCATTTTTGCAGAGGCCTATTTCAAGGCTGCATGTGTCCTGGCTTTTGGTGGTGCATTGTCTGCCGTAAAATGCTGAGTTTCTCCGCCAGGTAGCTTGGTGACTTGAGTCTGACTGCCTTATAGACGATGCAGCAAAACTTGAAGGTGATTGTATGTGCAGTGGGAGCCAGTGAAGACCCTTGATGAGGTATGGGCCGCATGTAGGACACTTCTCAGGGGCACATGAGAGGACAAGAGGCCTTTGAGGAGGGCATTGCCCCCATTGAGGTCTGATATGACCAGTGTTTTAACGGTGCATCTAAAGCTGTCTGTAGGGAGGAAGGGTGTGAATTTCTGCAGGAGGGAGAGCTGATTCCAAGCTCTATGAGATTTCTTAGGTAGGTGTGTCTTGAAGGAGAGATGTCTGTGTATGTGAAACCAGAGAGTCTTGGCACAGGAGGTGAGCTCTGGTGTGAAGCCCTTAGGGTTCTTGGTTGATAGCCAGGTCTGTCTGTTCGGTGTTGTTACTGCAGAGTAGGAATTCAGTCTTGGAGGGGTTGTGCTTCAAGTATGCGCTGTAAATCCAGGACTGGATCAGCAAGAGGCAGGTTTTGAGACTGCTGATGTCCTTGATGGAGTCGATGTTGAGCTATAGCTGTATGCCGTCGGTGTATTGGTGGACTTGGATGTTGTGTGTAGCTAGGAGGCCTCCCAGCAGCTCCATGTATAGATTGAAGATGGTTTAGGACGATTTTCCCACATCAAAAGGTTTGTATGAACCTTTTGATCTAAAAATGCTTCCACCAAAGGTTCAAAAACCAAAAGTTCGAACCTTTGGTGGTAGCATTAGCATTATAAAAAAAAAGAACGCTCACTATACTTCAAGGGATAGTGACCGGGGGCTGCGGGGGACACCCTTGCAGCCTTCCGGTTAAAAAAAAAAGATTATTTTTTTTAAACGAAAGGCTGCGGGGTTGTCCCTCGCTTCGCCCGCTCAGCCTTCCGTTTAAAAACAAAAACAAAAGAGACGAAAAGGACCCTGCAGTGCCAGTTCCCAATCATGGAAGTGAAAGGGAACTGGTGCTGCAGGAACCCAGCGTGAAGACAAGGTAAGTGTGGTTTGTTGATGTTGGCGGTGTGGGTGGGCGTGTGCTGAGGGTGTGGGTGGTGCAGTGTTATGGGTGTGGTGTGTGTATGGGTGTGAGTTTGTATGTGTGTACGCATGAGAAAGGTGAAAACCTTTGGTAGTTTGCACCATTCTCATGCAAACGATTTGCCTGTGGTAATTTCAGCCACGGGCAAATCACTCAGATTCATTGAAGATCACTGGGCAGAGGATGGAACCCTGCAGGACACTGCATGTGACGGGTAGCATGGGTGATCTAGAGCAGTCCATTTGAACAAACTGCTGCTGATTGGCGAGGTAGGACTTGAACCAGCATGGGACAAGTTTGCTGATCCACATGCAGCGATGTAGGGTGTCCATTAGTGCCTGGTGGTTTACAGGTTCCAGTAGATCAGAACTTCAAAACTGCAGTGTTCATCCAACGGGTCTGTATCACTGATGTCAACGGAGGCAGCTCCTGGTATGTAAATTGAGGACGCAGGGGTCCCTTTTTATCCCTTGAATGGCCCTCAAGGCACCAACCCATTAAGTAGCTCCTCCTATATTGTTCCTGCTCTTTTCTTAGCTTGCACAATGCTTGCCAACTTTTGAAATCAATACTGAGATGATTTTCTGTTGTTAAGTCCATATTGTATTATTTCCATATCTACCAGCAATACTGAATTCTAGGATACTTGCCCAGTTTTCTAGAATTCAGCATTACCCAAGAGCTGTATGCAAGACGAGGTGTACTATCAAAAACTCATGTCTATACACGTGGCTCAAATTGTGATTCAAACGTTTTGAAACATTTTGAGGCTCAGTTCCAAATGATTTGAATCGTTCAAGCTAAATCGAATGTCCCTTGTTAGATAGGCTGAAATCTTTTTCGAGCTTGTTTGCCTATACGTAATTAAGACACTTCGACCAATTAGTATCATTTACACGTAGACTAATTAGTCTAATTTACATACAATAAGACAAATGAGGAAGCTAAACAATAATAATTACCAAAATGAATACTTTGTGCATTCATTGTGACAGTGTGCATTACACCTGTGTCATGTATAAACACAATATTCCATCCAGACTTTACTTTGGTTTAATTCCCGTCCGTCCCAGATCAGTGCAAGCAGCTCCTGAACAATGTTATAGTTAAAGAGGGAACAGGTTGTTAAAATTGAAAGGAAGATCACTCTAGTTCCAACTCACACAATTGTAAACCTAAAAGAGTATCCCAATTTGTATCTAAATCCTCCATACATGTTACTCTGTGTATGTTCAGTCCCATCAGACCCCTGACATGTCCCCGGTCTCTGATCCATGTATTCCCGACCATCGATCCACCTGTCAGTTGATCATTACCTCTTCCACTTATGTACATCTCCTGACTCAGTTTTGGATTTTTGTTAGTGTTTCTGGTTGAAAAAACACCCATTAATGTCAGTAAATTAAACATACATTTTCATAGTTAATACGAATTTGTTGCACTCGAACCCATCTTTCTGGCCGAATAGTTTTGGGTAATTCTCTGATCTGAAACATAAAGTAAAACAACGAGGCATTATTTTTCATGAAAGATTACCTTTAAATAAACACATGTTAGGAGTCACAAAATCAAACTTCTTTATTATTAAAAGAATTTCCCACATATTGCCATACTTAAACTTTGCATAGAAAGTAATGGTGATTAATTGTTTCCTTTCTTCCAGAATGGACTATAATAACATTATTTATTTATACTAGTATTTACATAGGTTTACCAAATAATATGATGACAGGACTGCCGAGAATTCAGAACGAAGCAGACAGATCCTTGTTAAAATGTAAGAAATTAAGCCATGCCCCTCCATTGTTAAGGACTTTATACTGGATGCCAGTAAAGAAATGTGTTATGTTCAAAAGCTTATGCTTGGTATACAAAAGCTTCAATTTATGAAACAATACCCCTCTTTCATCTAGATGTACATGGTATAGCCTTAACCAGTGTTTAAGATCAATAAATGAAGGATTAGTAATCGTTCCATTTTATAGGAGAGACTATTTCTCTGTCCAAGCAGCCAAACTCTGGAATTCAATTCCAAAATCTCTTCTGAAAGATACCAACATAATGGCATTCGATGAACACATGAACACATATCTCTTTGGCTTCCCCTAAAGATCAGCCCCTTCTTTATAATGACTTCACACTCACTTTTCGATAACGTCGAGATACATTTCGGTGATTGTCAAACTTTATTAAAAAAATACAATATGATAAATAAGGTTAAATTCAAATAAATACATGTAATAAATATGAACTAAAAGCATTAGAGTACACTCAAAAAGAATAAAATGGGAGGAGAATGTGTCCTCTGCAGTACTTGCCAAAGGATACTGCACTGAAGTATGTCTCCCAGCACCCCCACCCCCCTGCATCCAGGGGCACCCTCCAGCAGGCCCCCACTCATGTCCCCCTGGACCCCCACCCCCCAGCACTGTGGGGCACCCTCCACCAGGCCCCCACTCATGTCTCCCTGCACCCCCAACCCCCTGCATCCAGGGGCACCCTCCACCAGGCACCCACTCATGTCTCCCAGCACCCCTCGCCCCCCCCACCAGTCAGAAGTATCAATGGGATACTGGCACTGGCCAGTGCGGCTAGACCTGCTTTCTGCCTTAATCTTCTTCTTTGGGGAGTTGTTTCTTTTTTGTTCAAAGTCCAATTGACCTTCCCCTCAGGGCCATCTGTGTTGAGAACATCTTCACATGGATAATCCCTCAATATTCTATCTAGGATGCAGATCTTCTGTCTGGGATGCACGACTGGCTGTGGCAGATGCTGGGAATCCTAGACCACGCTGCAAGCTTCCTTCTTTTAGGGTTTGCCTTTACTCTAGGGGCACAGTTTTGGCAAAGAAGCGGAGGCCCACAACTCCTCTTCTCAGCCCTATTGATGCAGAAAGAGTAAACGGATGAGTAGAGGCTGAAGACCTAGTCAGACCACAAACCTCTAAAAAACCAAGAGACAACACAATCATAAAGGTAAAGGAAGCACGGTTAAGAAATGTACTGCTCCACATTTTGTGGTAACATAGACAGAGTGAAGGCTATACTCTGAAGAGGGGTGTGAATGTGGATCAGTAACAACGCCAAGAGCGAAGCAGAACAGTCTGAAATAAAGGATTGTCCAATCAAGGTTCTATAAAAATATATATATGTAAATAAACACACCAGGTACAACAATCACTAACTAGAAAACACTGTAAAAACCCACCTCTTTAGAAAGAACACAGAATATGCAAAATAGCAAGATGCAGCACTACGGGCAATGAGACAGGGAAAAAACAGAAATAAAAAAAAACGAAATGTGCAAATGATGTGTTCTTGTGTTGCTAAAAGGGATTAATGTGATTTAGCCAGTCTCTAGGGCCCGATATGGAAGAGAGGGACTGATATTGATCAATAATATGTTCACAGTAGCTTGGTAATTCAACAACAGTGAACCTGGCTTCTCGGTTCTGTTTGGTCATTTGATGAGGTTTGAAATGCGGCAGTCGCGGTGGTCCAGCAGCATGCCGATGTCAAAGCACGGTCGAACTGAAGAAGGCTGCAGTTTGAAATGTTACTCTAGGGATGCGGATCATGGAGTTCACCAGGATCACTTTGGTGTTTGAGGTTCAACAGTTAACGGGATGATGACGGGAGGCACAGGCAAGTCAATCCGATGCAGGGCCTCAAGGATGCCGTTCGGGAAGAACACCAGTGCTGATCCAACCAGCAAGTCGCTTTGCTATGAAGAAGCTGATGGTTCAAACCGCGGTTAGAGCAGTGCAGATACAACAGTGCTGAATCAAGACAACAATGCTTTTTCAGATGGCACGGTGCGGCAGCAAACACATTCAACCATTTGGGACAGTGGTTCAAAGATCAGTGATGGGTTTGGTGTTTCGACTTGGGTTGAGCACACTCAAATCATGGCTCACATCAGTTTGATTTTGAAGTGGCAGGAATCCTGTCTGTCTTGGCTCGCAGGAGCTGTGAGTCACACGCCAGTGTCTCAGGGAAAAGATGAGTCCTTCTTTAGGGCTTTCAAATAAAGAGACTGGCATATACCTTCCAGAGTTCCTTTAACATGGTGAGTTATTGGACAGCATTGTGGCTGGCAGAGATGCAGGTCTTTTTCCAGCAGCAGTACACCTCCAATGGTCCTTGAGAATGATTAGAGGGAGAGCTTGTCTATGCCTTGGAACTGCTCTCCCAACAGGATCCAACTAAATCTTCTTGAATGTTTGAAGTCCAGAGATGATTTAAAGAAATGGTATGAAACCTCTTCTTTTAAAAGCAAAAACCCTCAGGGGATTGGACTACAGCTAGCCTGTTTCAGGGGTTCAATCCCTGTTCTTATTGTCTAACATCACACCCAAAGTGCTGTGTGCTACAGGGAATGGAGGAATAGAGAAACAAGATGGTGAAACCTTCTTGCAGCTGTAAATATCTCCTTGAGACTACACTAGGCCCACCCCTTCCCTTCTCATTAGCATCAAAAGCCTTTTGATATGTAGCATCCTGGTGTGAGGCTACATCATTTTTTAAGGATGTATGTGCCCTTTGATTCCTGTTTCAACGATAGCTTCCTGTGGAGTGGCTGTATCACTAGGGAAGGTGTTACTTGTGTATACACTAACCGCACCCCTTCCCTTCTCAATAGAATATAAGGTATTTTGATATGCAGCACCCTGGTGTGAGGCTACTGCTTTTGAGGATAGGTTTGCCCATTGATTCCTATTTCCAGGACATCTTCCTGTGTAGTGGATGTCTCCCTGGGGAAGGTGTTACAAAGAGAGTCAATCCCAAAGGCTAAATCCTTGCTAGCAGCAGCATAACCCTTTCACAGCTGAACTGATCTTACCGAGCTGACGTGTAATATCAAACTGATGTGACTTCGATAACTATGGGAGATGCTAGAAACCATACCATAAACTCATGTGTGGCTTATATTTACAGTTGTATGTGCCACCAGGCCAGTATCCTCAAGTTTTGTCATTTTAGGAATAGGGATCCGTGTATCCGCGCACCCGTGTAAAGCCCCGTTAAGTCCCGCTTTGCCGCGGACGCTTCTCCAGTGCTATTGCGATCGATAAAGGATTTGCTGCTGTACTCACTACAAGATCCAGCAGGCTTTGCTGCATCAAGGGCTGGGTGGAGCTATATAAGCTCAGGATCGCGCGCACCGCGCGCGCGCACCCGTGTAAAGCCCCGTTAAGTCCCGCTTTGCCGCGGACGCTTCTCCAGTGCTATTGCGATCGATAAAGGATTTGCTGCTGTACTCACTACAAGATCCAGCAGGTGAATGGAAGAGTGAACTGTGCACTATATGGAGATATTATAACCATAAAACAGACTATATAACATACTTTTCTCTTATTTAGGCTTTGCTGCATCAAGGGCTGGGTGGAGCTATATAAGCTCAGGATCGCGCGCACCGCGCGCGCGCACCCGTGTAAAGCCCCGTTAAGTCCCGCTTTGCCGCTTCGCCGCGGCAACTCGGCTAGTGCTGGTTATTTAAGCGGGTGTTTTGTTTACAGTTAGACTTTGGGGAAGCACACTGTAGTTAGGTGCTGTTAAAACTCTGTGGCGTTCGGAAAGAGGCATCCCAGTGTTAAGATGTTTACACTTCGTACTGGCATGCCTTGCACCGAACGAGTTCATGCCTTAATGGAGTCCACTTCAAGAGACAGTCCAGCGTTGTCTACAAAAACGGTACGACCCTCTGCCAAAAGTGCACCGTGGGACAAGCGAATGAAGAAGAGAAGTTCACGACTGGATTTCGCCATGGGCGACTTAAGGAACTTTGGGTTCAACAGTTGTCGGACATTACGCTCTCTAGCTAGAATGCCTGAACTTAACAATCTAAGTGTATCGAATATAGAAGCGCAGCCCCTTTGTAATGACGTAGGGGCGTGCTCTGCTCAGCAATCTGTGGTGAATTCACAAGTGACACAGGTCACAGATGGTGACAAGGAAGTGGAAGAACAGCCATGTAACATTTCACTGTCTGATTCAATGATACTCCAAAATGCTCGTTCAGGGGTTGTTAGCTCAGCTCCCCTTCCGATAGAAAGCCAGGATGTTGGTGTTGCTAAAGATGTTGCAATTATTGAGCTGGAATCATCGGACTCTTGCTTTGTGGCCAAGGACGACACTTTTGATCTTTCCAAATCGCCAGCATTGTTTAATACTGGAGACATTACAGAATCTGAAAGTTCGATCTCATTTATTCCGCCGACTCCCAGGAGACCAAATGGAAATAGTTCGATTATAAGTCCGGCTCTCGTGTTAAAGAAAGATGATTCTTTAACACTGGAAAAAATGAACATGGCTTTGATGGCTCTAGCTAGACTGTTTGAAACTTTAGACTCCAAAATCAATGTAATACAAGATAATGTTGATAATTTCCAGAGATCTCAGAAGGCATTTAGTTTGTCCTTGGCCCGAAAGCAAGAGGCTGATGTTGATCAGGCAGCCCATTTTTCTAAACAGTTGGGTATGATGTTATTATCCTGCCAAAACATTCATGACCAGCTGAATGGCAAACTGAACCCAGTTACAGTTGGGGGAAATATACAAAGTGTTAACACTGTTGTGCCCTTTGTTGAGGGCATTATAAGAGAGGTGACAGATAGGGAGACAATGAATGTACCAATGGGGCCACTATCTGACCCAAGAATTGAAATAATTAAATCTGCTCACGGTGGGAAGGGAGGAAAGTCTGTGAAGTCTGTGGAGATGACACTGGTGAATCCCATACCCGATCAGTTGATACTGAGGGAAAAGGAGGCAGGGGTTCCCATGGTTGATGATTCAAAAATCAGAGAAACACAGCAGTCAAAAGGGGCGTACACGATATTTGCAAAAAAATCTAAGGGCCCCTCCAATCAATCAATGTTAAACCCAAAGAAGTCAAAAAATCAGAAGTCCAAAACAACGGCTGTGAGTGGGTCTACGAAACAATTCTTTAAATCCCTGTCTAAATCAGATAGAAGCTCAATGTTAGCTTCTAGTGCTATCACAAAAAAATATCAAAATCTATCTCAGGAAAGACAAAGAATGTTGAACAAGGGTAAGGATCCCAATCACAGGACTCTCCCTTATGCTCCCTTAGATGAGTTGGTGCATGCTGCGCAGGAGCTGGGGAGCGGATCTACTAATGTAACGGCCCCAACCCAAGTGCCACCTGTACCGAAGAATAAGCGAGTGAAAGCTAACCCAATGCCCAATGTTACAGTCAATACGCAGGACCTTAGGAAAGCTGTGGATGAGTATATGAATCAGTTCCATCCTAAGCCACATGTGACTCACCCTCTGTCTCAGACTTTTAATCCATCACTGGAGGAACCTGAATTAGGGGATGATGAAAACACTAATGGCGAAAGGACCCTCCCGATTCAGGAAGTAAAGTCCTCTAAGAATGACCCACTAATAAATAAAACAATTTTGGATGCGCAAGACAACCTACAAAATAATATTCTATGCACAATTAAAGACTGTCTAGTTGCTTTGACCACGGAACAAAAAAGTCTTAAATCTTCCTTGAAGGCAATGGGGAGTGGCCACTCTGGTGTGGGAAATCCATCTCATGAAGAATGCATCTCTAAGAATGTAACGTTTAAATCCCCACTGGAGGAGACCCAATGCTACAAGACTAGAGATTCACTTAGTAAACGGAATCATTCTGATGTTAAGGTACCACACAAAAGTAAAAAGCCTACCCAATTGTTTTCCCTGTTCCTTAGTTGTCGGGGGGGTTCCTTTCCAACATACATAATGAACAGAGGAAGCATCATGCAAATATTTGCAGATATCCCAAATTTGGAAGATATCTCCTCTGGTGATCTAGTACAAGTGGAGTTCCCCGATGATAATGATCCAACGGTGTCCTGTATGTGGTTAAGTTCTCGCATCATTTACAATATCATTTGGTCCGCTAGATCTGAATTCTTTGATTTGGGCTTTGATTTAATTCCTACTACTAAGGAATCCCAGCCGGTGGAAGCTATCACTAAACCAGCTAGTCAGGCAATTAGTGGTGAGCATACCTCAGGCAGGGGATGCAGCTGTGGGAAAGCATAACTAGGAATTGATGACCCTGATGTTCGGGGTCAGAAATTGGTAGTCATGAGCTGGAATACGAGGGGATATAAACATTTGTTAAATAATGCTAAGTGTGATCTCAAAGATTGTGATCTAGCCCTTATGCAAGAAACCTGGTTGACTGTCCCCCTATCGTGGAACAATCATTATGTCCATTTAGTTCCAGCAATTAAGGGACAGAAAGGTAGACCAATGTCTGGGTTGGTGACTATCTCCAATATGTCCACGGTAACTAATATCTCTGAGGGACCCAACCCAAACTCCTATTTGCAATGCTCAGTAATTATGTTCCAAAAGCTGAAATTTTTAGTTATAAATATATATTGGAACCCAATTGCAATTTCAACCTCTACTCTCCTTAATGATTTGAATACATTAATGGAAGACAACATAACTATCCCGGACATCGCGCATGTAATATTAGCCGGGGATTTGAATATGCATTTGCTGGCATCATCTAAGAAAAGGAGTTTGGATCGGGTTTCGCCGTGGAGAACTTTTATTAGCACGTGGGATCTAATTATGTTGAATGGGGCTGTGGAAACTGATAACCCTCCATCATACACGTGGTCTTGTGGCGCTCAAAATGCTACAATTGACTATATGTATGTTGATAGAAGGCTGTTTGAAAAAATCTCCGAGTTTAGGGTAGTTCCCACCATAGCGAGTGATCATTGGATTTTGAGAGCCGAGTTTGTGATCCAAACCAAGGAAGAACTTCGCTCCAGTCCAAATCAATTGAGTGGTCTTATTATAAACGCCCAGCGAAACAGACTTTATTGGTCAAGCGATGCACTGCAAACATTTGCACGCAGTGTAACAAATGACCAACAGCGATTGGTAAGAGGTATGGATGTTGCTGATTATCATGATAAAATGCATCTCTTTGCCCCTGCTTCAACTACAGAAACTAACAAGAGCAGGCAGCAGCATATCCATATGTTTGATTTGGCCATTAGAGATCGAAAGAGGCAATACCGAAAACAGAAAAGACAGATTTCTAACTTACCGGTACAGTATTGTGAATTGACTTTACGCAAATTGAAGACCAAATATAGAAATTGGATTCGAGGTCACAAAGCCAATATGTTCCAACATGATGGGGAAAAATGGTTACAGATGGTCCAAACTAAAAATACATCACAAATCTGGAAAATGATAAATAATGGAGCAGGAGCTCCGCAGCTAACGGCACAACTTAATGGCTTGTCGGAAAAAAGTTGGGTCGCCTATTTCACTAGCATTTATGCTCTTCCGGCGAATAGTACCTCAAAGCTGAATCTAGAAATATTGAATTCAGCCTTTCAGATTAGTTTTGACCGTGAAGATGTTTTGTTTTATACCAACAAAGCTAGCTCTTCACGAGCTCCTGGTCCTGACGGTTTATCAAATAATGTCCTAAAACAGAATCCGGAGTTATGGGCATCTATTCTCTGTGCTATCTTCCAGGTCCTGCAAATAAAACAGGCAGTTCCTCCGTCGTGGTGTAAGGCCATCACAGTGCCAATTTATAAGAAAGGCGACCGAACAAATCCGGCCAGTTACCGTCCGATTTCTCTTCTTGACGCCCCTGGCAAGATTTTCAGCAGAATTGTTTTAAGAGACCTTGACAATTGGGCTTCAAAAGAGAATCGACGAGATCCATTTCAAACTGGTTTTGTGCGAGGTCTTGGCACAAGCATCAATATAACGACCCTCAATGCAATCAAAGAGTTATACGCCACAAGGAATCAACCAATATATCTGGCGTATGTTGACTTTCGAGTGGCCTTTGACTCGGTAGATCGGAACCTATTGTTGGAGAAGTTGCTGAAATTTGGCTGTCCACCCTCACTTGTGCATTTGATACATTTGCTTCATTCGAACACTTCAATGAAAGTTAAATTGAATCTAGAAGGGCTGCTATCAGATGAAATACCAACTAAACGCGGCCTAAAACAAGGCTGCATCTTAGCCTCTACATTGTTTAATTTGTTTATATTTGATCTTGGCAATGAATTCAACAATGTTGTGAATGAAGCCCCGAAACTTGGCAACCAGGTCATTGCATGGCTCCTGTATGCAGATGATTTAGTTCTTATCTCTCAAACACCGAGAGGCCTGCAAAATATGCTTGATAAACTTGACCAGTACGTTGCCAAAAACAACTTGACCTTAAATTTGGAGAAAACACAGGTGATGGAATTGGGGAGACTTGGACTTAGATCAAAGAAACAGTATTGTTGGCTTTTGAACAAACAGAGGTTAAAAATAGTCAATGAATACAAATACTTAGGAGTCATATTTAGCAACTCCTCCACTAATATACCCCAAAGAGTTGGTATAGAGAGTAAATTGTCCACTCTAATCTCGCAAGCGAGAATCTTGCAATATAAGTATGGCAAGTTCTCATGCAAACACATTCTCACCTTTTATCAACAAAAAGTAATCCCCATTGTTACCTATAGTTCAGAAGCCTGGTTACCTCCACAGGCTGGTTATTGGAACAAAATTGAGGCTAGGTTTTGGAAGAAAGTTCTGAATCTTCCAAACTCTTGCCCAAACGCACTGCTTCGTTTTGAGTTGGGAACTCTCTCAGTGAACATACAAGTGTCCTGGAAGAGATGCTGCTTATTTCGGAAATGTGTGATGGGCCTATCCAGCAATAGTGTGCTAAGAATTCTGGCAGACTATTTATTGCGGTCAGATCATTTATTCCCAGTAAACTGGAGAGCGGCTGTTCTGTCGGACCTAACAGAAGCTAATATCACATTAGATCTATTACTATCCAATCCTACCAAAGCCAAAACTAAATTGTATCATTTAGATTGGCACATAACGCAACAGAACTGTATGAAGTTAAAAGATTTTGATAGAGCTATGTTTGGGCATAAAAAATTCCAAGGAACTGCTGATTATCTATTAAAATGTCCTTCCCATAGATTGAGAAATCAAATATTGCGATTTCGTTTGAATCTATGGCCAACGAAACAAGTTTTGCTAAGGAGGGGTATCATTAAGAGAGACTGTCTTTTTTGTCGATTCTGCAATGATGCAAAAGTCGTAGAAACATTGAAACATCTATTGATAGAATGTGCTGCATTACAATCACAGAGAAAGGATTTGGTTGACAAACTAACAAGGCATCATTACATAAAACGCTCTAATGATGAGCTATGGTATGAGCTGTTCGCAACCCCAAAGATAATAATAAGGATAGCACTATCCATTTCCTAAACAAAATATTATGTCCCAATTTCAAGTGAGTAACTAATCTGCCCGTTGGAAGAAATGGAAGAAATGGGATAGTCTTTGGCTCTCTATATATATCTTGATTGTGGTATGGTTGTATCTGATTTTAACATGTGATTTTAACATGTAATTCTCCTTCTTTTAATGATGTATGTATCTTGTTTTAAACCTCGTTTTGAAAGGTTGATTTAATCAGCCATCCAAAATAAAAAAAAAAAAAAAAAAAAAAGAATAGGGATGCATATGTTAAATGAAACCCTGTGCTTCTGTGACTTTGGCTGTCACTGCAGCTGCCAGGTGGGCACGTGTGACCTCTGAACCTGCTCTATGCCACTGCATAGCAGGGGCTGCAGAGTAGAACACTGATGCAGCTGTGTACATGTGTGCATTACACTTTTGGTATGGAGCTTTTGAAAAGGAAATGTGATCAGCAGATTTCCCTTCCTGAAATGGAATTACCTGCATCATTGTATTTGCTAATAAAAATTAAGAAATCCAGGGCTTCTACACCCTTGCAAGGTGGCAATTTCTGACAGATGGTCTTCGAGATATTTCTATGTTTTTCTCTAACAGGGAGCCTGGAGTCATGCCAGGTCTGTGTGTGGCCTGTGGATCATGATTGGTCATGCATTTATCTCACCCCAGTGAATCCAAATGCTTGCTGATTGCACAGTCTTCCATTATTTGGCCTTGCCAGAGAAGCTGGATATGTGCACCTCAGAATACATTTTTAATTCTACTATGAGGCATTCTGGTCACATTTATTCATTCAAGGCCATAGTTAAATCTAGGTGTGTTCTACTATAGTGCCAACAATGATTTCTGAGTGTGTCCATTGCTGGGCAAGAGTCATTTCTGAGGGTTTTATGCTGCTGTTGACAAAGTTACACCTAGGCTTTCACCCTTTCACCCTCACTCTACCACAGCTAAATCTAGGTGTTTCTACTGTAGCGCCAAGTTCATTTCTGAGTGTGTCCATTGCAGTGTCAAAGTCAATTTTGAGCGTTTTAAGTTGCTTTTGCCAAAGTTAGATCCAGGCCTTTTTCCCCTCTTGCTACCATAGTTAAATCTATGTGTTTCTACAGCAGGGACAAAGTAAATTTTGTAGTGTGTCCATTGCTGTGCCAAAGTCAATTCTGAGTGTTTTACATTGCTGTTGCCAAAGTTACATCTAGGCCTTTATCCTTCACTGTCATAGTTAAATCTAGGTGTTTTCTACAACAGTGTCAAAGTTGATTTTTGAGTGTATTCATTGCTGTCCCAAAGCCATTTCTGAGTGTTTGCTGTTGCTGTTGCCCAAGTTACATCTTGGTCTTTCTCCCTCACACTACCACACTAGGGGGCTGATTCATGGAATTTGTGCGCCAAAAATCAGGGATTTGTGCGCCATTCTACCCGCAAATCCCCATTTGTTAAACAGGGATTTGCAGGCATAATGGCGCACAAATCCCAATTTTTCGTCGGTGCACAAATTCCATGAATCAGCCCCTAAATCTAGATGTTTCTACTGTAGCGTTAAAGTTAATATCTGAGTGTGTCCATTGCAGTGTCTAAATCAATTCTGAGCGTTTTACATTGCTGTCGCCAAAGTTAGATCAGGTCTTTTTCCCTCCCTCTACCATAGTTAAATCTGTGTGTTTCTACAGCAGTCCTAAAGTAAATTTCAGAGTGTGTCCATTGCTGTGTCAAAATCAATTCTAAGTGTTTTACGTTGCTGTTGCCAAATTCTCTCACTCTACCACAGTTAAGTTAAATCCAGGTATTTCCACTGTAGTGCCAAAGTATATATGTCCATTGCTGTGCCACAGTACATTCTGAGTCATTTTCGTTGCTCTTGCCAATGTTAGATCCATGCCTTTCCCCCACTCAACCGAAGTAAATTCTGTGCTTTCTATTACAGCTCATTAGTTAATGCTAGGTGGGCTCAACTGCTTCGACCCAGATGAAGCTGAACAACATTCCATCGCAGTACATAATCTAAATCATTGCCTAAGTGCTCTACCACAATTAGAATCATGGTGACTTTCAACTGACCCAATCTAGTTAAATCTGAGTGCTCTCCCTCACAGCAACAAAGTAACATTTATGTGCATTCCAATACTGTGCCAAAGATGACTCTAGACAGTTCCTCACCAGAGTACCAAAGATACATCGGTATTTTACATTACACTATCAAAGTTACACTAGTTTGCTTCTATTGTTGTGCCAAAGTTGAGCCTGTGTGTCTATCCAGTGCAGTACCATAGTCTATTCTGTGTTTCTCTCCCCGGCCTGCCATGCTTGCCCAGGAATTATCACACCCATCCCCTCCACCCCCACTTTCCAAATCCCACTCCTCTCCTCTCTCTCAGCAGCCCCCTCTCACAGCCCACACTTCTCCACCCTAAAGGTGAGTGAGGCAGCCCTCTGACATGCCACCCACCACATCCCCCTCAATACCAACCAGGCCCTTCGTCCCATATGGCTCCCCACCTCTCCAAACCCACCCCGACAGCTCCTACAAAATGTCCCCTCCTGCACAGAAATAAGGCAGCTCAGAGCAGCTCGCTGGTGTGCAAACACCCCATACCCCATCTTTACAGCCCCCTGTGCATATTGCACTATAACCCTCCCACACCGCTGAACCCTCCCTCACCCCCTCCCATAGAAATACTGCACCACCCCTCGGCTTTCAACTCACTGCCCTCCACCCCACTCCATCAGACACCTAACTCCACTTCCCCTCCCTCAGTACAGCATGTGCCACCCAGGACAACACAGCCCCTCCTGCAAAGTCTCCTGCACACTCCTGTGCCTCTTAAGCGTCCCACAAATCGCTCAGACCGTACTATGTGCAAACTGCACTTTTCTCTCCCTTTCTACTCCCCAGGTCACCTTCTGCACACCAACCCTACTCTCTCTGCAGCTTTCCCAGCCCACTCGCAACCCTGCCTTAGCTCTTTTCACATCCCCTTCAAAACACTCTTGCCTGATCAATATCCCCTTAAACCTACCCCCTTCTAAACCTCCACAATACACTTCGACATCCAAGCTCCTCCCCCATGCCCAACCTGCTCCCCCTCCCGATGCCCATCTCACAGCAGAATCCTCTTTTTCTATCCTGCATACCCATCAGCGCCAGATCAGTCGCCAAAAATAAACACAACATTTCTGACCTCATATCGACTGAAAACCCAGACTTCCTATTCATCACCTAAACCTGGTTCACTGATGCTTTCAACCCCATTACACATGAAGCCTTCCCTCTCAGCTAGTCCCTGCTCATACACAACAGGCGTAGCAGAGCTGGGGGTAGGGAGTCTAGCCACCTTACATAAACAACACCTTTCAGTAATTTCCATGGAGAATCTGGTGACACCAAATGGAAATCCTTTCTCACTAAGTTCCTCCTCATCTCTCCCTTCACCCACAGCTTCCTTCTCCTATACAGGCCATCCGGCTAGGACCAACACTTTGCTGATTCTCTCTGTGACTCACTCTGAAACAAGCTGATCCAGCACCCTGCTCTCACTTGGTTAGGAGATTTCAACATCTGGTTTGATGTCTCTACAATCCCCATGACACGCTCCCCACCGACGATCTGGAAGCTGTTGTCCTGTCACAATTGATCTCACTCCTGACCCACATTGCAGGACACACCCTAGATGCACGTTGCTGCACTTTTGGCCAAGTCTCCCACTCATGCCTCGCCCACTCATCTGGACTGATCACCACGATATACCTTTCTCACTTCAATACGCCCCCTCCCCACCACTTCCACCAATCCCTCAACTACCCAGGCCACCCTCCCTCTTTGGAAGGTGCTAGTTTCATTGAATTGTGGAAGTGCAGGTTATTCATAACACGCTTGTTTTTTTCAAGCATGGGTCTGGGGTTCGAACCTGTGTTTGCTCAGCTTGGTCTTGTAAGATCTGCACCTTGCCACAGAGCTATACTCCCGTCGCATTCAGAGCTATTTCCTCATTCAGATAAATGAAGGGGAGGAGCCAGTGCTTGCCAGAGTATGACTGAATAATGGGGAAAACTTAATCAGAGAAGTATTATTCAGGAAACTCACAAAAGATCAGACGATTCCCACATCTAAAATGTTTGCAACATGGGAAGGGGTCTGGAAACCCCAAATTTCAAAAATGTCCTGCCTAGCAGGTGTATTCTAAAAATGTCCATTGGCAACACATGCATAGAACACAATGTTTGGGTTGTGAGAGATGTCTCTTTCACCTTTTATTTAGGTAGTGACATTCTCAACCGATTCACAGTCAATTTGGATCTAATTAATGATAAAATCTGGCCACAAATAGGGGGTAACCCGATGGGCTCTGGCAACACGGAAAAAGCATTTTGGTCAGCTCAACTGCTGTCTTATGCAGTTGAAGTTCAAGTGCGAGAAGAGGATACCGTCCCTGGACAGGTGCAGCAATTCACGACACCCCAAATTAAGAGAGGACAGAACCTCAAACATCAGGACACCCAAATTAATTTGAATTCTCATTTCCAAGAACAAGGTTTGTATTTACATACAACACCTCCAATGGATCTAGAATATGACACCATTTGAATATTGGTGGATAACAGTGACTGTCAAAGTATCACTTTGGGTGCAGACACCTCTATTGGAATGCTGGTTGTTGGCCAAGATTATGCTATTGATTTAGGTAATTAAATCATTGGACAAGTTCCAAACAACTGTTTAGACTCCAGCTAGGGCATTCCTCCAGAAAAGATTTTTACCGGCCATGGGGCAGATTTCTTCCTGCCCTTATTGGGTAGAAGAGGTGGGCTGTGACATCTGGAAGAACGAGGTGGCATTTAGAGTAAATAACAACTACCTCAAACCTATGGAACCACCTGTCCAGGTTAACACTCTAAAAAGAGATCTCTCCACCATACTGGATGATACCACTGAAAATGCCAAGTCCAGGGACTTTCAGGTTTCAAGCAGACGGTTGAAGAATGGATCAATCTTGCTGTGAGACTGAGGAGCAAAGACAAAAACTGAAATAGGTATTCGTGGAATTCCAGGATATCTTTTCAGTAGACTCATATGACTGTGGATGTACATCTATTCATTCAATCACCCTACCCACAGACCTAGAAATGGAGCCAATATTTGTGAAACAATACCGGTTACCTCTCGCATCCATGGAGTCACTCACAAAGATTATTAAGAACTTAGAATTGTGTTAGATAATTAATCTGATCCACAGTTCCTTTAACAACCCGGTACTGGGGATACTAAAACCCAAAAGCCAAAGGAGACTATGCACAGACCTGAGAGAGTTAAACAAACAGGTTCACATTTCAAGATGGCCTCTTCCCTATATAGATCAAGAGCTGGAACAGATGCACGGGTCAAAAGTGTACACAGCCATGGACTCCACCAACAGTTAATGGACGTTACCCATGAGTAGGGTAGACAAATAAAAGCTTGCCTTTACCTTTGGGGGACAGCAATACATGGGGACCCGAACACCCGTATCCATTGGATACATAAAGACTGGTAATGAGTTCAACATCTGCATTAGGCTGTGCACGATTTGAGTGAAAGGGGAATGAGGTCCTGATAAAGAGCTCGACTGTGGAGGAACATAGAGCAGAAATCCACTATGTTCTGACCCAGTTGTGAAAAACCAGAGCAAAACTGTCCGTTTAGAAGGCACAGTGGTGTAAGACCTGAGTGAACTTCTTAGGGCAAGAAATCATCCCTGAGGGTCTCAAACCCACATGCGGAAAAGATAGAAGCTTTATTTAAATTAATAGACCTTACTACTGTAAGGAAAGCATGGTATTGAAGTAAGACAGGCACAAGTGACCACAGATCAAGGGTGTTTATTGAACTTTCAAAGGGGTGTGATAAATGCCTTTCTAAACCTAAATCTAAGATGGGAGCAAGCTACAACCATCAAAAAATAAAGAATGCAGTCTTGTCAAAATAAATGAGCCTATACTAAAAAACCTATTGCCAATCCTTACCGCTAATTTATAAACAGTGTGGGGGAATGTTAATGAAAAAGAAAGTGTTAACAAAATGATAAATCCGGATGTTCGGACCATTGGCCTCCCTTCACCATGTTTTCAGCATGGCGCAAGGTGGTTCACTCGAGCTAAGCCCACACTCTGGCTTCCTTGACACAAGGATACAGTTCCAAATCTAGCATCAGGGCCTTCTGTGCTCAAGTCTCTTTTCCATCAAAGTTTCTTGATTCGGAGGACCTGATGTACAAAACAAAAATAGGAAGTTCCTTTCTTCTTTTGATTATATGATTTGGATGTCTCCCCTGGATCCCCAACAGCCGGGCGCAGAGCCCTTTAATTTACAATTTCAAAGGCATCCCTTCTCGAGTGACTCGCGGTTCACCCCGGATACCCCTCAGCCGGGCTACTATCCCTTTATTCCTTCTCAGGTGACTCACTGTTCACCCTGGATCCCTTCTCAGCCTGGCTCGGACCAATTATAGTTCACTTTATACTTATCGAAGACTTTGGAATTTGCACAGGGTTTAGCTCGACCCGTTGCAGAACCACTTCGATACAAGTGCCTTTGTTACAATGCAGTTGCCATTCAGTTGGATACCTTACAGAGACCTTCAGGTTTCTCACGCTACTCTGCGAGAATTGAGAAGCCTTCTTGGACTCGCAGATTATGGACAAAAGAAAAGCTCATTGAAGAATATGCAGAGGTCACTCGACTCTAGGTCCAATTATCAAAGGCCAGAGTCAAGTGGGAGTGTGGTCCAGAGTAATCTCAAACAGTTAAACAACTGAAAAGGAGCCTTTCTCAAGCTCCTTGTTTTATTATCCCTTCAAGAATAGGGATTTCATTTTGGAAACAGGGTTTTCAAATACCTGCCTAATAGCGTTATTCTAACAAAATCATGGCAAGGTTAACAAAGTTATCTTGTAAGCAAGCAAAACTGTGTAACCTGTGGAGGAAAAAATCAATGACTGTGAAAAGGCACTCCTGGCAACCGTGTGGGCATTGAAAAACTACTGCCCATTAATCCAGGAAGTGCACATCATCATAGAGACTTCTCACCAATCCTTGAAATACTTGCAAAGTGGCATTATATGTGTGGGGAATGCAAGTAAATTCCAGAATTACTTCCTGGATTCTGTCAATGCAAGGCTTTCCTGTGGAGGTCAGATACAGCCAAAACAAGAAGAGTCCGCTAGCGCAAGGATTACCTGACTTTTATGATCGTGCTAAAACAAAATCTTCGAGGATGAAAATCTAAGACAGTATGGAGGTGAACCTAGCTTCCGCACACAAAGTCTATGAAGAGGACACGTGTTAGGGGATACCCACAGTTTATGTGGATCAGTGCTCCTACCATGTTGATAATGACAGGAAAAAAAATTGTAAACGGGTATTGGGAATGCCCTGGTGAATGATACCCCAGAGACCTCTTCTGGTTATAAAACAGGACCGTGAAGTAGTCAGGTGGCGGATGTGCTGGCCGTACACCAAGCCATCCTCACTGCAGTACTTCACCAACTCAAAGATCTGGTCATAATCATTGACTCTGATTATGTCAGGAATGGGTTTGTGGAACACCTGATTAACTGGAAAAGTCGAGGCATGCTTTCTGGCAATCACAAACCATTGAAACATGGGAAACAAATCCAGTCGATTAATGGTCTTGTGACCTCTACTGAAATTACCATCTATTGAAGGAAGATAAGAGGTCATTCCAAAATAGAGGGGCCGGATAAGACTGTGAATCACCTGGCTGATCAGTTGCCTAAAACTGGAGCTCTGCAGGGGGATTTCATAGATATGGAATCCCAGCTGGGTGAAATTCAAGGTACTGCTTCCACCAGGTCACAAACATATGGCAACAAACTCTCCACTGTCCGGTGGAGGGGACCTGATTATTGGAAAATGATATAGACACATTGAGGACCCCGTGAGTTTTCCACTAATAGAATCAGACTATATTGGTAAAGAGGATTTCCGGGTTTTGATGAATTTTTCCAAAATGTTCCGGATCAAAGATGATTTGCTGGTACTGAGATCCCTAGCTGGATGTGATCAGTGGGTGGTACCTACCTCATTCTCAACCCTTATCTTGAATCACACCCATTACGCGGCCACTACTGGTCATAGGGGGTTTCATACAACATTAGAAATCGTGCATGATGTTGCATACTGGCCACACATGGGCCAGGAACTCAACATTTATTTAAAGGGGTGTCTCGTATGTGCAAATTTCATCCCAGTTCTCTCACACACAGAGCTCCCCTACAGAAATGGGAATGACACTGCCTTGGTCAGATTTGCAAGTCGATTTCATCAGGCCAGTGATTCGCACATACATGTTCACTGCAAAATGCTTGTCTACAAAGTGAATATAATGTCTTCCTGTCCAAATTGTAAGGCAGAGACAGCTGCTGTGCTAATAATCGACCATATCTTCTCTTGTTTCGGCCTCCCGCAAAGGATTGAGTTGGACCGAAGTAGTCATTTTAATAGTGAGGTGATGATAAAGATGTGGCAGATTCCAGGGGTAAAAAGAAAACTCCACATTACCTACCGGTCGGCCTCGAGCGGATGGGTTTAGAGATACAACAAGACGAATGTGAAAATCCTGATGATGTTTGTGGCTGACTCTGAGCTCAGTTGGGACATTTGATTACCGTCTGGTGGCTATTAGGTCTACAAATAACAAGGGGGGTCCTGGGAGTCTCTGCCAGACATTAGTCCTGGTTGCGAGAGCCTTACCCAGAGTCTTTAGCTCACTATCTTTCACAGAGAAGAAATATCCAAAACATATCAGTCTTTGTCCTGCCCTAGGGCAGTCCAGTACCAAAATGCTAGGCAATTCTCCTCTGAACAAGAGTACTAACAGCAACCCCAGACACGTGTTTCGGTCTGGTTGGACCTCATCAGTAGGGTGGAGCTGTGCCTTCTAAGAATAATGAGCAAGGGGTCCACGTCTGGATTCCCCTAGTAACTTAGGGTGAGACCCAAAGTTACTTGAAATATGCAAATAACAAGGGGGGTCTTGGGAGTCTCTCTGCCAGACATCAGTGCTGGTTTGCGAGAGCCTTACCCAGAGTCTTTAGCTCACTATCTTTCACAGAGAAGAAATATTAGGTCTCCATTTCAGCTTATGACCATACGGAAAATGGTGTTACCACAGCATCTGCTGAATTGAACTCAGGAGCAGATAAGTATTAACGCGTCCGCTATTGACGAGTACTTTGAGAATTTAAGAAAACACCTCCAGCACATCTTTGCTTATACCCAGCACAACTTTGAGAAATTGGCTGAGGGGAATGGAATCATCTTACAATCTAAAGACCATGAAAAAAGGAGTATGAGGTAGGTGACAGGGTTTATCTGTACATCTGTACAATTTCCAGAGGATTCAGACCAAGAAACAGAAATGTCTTCCATCCTGGTGTGATAGTTTTGAAATTGTAGACAAATCCTCTCCTGTTGCCTATAAGATCTGCATCCCAAAAGGAGGACGGACAGAAGAGGAATGGATACATATAAATCAGAGCTGTGAACCCAGACAAGCTTTATGACTAATTGAGGATGCAAATGAAGCTAGAGCATAGGAACCATCTGAGGAATGAATGGTAGGACTGAAAAACCTAGATGGAAACTGAAATATTTATATTTTACAGGGAGCAGTTTAATTAATATTCATCATAAATGTAAAATAAATATGATCTTGCAATTTCTAAAGTGAAATGTGAAAAATGTTGTCTCATAATTCTATGCAATGTTGTTTCTCAACTTGCCAGGCTAGTCATCAGAAGGGGGCCATTGAGGGCAAGTGCAGGTTTGAGAAGGGTTAGGGAGTCTGGGGTGCTGGGGTAGACTGGGTGGAGAGGGCCTGGTGCCCTGTAGGACTTAGAAGGGATCAGGCAGACAGTCAATGTGGCAGAGGCGTGCATTAGCAGGGGAGAGCAAAAAAGAAGAGAAATTAAGTCTTGAGAAGCTTCTAGAGCTTAAGGAAATCCGACTCAAGTCTGAGATGGGCAGGGAATCCATTCCATAGGGAAGTTCCTGCCAAAGAGAGGGATCTACACCCCACTCTCTGCTTGGAAAAGCATCTTATCTGCAGAGAGTTGGATCTGGAAGATCGGAGGGCTCTAGAAGTTAGATATTTAGGGAGAGTGAGTTGGATTTAGCAGTGTCCCCTGCCCCAGAAAGCGTGGTGTATGATGCACAGGGTCTAGAACGTGATCCTCTGAGCAACTGGGAGCCAGTGGAGAGATTTTATGGCTGGATAGATGCAGTGCCTGAGGTTGAGGCCACGCAGTCCTATTCTGGATTAGTTGAAGGGGGAAAAGGGAGGATAGAGGCAAATTGAGGGAGAGGCTGTTGCAGTAGTCCACCTTATAGAGGACCAGAGCTCTGAAGACATTGAGTTTCTGGGTAAGGTGAGGAAAGTGAGAATGCTTCTGAGGAGGTGCAGCTAAAAGTGGGCCTTCTTGGCAAGGTCTGCAATGTGGGGAGAGAAGGAGAACGAGGAGTCGAAGATGATACCAAGGTTTTTAGCCTCACAAGAGGGTGAGGGTAGGGTACCCATGGAGGGCAGCCAGAGAGTCAGAGGGAAGGAGGGAGCAGTGGTCCCAATGAGAAGGATCTCAGTCTTACTGTAACGCTCACCTGACTCCCATGGAGGCGCTGGACTGGATCGCGCTGCTGTGACCTTTTCTAAGGTGATGCACAGGCTTCAGAAGACGGACTGGACCGGGCCCCCAAATCTGGCTTGTCTGGCTTGCAGAAGTATCCTTCTGTAGGCGAAAATAGGGGATTAACTGTCTGCGGGGTAATGCAATCAGCCTCCCACTTTCCCCTCTCACCCTCCTCGAAACCCTTCTGTGATTCCTCATAGCGTCTCACGTTAGGGTCTGGAAGGACGAGCTCTCCATCCTGCTTCTGATACAGGGGCGCGTTGGTATCCAGTTACTTCACTGGATTTTCGGATTGGTGAGAACCGAACTTGCTTGGCTTCCTGGTAAGTTTTTTGATAAGAGGTTCCCCTTGTGTCCATGCATTAATGTACTAATGCTAGTGTCTTTTTCCCCACAGGGGCCGGGGTACGGAATGCCGGGGAACAGGCACCGACCCGAGATGAGAGGTGAAATCCTTGTAGAAATCAGGTAAGTCTTTAATGAGCGTTTTTTGGTAATGTCTTTTCATTCGCTCATTAACGCTGATGTCTCCTTTTCCCCTTAGGGGCCGGGGTCCGGAAATGCCAGGATGCGGCACGGACCCGAAGTGAAGAGGGAATGAATCAACAGGTAAGTCTTAACATGGACAATTAGCTTTCCTTATTCCCTTCTCTCTCTCACCTTTTGTTCTGGTCATTTTCTCCCTAGTCGCTGGGGCGTGACTGCGATTCCGGATGATCGCTGCTGAACATGGAGGCGCCCTGTAAAGGTGAGTGGAATGCGGCGCTGCAGCGATCGACGCGATGAGCTTTTAAATAAAAGTCTTCCTTTTCAGGATTGTCGGCGAAATGTCTCCGGGATGCGGATTTAGCAGGTAAGGACTTTTCCTTCTTCTGTTCTCTTCTTCTCTTCCTTTGCAGGTGATCCAGGATGCTGGCAGGCGTGGCAGAAGTCAGGATGCAGGAGCAGACACGGTGAGCGTCCAGCTGCTAGATGCAGAACAACGAGAAGCACGTGTGGCTGTTCGGGTGGGGTTTAAATAGCCTTGGAAGAAGTTCCAGGTATGTATCCTTCCTCCAATCAGGTATGTATCCTTCCCGGACCACGCCCGGATGGTAAATTAGTCCCACAGGTAAAGTAGTACCTTTCAGGCCTCAAGGAGGCCGGGATCCTGCAGCATGGTCTGCATCAGGTAAGTGCACCCAAGCACTTCCATAATGAGCCTGGCGCCTATGGCGCCAGGACTGATGTCTTTTATGAGCCTGGTGCCATAGGCACCAGGACACTGTCCAAAGGGCCCCTATATGGGGTTGCTGGGTCCTTCCTTGTGGACTGGATGTCCGCTTTCGGGGACGCAGGGCTTGAACCGGCTCCCCGGGAGCGGGCATCATGACAGCACTCCCCCCCAAGGCCCCTCCCAGGGTTGTTCCCTCCGGGGCTTTTGGTTTGTCTGGGAAGAGTCAGCGGAATTTCCTGACTAATCGAGGTGCATGCACATGGTCGCTGGGTTCCCACGACCTCTCCTGAGGTCCGTACCCCTTCCAATCAATTAGGTAGAACAGTTTTGACCTAATCATTTTTGAGTCTAAAATGTTCTTCACTTCAAATTCAGGCTCCCCATCTATTAGAATAGGTTCTGGAGGTTTGAGTAGTCGGGTTCTGGGTACCACTGGTTTCAGAAGTGACACATGAAAAACAGGGTGAATTCGCATACTAGCTGGTAAATCAAGTTTAACAGCCACTGGGTTAATTATTGCAGTAATAGAATAAGGTCCCAGATATTTTGGGTTAAAAGTTCGAGGCCCTTTGAGTGGTAAATGTCTGGTAGCTAACCACACTTGATCCCCAATCTGATACGGAGGTGCTTCACTCCGATGTAGATCAGCATTCTCCTTGTATTTTCTCTTGGCTTGTTTTAAATGCGTAGTTGCCTCTTTGAAGGCTTGGGTAATTGTAGAATACAGATGTTCTACTGCAGGCATTCCGAGGTTCTGAGGTGAGTCAAGGTTTGAGGTTCGAGGGTGATGCCCAAACAAAGTATAAAAAGGACTGTGGCCAGTTCCAGAATGTACCGAATTATTATATGCGTATTCGGCTATCCAAAGAATGTCTTTCCAGTTGCTTTCAGATTGCTGTAACATACACCGTAAGTATTGCTCAAGGGTCTGATTTGTCCTCTCGGTCTGACCATCGGTCTGAGGGTGGTGACTGGTCGATAATCTTACGTCGATCTGCGCCATTTGACAACATTTGCGCCAGAAGTGGGAAATGAATTGGCTTCCCCGGTCAGAGATTAGTATAGATGGGAATCCATGTAGCCGAACAATATTTTCGAGGAATTCTTTGGCTAGGACAGAAGCTGAAGGTAAACCTTTCAAAGGAATAAAGTGGGCCATTTTGGAAAACAAAACCACAATTACCAGAATAGTATTGTACCCCGAACAAGGAGGCAGGTCCGTAAAAAAACCCATTGATAGGGTGTGCCAGGGTGCTGGCGGTATGTCTAGAGGTTGAAGGAGACCGGCTGGTCTTTTCTTTTGACTTTTATTTTGGACGCAAACACCACAGGACATCACAAAAGATTTAACATCTTTTCGCCAAGAGGGCCACCAAAATTGTCATTTCACCTTTTCCTCTGTCTTGGGCATACCGGGGTGTCCCTCTATTAATGCATCATGATAACCGGAAATAACTAGTTTGTGTAATTCCTTATGTGGCAGGAATAAGCGTCCTTGGAAATAAGGTAAACCATTATCTATGGTAAAGTCTGATCCCTTTTGTATCCAATCCTGTAAGGTTGTAGGGTCCAGGAGTTGTTTCACTCTGGCTTGAATGTCTTCAAGCGTCTGTAACGAAGTCATGCCTAGAATCCTCTGTTCGGGAATTATTGGTACTGGTTCTGAGTTTGTATCAGATTCTCCCATTCCAATTCGGGATAAGGCGTCTGCTTTGCCATTCTTGCAGCCAGGTCGATAGGTAATCACGAAATCAAATTCAGCGAAAAACAAAGCCCATCGTAGTTGCCGTGATGACTGAGCCTTGGCGGTTTTCAAATACTGTAAATTCCGGTGATCAGTGATCACTGTGATGGTATGTCGAGCGCCAAGCACATAATGCCGCCAGGCTTTAAAAGCGGACTTAATGGCTAACAGTTCTTTGTCCGTGATTGCATAATTAACCTCGGGTGCCGAGAATTTTCTGGACCAAAATGCTACGGGATGCAGTTGGTTGGTTTCGGGATCTCTTTGGGACAGGACAGCTCCCATGGCTAGGCTGGATGCGTCAGTCTCGACGACATAAGGGAGATCTGGACGCAGGTGTTTCAATATAGGGGCAGAGGTAAACTTAGCTTTTAAATCCTGAAAGGACTGCTCGGCTTCTTCAGACCATTCAAAACGTTTATTTTTCCTCAAGAGTGCAGTATTGGTTGTACCACACGTGAAAATTCCGGGATAAACCTGCAATAGAAATTGGCAAAGCCGAGCATGCTTTGAACCCCTTTTACAGAGCTAGGTGATGGCCATTTGAGGATGGTATCCACTTTTCTTGAGTCCATTCGGACTCCTTTGGGTGTCAGGATGAAACCTAGAAACTCGACTTCTGTGGTATGGAAAACACATTTCTCCAATTAGCAAATAGTTTGTGTTGGTGCAGTTTTTCAAGTACTGCCCTGACGTGTTTTCTGTGATCAGATTCCGAAGAGGAGTACACCAGAATGTCGTCGATATATACGACAACACAAACATCGATGAGTTCCCGAAGGACATCATTCATGAAGTATTGGAAGGCAGCCGGCGCGTTACACAATCCGAAAGGCATCACCTGGTACTCGAATAATCCGTATTTAGTAAGGAAGGCAGTTTTCCATTCGTCGCCTTCTTTAACTCGTACCAGATGATAAGCCCCCCGGAGATCTAACTTGGTGTATATGCAAGCGTCCTTCACCTGGTCAAGGAGTTCAGGGATCAGAGGCAGAGGATAACGGTTTTTAACCGTTATCTGGTTCAATGCGCGGTAATCGATACAAGTTCTAAGGTCGCTTTCTTTTTTGGGCACGAAGAACAAAGCCGAGGATGCCGGGGACTTTGACGGGCGAATAAAACCATTAGCTAGGTATTGATCCAAATATTGTCTCAAATGCAGATTCTCAGGTTCGGTAAGGGCATAAATCTTGCTACAAGGGGGTTGTGCACCGGGCACCAGATCGATTTGGCAATCGTACGATCTGCGAGGAGGTAACGTGTTGGCCTGTTCCTTTTGGAAGACGTCCTGAAAGTCTTGGTATTCCGGAGGTAGTTGCATGGAGGCAGAGGTTACAGATGCTAGATTAATCTTCAGGTTTTCTGGGTAGCAGGTTTGTGTACAATCCGGGAAGGTTATTCTCTTAGCTCGCCAATCAATTCGAGGATTATGTGTCTCTAACCAAGGGATTCCAAGAATAACCTGAAACTGTGGAGCCTTGATTACATCAAACACAACACCCTCCCGATGGCCGTCGGGTCCAATAAGAGTCACCTCAGTAATGGAATGTGTTACCGGTCCAGAGGCAATTTTAGTTCCATCAACTGTGGTGATGACATCTTTGCTGGTTTTAGGAAGGAGAGGGAGGTTAATCCTAGAGACCAATTCACGATCCACATAGTTTCCAATAGCCCCACCATCGATGTATGCCTTTATTGCATGCAACCGCTTAGGCTGTTCTGGATCTACGAGAACCATTGGCACAATGAAATGTGAGGTCTGAGAGTTAGTTTTCAAGCTCGGCAAGCGGACCCCTACACTTGTCGGGCGGAGTCGTTTCCCGAAACAGAGTCTTCATGGTTTTTATCAGCGGCTCCTACCGCCTTTCGGGGCGGTTTTGCCGGGCAATCTCGTAGAAAGTGTCCAGAATTCCCACAGTAAACGTTCCTTTTGAGTTAAGGGTCCTTTAACCCCTCCAATTTGCATAGGCTCAGAGACATCAACTCCCTTGGGATTAGCATGGGTCTTGACCAACACCCGGGTCTCAAACCTGGACCGATCTGCTTTTCTGTTTTGAAGTCTGTGATCCAATTGGACCACTAAGTCTATATACTCTGTGCATTCTTGGGGCGGATTTAGAACTTGGGCCAAGACATCTTTAAGTTCTCCACGTAGGCCTCGATAAAACAACGTGACTCTTTTATCCTCTGGCCATCCCTTTTCCACAATTAGTCTATTAAAGGTTGCAATATAGGATAGGAGGTTCTGATTGCCCTGTCGCAGGGATAGAAGTTCGTCATCCAGAGCCTGCCCCTGAGAGTGTCGAGCAAATAACCTTTCAATGCTTGCTTGAAACCTTTGAAAATCACGGAGAATCGGGTCATCTTGAGTAACCAGTGGAACTGACCAATCGGCAGCGCAGCCGCTGAGATATGACATACAAAGGCTACCTTGGTCTGATCATTAAGGGAGTGCAAACGACACTGATTCATGAATACGGCGAATCGTTTGGGGTCCCCAGCAAAGCGTTCGGGTGGGGCCAGCGGCATGTTTCCAGGTAGATTAATCTGCACAGGGTTACTGAAAACCACAGGAGCGGGGTTCCCTCCAGAACCGGGTAGAGGAGTTTGCCTAGCTTGACCTTGCAAAAGCTGTCTGGCCAGGTCATCAGTTCTTTCCTTTGATATTATTAATTCCCTCCTGAGGGCATTAGTCTCTTGACGAGCGGCATGTACTTCGGCCCGTAGTTCCCCCAGTAATTGGTCCAACTGATCAGTCTCAGAACTTTCCATAGCGCCTGGGTGGGAATTAAATAGGAAGGCTTCGCAGAAGTATCCTTCTGTAGGCGAAAATAGGGGATTAACTGTCTGCGGGGTAATGCAATCAGCCTCCCACTTTCCCCTCTCACCCTCCTCAAAACCCTTCTCTGATTCCTCATAGCGTCTCACCTTAGGGTCTGGAAGGACGAGCTCTCCATCCTGCTTCTGATGCAGGGGCGCGTTGGTATCCAGTTACTTCACTGGATTTTCGGATTGGTGAGAACCAAACTTGCTTGGCTTCCAGGTAAGTTTTTTGATAAGAGGTTCCCCTTGTGTCCATGCATTAATGTACTAATGCTAGTGTCTTTTTCCCCATAGGGGCCGGTGTACGGAATGCCGGGGAACAGGCACCGACCCGAGATGAGAGGTGAAATCCTTGTAGAAATCAGGTAAGTCTTTAATGAGCGTTTTTTGGTAATGTCTTTTCATTCGCTCATTAACGGTGATGTCTCTTTTTCCCCGTAGGGGCCGGGGTCCGGAAATGCCAGGATGTGGCGCGGACCCGAAGTGAAGAGGGAATGAATCAACAGGTAAGTCTTAACATGGACAATTAGCTTTCCTTATTCCCTTCTCTCTCTCACCTTTTGTTCTGGTCTTTTTCTCCCTAGGCGCTGGGGCGTGACTGCGAATCCGGATGATCGCTGCTGAACATGGAGGCGCCCTGTAAAGGTGAGTGGAATGCGGCGCTGCAGCGATCGATGCGATGAGCTTTTAAATGAAAGTCTTCCTTTTCAGGATTGTCGGCGAGATGTCTCCGGGATGCGGATTTAGCAGGTAAGGACTTTTCCTTCTTCTGTTCTCTTCTTCTCTTCCTTTGCAGGTGATCCAGGATGCTGGCAGGCGTGGCAGAAGTCAGGATGCAGGAGCAGACACGGTGAGCATCCAGCTGCTAGATGCAGAACAACACGAATCACGTGTGGCTGTTCGGGTGGGGTTTAAATAGCCTTGGAAGAAGTTCCAGGTATGTATCCTTCCTCCAATCAGGTATGTATCCTTCCCGGACCACGCCCGGGTGGTAAATTAGTCCCACAGGTAAAGTAGTTCCTTTCAGGCCTAAAGGAGGCCGGGACCCTGCAGCATGGTCTGCATCAGGTAAGTGCACCCAAGCACTTCCATAATGAGCCTGGCGCCTATGGCGCCAGGACTGATGTCTTTTATGAGCCTGGTGCCATAGGCACCAGGACACTGTCCAAAGGGCCCCTATATGGGGTTGCTGGGTCCTTCCTTGGGGACTGGATGTCCGCTTTCGGGGACGCAGGTCTTGAACCGGCTCCCCGGGAGCGGGCATCATGACACTTACTGGCATTAAGACAGAGATCGTTATCAGTGCACCATGCCTGAATAGAAGTCAGACAGTCAGGAATGAGAGAGGACAAAGAGGAGTAAGTGAAGGGGAGCCTCAAGGTGAGATGGTGGAATGCAGGTGGGCCAAATGAGCAAGGTAGATCTTGAAGAGCCACGGTGAGAGGATAGGGACCTGAGGGATGCCACAAGTGGAGAGTGTGATGGAGGAGAGGAAAGAGCCCAGTTCAACATGGAAAGGTTGGTCAGATTTGAAGGAGGTCAACCAGTCCAGTGCCAGGTCTGTGATGCCAAGGGTATCACAAAGTTGATTTATCAGGGTGGCATTATTGACCATACCAAAGGCAGAGGGAAGATCAAGAAGGATAAGAATGGAGGCAGAGTTGGAATCGAAATTTGATAGCACGTCTTCACGGGTGTTCAGGACGGCAGTTTCCATGCCTCTGGCTGCACTGAAGCTAGACTGGTGGTCGTGGAGACAACCAACAGATTCAGTGTGGTGGATCAGTTGGGAGATGTCCAACTTCTCCAGAAGTTCGGCCAGGAAGGGGGTAATGGAGATAGGGTGGTCATTAGCTGGGCAGGAAGGCTCAGCAGAAGGCTTTTTAAGGAGAGGGTGCACAAGGGAGTGCTTGAGCGGTAGTGGGAAGGAAGCAGTATTAAAAGAGTGATTGCAGTAATCAGCCAAGCCTGGAACAAGGGAGGCAATGTTCTGGAGGAGCAGGGGAGCACTTGTTTGGAGGAGACTTTCATAGAGAGGTCATATCTAGAGACCTCATCTAGTGACATGGGCAAGAAGGAAGAGAGTAGGAGGTAAGAGGACAGGGGCCCAGGGAGGTCTGAGAGCAGGTGAGGGAGGAGGGAGGGGAGTAGAGTGAGGACAAGATGTTTTGAGTATGGTTTTGAAGTGGGAGGACAGTGCAGAGTTCCTTGCAGATCTTGAACAATTCAGCCTTGTTGTTGATGGCCCCAGAGATGCAGGATTGAATATGGACATGCTTCTTTGAGCGGACGGAGAGTTGGTATTGCCTTTGGAGCTGGTGGCAGGCCAGTCTGACAGTGGAAGTGCTTGAAGCCAGCCACTTCCATTCAGCAACTCTGTACTTGTGTTTCAGCGAGGCTAGGTCAGAATCATACCAGGTGTTGTGCTTGGAGGCAGGCTTCATGCAGATCCTCATGACAGGGACAAGGATGGCCATGGTGGTGAAGATGGAGAGGTGAAGGTTAGAAAGGGCTGTATCAGTGTGAGAGTCAGTGGTTGGAGTGGGAGGGGAATGAAAATGGCAGCAAAAGCAGCAAGTGACACTCACTTAATTGGTTGAATGATGGAGAAGGAGACTGGCAGTGTGGGCAGAAGCTTAGCTGGGGACCCAAGAGATCCAGATGAGAGGAAATGACAGCATGTCAGACTAGAAGAGAGGTGTAATGAGAGGGTTGGAGATGGGGATGTCTGCTGAAATGAGAGCATCCAAGCTGTGTCCAGCTGAGTGGGTCAGACCGGAGGGTAGAATAGTGAGGGAGAGTCACAGAGGCTGCAGAAGAGTCCAGTGGCTGCATCAGGAGAGGCAAGATGAATAATGAAGTCTCTGAGGAGGAGAAGCTTGGAGGCAGAGGCCAGGAGAGAAGAGGTGAGGTCAGACCACTCTGAAAGGAAGTGAAAAACTGGACCGGGACCCTGTAGAGGGTGGCAAGAGTCAGTGAGAGGATAGGAGAGACACACCTCGGGAGGATAGCTCAGCAGCAACATGCTCACCTTGGAAGCAAGCCGACACAGAGCAACAGAGGTTCGATCCCCTGATCCGTGCTTAGAAACCTCTGGGTATTAAGCACGTTATAAATAATGACGGGAGAATGTGTGACAAGCATTATTCACTAAAGTGTTTAGATGCTTGGTCATGTATTGTGGTGCGAGGACCCTGTATATGTGTGCTGCATGTAAACTATCTGAAGTGAAAGCTAATATGTGCTTTCAGTTGAAAGATGCTAGAGACATTGGGCCTGATCACGAGTTGGGCGTTAAAAGGGGTAGTAACTGTGATACCGCCGCATTTAAGGACTGGCCCTATCACCAGTCTGACCTCTTTACCCCCAGCTCAAATGTGGGGGTAAACACGTTGAGAAAATGGCATTTTATTGGGCAGTTACTGTGGGTGATATTACCGCATGGTAATTTCACCTAAAATTCCCCATTGTGTTCAACGTACCCAATGGGGAATTGGGACTTAGGGCCTCATCATGAGTTGGGCGGTAGCCCTTAAATGCGGTGGTAACAGGGTTACTGCCACATTTAAGGGTCCGCCCCATCATGAGTATGGCGTGTTTACCCCAGCTCAGAGGTGGGGTAAACACACCGGGAAAATGCTGATTTTCAGCACAATTACTGTGCGGTAATACTGCCATCAGTAATTGCCCTGGAAATTCCCCATTGGGTCCAATGGACCCAATGGGGAATGGGGCATAATGTTTACCACCCAACTCGTGATCTGGCAGTAATACCGCCAGACAAGTGGGCAGTAATGAAAATAAAGTTGGGCAGTATCCCAATCGGGATACCGCCCAACTTGTGATGAGGCCCTTACAGTTAGCTCCCAAACCGTGATCCGGCAGTAACACCGCCAGACGGGTGGGCGCTAATGCTAATAAAGTTGGGCAGTATCCCATCCAGAATACCGCCCAACTCTTGAACAGGCCCATTGTGTTTAAGATGGAAAATAGTCACGGATTGCATACTAATGTTATTAAATAATGTACAGTGGTCAGTCTAATAAGACCAACAAGAAAGAAAATATGTATAAATAATCTTTGAATAGCAAGGAGCCTCAACAAGGATGGGGTAACGCTGTATACAGTTAGTTACTTGATTTCTTTTGGTTAAGGATGAGGCTTGATGATGAATAGTTGTCTGTATGGTAAGACCAAGGTGACCAAGTAACCTACATGCCATGATGAACCAAGAAAGCTCAGGTTAAAGAGGTGAATATGGTACAGTGGGGAGTATGATTAAACTGGACTCCATTGGATGCTAATTATCTAGATGGCGGAGGGGGAAAACCACAGAGTCACAGTTCTTTAAATGTCCAGGCGAATTCCCATCATGACGTAGAATGTCCTGCATGCCAGAGGTCACCTAGGTATCAAGCAATTAGTGACAAGGCTATGAAGTTGTGCAGGTTACCACATACTATAAAAACAATTACAATTACATATCAATAACAAAGACCCACCAGCGTGGAAACACGTGTTGGTTATAGAGTTACATTCTTCATATTGAATGACTAGAGTCTTTCTGTTGTTTAGAACTTGGACAATAGTCTTAACTTCTTATTCACCCAGTGCCTGTGATAAGGGCTCTCCTTCTTAGAATTGTTGCAGTCCAGTTTGAAATGGAAGGGCACCATCTCTCTTGAATGCCTCCACAAGATGCACAGTACACTTATACATCAGCACAGTGGTCCCCGTATTCTAGTACCCTAACCCATACTTTCTATGTAATCATGTTGCATTGGTTTATATTAGGAATCACATTTTGCCCACTATGAAGCCATGATGCTTACAGAAATTAGAGGAGTATCCTTTTAAAGCGAATGCCAAGGCTTTGTGGTTACTGAAACCTCCATCAAAATCTGAATTTAGGAAACCCTGCTGCAACCTAAAATTGTTTTCTAGCTCCCCAGAAAATGTCACAAGACTGAAAGTTGGGGAGGTGGTCACTTAGTGAATCTATCTGTTAAGTCTGGGGTGTAATTTTGACATAACAGGGTTTGTGGGACAGGAAGTTTGACCTGTTTATTTTGCCTGTGTTCCATGTCCATGAGACCCAAAAGTGAAATCCCCAAAGAAGTGAGTTTTTGTATTGAAGCTTTCTTTTTTGTCACATAGAAGGTGGTGTGTGTAATTATTTGGTGCAAATATTCTGTTCACATATTAATAAATATATATATTCTTTCTATATCCCGGCCTGGTTATTGGCTTATTGGTGGCCCAGGGGGAGGGATCCACATGGTTCTATATGAATCAATTGCAGGGCTAGCCTGAGCAAAACAAATATCTTTCGGGTGCTTTAACTCGGAGGAGGGGGGAAACAAGCTCCCCATGTCAAGGGTGGTCTCTAAATATATTGTTACAAGTCTCCCACAACAAAGTGACTGACCATTAATCGTTCTCCATGCAAAACTGTGGGGCTTCTCCTGGGGTAGAGATAATGGCCACAGTTGCACTAAAAATGTCCTGGGCTGCAAACTTTCACCGGGCAGCTTAGCAATTCAATAGCTACTCACATATGTGCCACTGACCAGACAGACAGCTTTCGGTACCAGTGCTCTACAGAGTCATCACCCCTTCTCACATGTGAAGTGTCCAGTAAATAGGCATCAAGCATGCTTGTGGTGGATGGTTTGTGGTCTGTTGCAGTGGATTACCTGTTTGTGTTAAAGATGCCTGGATCAATGAGGAGAGTGTTGCACAGTATCACCTTCATATGGGCTGTGCCCGCACTGGTCACAAAACGTTCAACTGGTGTCAGTTGCTGCAGTCAATCTTCTTCAGAGTGTTGGGATGCAGGTCCAACTCCCTCTCTCCCCTGAGCGGTTCCTACTGAGAGCTCTGCGGTAATGGGAATCACAATGGATAACATAAGGTAGCAAGGGGTGGCGAGGTACATGCAGGGGAATATGAGAATAGATGCATGGGTCTAGTGTGGGAGGGGGACGTGCCAGCAGGCTAACTAAGCTGAACCACTGCCGTTTTAGGGAACTGGGTCTAGCATGAAACAGATTCAACATTATTGAATCATGGACAGAGGTGCACAGCCACAACATACATTCCCATCCCCACCCCTGTTCCAACGAGGAAAAGGAAGGCCATTTCGTCCATAAGTCACAACCATCTAGTGTGTGTTCTACAGGCCCATGTCAGGGACGAGGTTGCCTGGCTTTGAAGGACGATCTATGTGAAGAAGAGCAGAGGTCTGATTCTGCCAAAACATGGGCCCCAGGTTTACAGCACCCAGGTCTCAAACCCCCAACCTTGCTTCTTTGAACTAGCATAGGCCACTTTTTCTAGCTTTAAATCCCTCAACTGATGACTAATTAGTGCACTCATATCAGACAGCCCGGCAGGGGGGAAATGGGGGAGTCTGTGCTCCGGGACCCCCAACCGGCCCATAGAGTCGGGGTTTGCCCAGAAGCACTTTAAGATAAGATAGCAGCACCTGTAAAATGAATGGTGGTGCAGATTAATACTCCAACACCAAATCAAAAATGACAACTCAACGGTTTGGCAGAGGGAGTCAGTTTAATGACGAGTACAAAAAAACGGGGAATCTCATGAATATCACCGGATGCGTGATCTTCGCTCTCGCTTCAGAACTCCAACACACTTTATAAAAAACATAACATTTATACTGAAAACTCGTCATCATTGACGTTTAACGCTTAAAAGTTGGCATGCAATTCTATTGGTTCAGGTAAGGTAACTTTAATATAGGTAGTATATCTGTATATGGTAACTGAGCAAGGGGATTGGATAAACACTGTCAGGTGGGACATCTAAACCCTACCTTCAAAATGGCTACTGTAGACATCAATAAAAGTACAAGGTCCCATTGGTTCTACTAACTATGGGATCCCAGATTACTTGGTGCACTGCGATTGGGTTGGCAGCAACCCCACTCATACTTTTCGACTTTGCTTAGCAGCACGCAGAATGGTCGGCCAGGTGCAGGGTGCCCTTTAGCTCCCCGCCCTTCCTCCAATTATTGTTACAATCAGTCATCACTTTAGTGACCATGTGTCAATTATTTCCCTGTGGTTGACCTCGAGACTTCAACTCCTGTCTGGAAAAGTTCTGTTATCTTCGCCTGGCCTGCTGCCATCCGTAGGTGTGAAAGTCTCACTTCTTCTTGCTCGGCTGGTCCCGTGATTCAGACACCATGAATTTGCCTCTTCTTCATGTAATTTGTGTATTTGATTTTCGTTTCACCCACCACCTGCCTCCAGTTTCTTATCTTGACCTTTCTGAAGTAGGATATTCTGTTCTTAGCTTCAATTAATTGTAGCTACTGTTCGTCTATTCTACTGATAGGACCTTGGCTTTTCTGGCACGATTTGCCTCTGCTGAGTTTTGTTTCTGCCGTTTATTCTCGATTTGTTGAATAAGAAGCTCTCCTCATGTGGACTTTAGAAACCTTTGGTTAATTCTGCTTTTTGTGTAAAGTGGAAGTATAATTATATAAAGTGCTTCGGTTAGGTAGATATGTATAGGTGACGCCGCCGCACTATCTTTCTACTAAGCATAGTAAGCTGCACAATTTTCTTAGCTTTCTTGCGGTTCCAAGCATATGTACTTGCGTAAACTGGTCGAATAGCTTCATCATGCTTACAGCTTAAGCTTCTTACATTTGACATCGTCCTTTCACTTTAGGTTCACAATGTCCCTTGTTCATGGCAATTTGTCTCTTTACGTCATTCTCTAGTCGTCATTTCTTCTATATGTGAGTCAGTCCGGGTTCTTGTGTCATCACCATTCGTCTTCCATTAAGACCTTTTTGGCTTCTTCAGGGATTGTACTTAGACGATCTTCATTTCGTTTCATTTGTTGATTTGGTTTTCTCAATGGGTACCTTACTGTTCATAGTTTCCTTGGTATTGGTACTTCAATAGGCGTTGTTCTTCTGATGGGTACTGGACAGAGCCCCACTGCGGCTCTCTGCTGGTTTATTTGCTCATCATGCGTCCCATATTTCTGCGTGAGCGTTCCTGCTACTTCAACATGGACGGTTGGAGTGTGGGCTGCACTTGGGACCTCATCTACAAGTCCAAAGGCCCTGTTTGGTGATTTAAACTGTGAGTTGCTCGGGGTGAAAGTAACACATTAGGGCCCACAACAGGAAGGCATGGCAGGAGCGCCAGAGCGTGTGAGCAATCGATTCATCTAAACAAGCCATTTGAATTTTTAAGGTGTGAACATAGTGTGGCCAAGAACAATGTGGAAAAAGATCATCACACACCACACCAACCAATCATCGCAAGGTCAATGAGTCCTTGACCATATGTACATAGAAACTTCACCAATAGCAATGAAGAATCAACACTGTAACTGGTTTCGTCATATGTGATGGCATTATGCTTTAAAATGTAGTGTTGGCCTTGTTTTTGCCAGTGTGCTCCGTGGCAAAGAAAAATATGTTTCAGCAGGAGCATGCAGATTGTGAATGCTCCAGCTAAAACAAAACATTCTTTTTGGAAGTAAAAACTTTGTTATCCTCATAAAGGGTGTGCTGAGATTCTTTCCTTAGAGGATTGTATTCATTCTGTGTCTGGTTGTCTGGTGGTGTGCCTCACAAGCTTTACACTCCTGGTACACCAGGCAAAATGTGAGCTGGTTGGGGTTCTTCCCTGCCAGTGTCTGTGTTCTTTCTCCAATTGATGTGCAAGCACTGCAGCAATACAGCCTTGCACATTTGCACAGTGCCTATGTCTTGTAATGTTTGCTGCATGTCACATGCATATGAAAATCAACACATTTATCCAGTGCAACGTAGTCCATTAGGAAGCCAGCAGGTACCGAGTGTTACCTTGAGATTCACCTATGCACGGTTCATCACAAAAGGTTGAAATCAGGCCGTTCACCAGCTGTGCTGCATCAGCATCACCATTGCTGAGGATGCATCATGACAGCTGACCCTCGTAGTGTCCTTTTCAAATAGTCATAGCATGAAGCCGACATGAAACAGTAGCTGCCCCAGACATGGTGTCAAAAATGCCTCATCTTGAATTCTGCTGTAAGCTTTGCAGTAATCTGTGATGGCATTGCACTGCTTAAGCTACATGATCAACATGTGTAAAAATAGGGTTCCAATAGTTGCCATTAAGGTCTTCAAGTTGTGTACTTCAAACTTGTAACACAGGTGTGTAGCTGGAACATTGCATTTTGGCATGGAAGGCCAGGAGAAAAATGAGCAGCTCTTCGGGGACACAGCAACTATTTATTTCACATGCTCACAATTGCTGATAAAGCATGCGACCATGCAGTGAATGAAATGTGCAAATCAGGGTCTGTGCTTTGCCCTGAAATTCTTAAGGCTGCAAGACAGAAAGCTCCATTGTCTGCTGCAACAAAGCCCAAATTCGACCTATGCGGCCTTAGCCACTGTGGCTTCACCTGCTCCACCTTCTTTCTGATGTCAAAGCCCATGTGACTTCTACTCTGAATCCTTTGCTTGCACATCATTCTCTGGTGCCAAACTTCATGGTACTGTGGCCCCATTGCATTACAACTTCACCTGTATTGCCTGGCAGAGGAAGGACAGGCCACCCAATGTGATGAGATGATTACGCATTCAATGATTCAACCTCTGGTCCACATGTCCATGGTTAAATGGATTTTCTGCCCCACAGAGTGCTGTAGTATCGAGCCCACTGTAACCACAACATTGTTATACAACTTTGGTCCTGCCTTTCCAGACAGAAAGCAGTATTTGGAAACTTGCATGCAATTATTAACTTTTCCCAAAAGCCCACAGAAATCAAGGTTTTCCACAAAAGAATAGATCTACTGATAACTTTAAGTCCAGGTTAATATCAAGAAGGAACAGTCTGATATAATGGAGGATCACTGCTTTGCCTCGCTGAGGTACAGGGGTATAGTTGGTGTCCCAATCCCAAACACTGACACAGCTGGAGTGTTTCAAAGGTAATTGTGCAGACTGGTGGAGGTATGCTTCTTGTCTGATGATGTGTTGAGTGATGCATTTCATATTTATTGATGTATTCATATGTCTGTAAATGGTGCTGATGCCTATGGAACAGCATATATGTCATACCCAAGTTGATCCCTGCACTTTCTTGCCATAGTTTTCTGTCAAAGTAGCCCGATTTTGTTGCTGTTTATTCTGTGTGAAGAACTGCCACACTTTTGAATTTCATTGTTGGTTACAACACTGAGGCTGTGCTCATCCTGCCATGATGGTACTCAGGGTGGTGCGGGTGGTGTTCTGGATGCGATATAATGATGTAATGTCCTTTCTGATTAGCGATGGGTAAACTGATTCTTGCGGACACATACTATATAGGTGTGGGCTAATCATCTGTTACTCAACACTTTCTGAATCTGTGGGGTCTTTCCACTCATCCTCCTAAGTATCATTGCTTTTCAGCTGTACTCTAATGGATCATAGTATTTGTTGTGAGCATCATTTAGCTTGTGATCAGCTTTACTGTCTGATTTATCAGTTGATGGGGCAGCAGAGATAGAAACCTGGTGCTTTCAAACTCTGCCAGTTATTCAGATACACCCTATGTTTTGTTCCCTGAACTTCATTAGATAGGATCTGCAGCCCTGCCCTTCTACTGCTGAGATAGTAGAAGAAACTGGTGGTGCAACATCCATTGTAGTCCTCAGTGGATGTTCCTCGTCATGGAACAATACCTGTTAATTTATTTGTATAGGTAAATGAACTCCAGAACAACTTCTACTGGAGTGTGGAACACAAGTTAGATGGTACCTTAAATTGACCACAGGCAATTCTGACATCCCCAGCGCACACATGTAATGCTGCAGAAGTGAAATTGACTGCATTTAGCTCATATACCCAATTTCTTTCTTGTGTGCCGAAATATTGCTCCAAATGTGTTGATTACTCACTGACTGCTGTGTCACGTGCCACCCTAATTCTTAGCTACTCCTCGCACCCGACTAATTTCTTTGCAACAAGATTACCTCAGGTATTCAAAGTTCTCCCTGCTTCTGGCACTTTTCTTATTCACGCACCTCAAGAGATATGCACTCCTCAAACTCTTATTGTTCTTGCCATCAATATTAGACAAGTGTAACCCTCTCGAAGCTCCCCTCAGGGATTACCAGCTCCTCCTGATCCTCCTCTGTAATGTCTCCCAATGTCTGTTGTCTTGTTCACTCACTTCAAGAGACCAACACTGACTGGTGTTCCACCCATGTTCCCAAATATCCTCTGCTATCACCCACCAAAAACAGTTGAGTGTGACAAGAGGCTCCCAGGGAATCTCTGCTTCTCCTTGCAAATATCACCAAAATGCTCTTATCTCATCCACTCACTTAAAGAGACAGACAATAATTGCTGTGTCATCCACCTCCTCAAGTATCGAATGCTTCGTCCCACTAAAATCATGTGAGTACGACTCTCCTACAAACTGCCCTCAGAAATTCCCAGCTCCCCCACCCCCCTGCATCCAGGGGCACCCTCCACCAGGCCCCCACTCATGTCTCCCAGCACCCCCAACCCCCACCACTCAGGGGCACCCTCCACCAGGCCCCAACTCCTGTCTCCCTGCACCCCCACCCCCCTGCATCCAGGGGCACCCTCCACCAGGCCCCCAATCATGTCTCCCAGCACCCCCCACCCCCCTGCATCCAGGGGCACCCTCCACCAGGCCCCCACTCATGTCTCCCAGCACCCCCACCCCCCTGCACTGTGGGGCACCATCCACCAGGCCCCCACTCATGTCTCCCTGCACCCCGACCCCCCACCAGTCAGGGGCACCCTCCAACAGGCCCCCACTCATGTCCAACTCATGTCTCCTTGCACCCCCACCCCCCAGCACTGTGGGGCACCCTCCACCAGGCCCCTACTCATGTCTCCCAGCACCCCCACCCCCCTGCATCCAGGGGAACCCTCCACCAGGCCCCCACTCCTGTCTCCCTGCACCCCCACCCCCCTGCATCCAGGGGCACCCTCCACCAGGCCCCCACTCATGTCTCCCAGCACCCCCACCCCCCTGCATCCAGGGGCATCCTCCACCAGGCCCCCACTCATGTCTCCCTGCACCCCCACCCCCCTGCATCCAGGAGCACCCTCCACCAGGCCCCCACTCATGTCTCCCTGCACCCCCACCCCCAGCACTGTGTGGCACCCTCCACCAGGCCCACACTCATGTCTCCCAGCACCCCCACACCCCTGCAACCAGGGGCACCCTCCACCAGGCCCTCACTCCTTCCTACCACCCCCCCACCCCCCAGCAGTGCGAATCGCCTGTGTACGTGTATATCAGGGTTGCGCGTGTAGTCTGACACGCGATATTAGCAGGGTACGCGTATTACGGGGTTCGCGGGAAGTTCCACACACGATTTCAGCAGGGTACATGTATTTCAGGGTGCGCGGGAAGTTTCACACGCAAATTTGCAGGGTACGTGTATTTCGGTGTGTGCGCGAGAAGTTACACACGCGACTGTGCCTGTGAGAGTGGGGTACGTGTATTCCAGGGGTGGGCGGGAAGATTTACACGCTCGCCTACAACGTGCCAAAAAATAAAAGGACCAATCCTGAAACACGTACGCCAGCATGAAGCAGGCGCACGTCCCGCGCAGCATAAAAGAGTGCGCAAACAACAAACAAGCTCAGACGCCAGGATGAATATACCGTTCCTAGCAGCAGTGGCCGTGGGATACCGCAGGAGGAGGAGAAGGATAGTCAGGGCCAGAATCTTCACACCCAGAACCAGCCTATTTGGTATGACAGATGACCAGGTGTATGGGAGGTACAGGTTTCCACCACACATAATACTCAACCTGGTCAGTGAGTGGGAGGATGACCTCACATCACCCACCCAGTGCTCCCAAGCACTCAGCCCCCTGGAGAAGGTCCTCAATGTACTGCACTTCTTGGCTACCGGATCATTTCAGCGGACAAGTGCCATAGTGGGGGGGGTGTCACAGGCCACGCAGTCACGGTGCCTACACCAGGTGTTGGCCATCATCACTGCACGCCCATCAGTCCGCAGGCACACCTGCCCAGAACACCTGCAGAAAGGCAGGCTGTCAGCCAGGATTTCTACAGGGTGGCACAATTCCCCAAAGTGCTTGGTGCCATTGATTGCACCCATGTGGCTCTACGTCCCCCCAGGGCATCTGAGCACATCTATAGAAACCGCAAGCACTGGCATTCCATCAAGGTCCAGGTGGTATATGATGCCAAGGGAATCATCACCTCAGTATATGCCAACTATCCAGGCCCACGACAGCTTCATTTACAGGATGTCAACCGTAAACCGGGACATGGAAGCTGGGCGGCATGGCGATGCATGGCTGCTTAGTGAGTAGAAATGCCACAGCACACGCATGCATGACAGATACATAGTAATGCCAATAACCCACTAATGATCCCCATCACCACCTCCCCAGGGGACAGTGCCTTCCCTCTGAGCACACACACGACGACGCCAATTCAGAACCCCATCACGCCTCCCGAGGCAAGATACAACACAGCCCATATTGCAACACGGGGCATAGTGGAGCGCACATTCGGAGTGCTCAAGTCACGCTTTCGCTCCCTTGACCGTTCTGGCGGGCAGCTGTTATACGCTCCCCCAGTAGTGTGCAGGATCATAGTGGCAGCATGTGTCCTGCACAATGTTGCAACACGCCGGGGCCTGGCTGTGGACATGGTGGTGCCCCCACATCCCCAACCACATGCACGCCCGCTGTGCATGGGAGGGGAAAAGGCACGGGGTGAGGCAGCCCGTCGCAGCTGGTGGCCAATTACTTCACATAGAAAGCACACCCCTGTGGAGTGCACACAGCCCTGGCACATACCATCTGACAATCAATGATGACTCAATCTGACAATTATGATGAACAAAGGGACAGTCAACAGGCAGAACCATAGCAGCCTGAGATTGTTCATCTGGAAGTGTCACAATGTGTGCATCCCTACCTACACAAACACCACCAATGCAGTGTCATCAAAAGACACACTTCCATGCAGCAAATATGAATACCCACTTGCAAAATACAACATGAGAACAGTGCCATGTCACCCAACCCCTCCCCGGCACGGCCACACAACACACCATGGCATGTCATGCAATGTGAGAGCAAACAAATTAATCCCCACAACATGCCCCAAGTGTCACCAACTAGTGTCCCTAATGGAAACTGGCCACACATGAAATGCTCATAGTAATGCAGGACCAACAACACATATTACCAAATACTTACCAAGAATACCAATCACCTACACAACTTCCAACCTACCATAAACATGACAGTACAGACTTAAAAAATTGGTAGCCTCACTACCTGACAATGCCAGCACTTCGAACACTTCCAAGTATACAGTGTTAGCGCCACGCAAGACTGTAGGTGCACTGCTTACAACATGGACTCCAGTCCCAAAGTAGACCGCCTTGTGAAGACATGAGAAATGGTCCTGCAAATTAGGAGGATGATATGGATGCAGAGGCACATATCAATACACCATGCAGTGTACAATACAACAACAATATGCACTAGGAATGTATACACAGTATTGACTACAGACTGCCCACACATCAAATGGGAGTCCAACGTCACAGTGTACGTCAATGTCACTTGGGCACACCCTTTGCAAGCCCATGGAAATGGGAAGCAGGAGGGGTGTGTGTCACACAAACCCAAGCATCTGACCCAAATTCAGGACAAGCCTGCATGTGCCCAGCCACAATACAGCATATGCCCACGGGAGCCACACCAAGGCAACACACTGTCCAAAAAATCAAAAATCAAAAATCAAAAAAGGAAATATCAAAAATGGCCATTAATGGGCCCGGGGGGGTAGGGGAGGCTACCCAGGAGGTCCGAGGACAGGGTGCACACCAAAACCAACCTGTGTGGATCTTGCGAAAAAAAAACACCTCCATGGGCTCATGGCCTGCACGGCTACCCTATTGTGAGAGATTCGCTGCTGTCGCTCCCCTCACCCTCTGCAGCTGCATCAAGAGGTGGTGGTACTATGGGAGGCAGCCCACGCAAAGCCCTAGTCTGGTCCTCCATGGCAGCAAGCATGCGGGTGTGGAAGGTCTGGTTCTGGAGGATAATTGTCGGAGGTCCCCATGCAGCAACTCACGGGATGCACGGACCTCCGCCCTAGTTGCCTGCATTTTAGCTGAGAGCGTACTTGTGAGCGTACGACAGTTTCACTTTCACCGTTGCTGGGGAAACACAAGCCGACGCGAGCAGCAGCAACTCCTTTTCAAGTAAGTTCGGCTCCCGGATACGTGCTTGTTAGTGTTTCATGCTCTACGAATACGAGCTCAGTGTGCAGGGTTTCGTATCTCACATAGTTTCGGGCGTTCCACACGCTTATTGATAATGCCGTCTCGCAGCCATTAGTCACCTCCCACGGCATTAATCTGCACTGTGCACGCGCAGCGCTCAAGCTGCGGTGCTGCATCGAGCTTCCAGCTTACCATTCACTAGCGTGGTCAGTAGGTGTTTGTAACGGGTGTGCACCTTACGTTGCACTACTTGGTATCCTGCACGCGTCAGGATAGAGCCGCATCACGGCTTTCTGTCGTTGATCTCGGTGGCGTTTTCCAGTGCTTTTGATACTTTAAAGCACACGCCAGGTTTATAGGGTGCTTACTCCTGGGACAGCTTCCCAGTTTTTGCACTAACACCGCTAATGGTCGGCAAGGCCCTTTTTTTATATGCATTAATAAAGTATAGAATTGGGGTTGTGACTGTGCATCACATGTCTTGCACACAGGTCGTGTTCATACACTTCGGGAGGACGACCCACGCTGACTGATTCCATTCCACCAGTGTTATACCAAAGACACGTGCTACCACTTGAGGTAAGCACTTACCTTATGCAATTAGACATTATGTAAGGCTCAACTATTGGGATGGCGCTTTTACAGTGCCCTGTGATGTCTTTTCAGGCACCACTGACAGTCATCGGTTGGTTGTTTTACGGCGCAACAAAATGGCTGTTTGGTTCCTGTACCCAGCTTGGACCCATCTTACCTTGGCAATGGTTTAACCCTTGGTAAGACACAAGTTTCTTCTTTGGAGATCTTGTTTGTATATCCGTTAGCATCTGTATGGAGCTTTTTGAATCATTATTTTATTCTGAGGTCCTCTCCCACTCACTGTACTCCATTTGTACTCCATTTGTTTTTCTTAGATAGATATCCCGGGACTACTAACATTTTACCACACGTCCTGATGAAGGCCTGCTCATCTAGCTGCACTTTACAGCTGTCTTAGGCCGAAACACTGTTGTGTCGACGACTATACTTCACATGAACAGTGGACAGTTCAAACACTGTTGTTATTGTGATTTTTTCAGTTTATGTGAATAATTGTTGATTTTTGTCTCCATTGCACAACTGCTCTGACAATAATTCTTTATGGTTGTATGTTTGTACATTAAGATCCTTTCTTGGTACGGATCATACTCATTTGTATTGTTGTTCCAGAATACCCCTTGGTACTCTATCTCAAAAATATTAAAATACATCAATGTGAAATAATGTATATGAAGTCACATGTATACATTGTGTTTTTTGGGAGTTGAAGGACCTCTCACCCTGAAAAATTGTGTTTTGTTAAGTGGAGTGTGACCCTGCATCCGTAACCACCAAAGGCTGACCTACCAACACTGACATCCACATTGAGGGTTCGACCCCTGGTGCAGGTGGGTTGGACAGTACAGAATCCCTCCCAGAGACACTTACCTGCGACGGCACATAGGTCTCATCATCCGAATCGACACCTGAATAGAGCTCGGGGGAGGTGCACCCAGAGACACCCCTTGAGATGACGGCCTGCAGCAAGTGTGGGTTCTCACCCACCACCACACCACGTCCCTCACTGGTGCCCGGTCAGGCCTGAGACCCCTCCTGGGTCTGCACCATCTCCACAACCCCAGCAGTATCAAGTGTGTCATCCCCTGCAAAGACATGAAAGAAAAGAATTTGGAGGAAGTGCATTGAGAAGTGCTGTCGGCTGCTGAGGAGTTCGAATGCCCGAATTGTTGTGGACACGGATTTACAGAGTTTGAACTGAGCCACGAGCGTAAGCTCCGCCCCCTTCTCCCATAATCCTTATAAACTACGGGTCGCGCGCATTTGGCGCGCGCGCATTTGGAGGAAGTGCATTGAGAAGTGCTGTCGGCTGCTGAGGAGTTCGAATGCCCGAATTGTTGTGGACACGGATTTACAGAGTTTGAACTGGTAAAGATACTCTGGATACCGAGGAGAAGAGACACTTGTATAATATACTAAGGACACTAATTATTGTGCCAAATACTTAAGATATCCTCTTTATTTTACTTAATTACAGAGCCACGAGCGTAAGCTCCGCCCCCTTCTCCCATAATCCTTATAAACTACGGGTCGCGCGCATTTGGCGCGCGCGCATTTGGAGGAAGTGCATTGAGAAGTGCTGTCGGCTGTCTGCTGGCTGAGGGCTGGGGGCTAACATACTGGGGGCTAACATACTGGTTTTTCTTTTTCTCTTTCTTTTTCTTCTCATCGTGCGTAAAAAAGTGTAAATGCTAAACTGATTAGCTGTTTATGCTCTATGAACACACCACTTTTCTTGTTGTTGAGCGAACCTTATGGTGTCTCTACTCTTAGGTAGTCATACATTTGAATTTAAACTACAACATAAAGGTGGGCCAGAAACAAGATTGTATTTCTGTTAGCAAGGGTGACAACGAAGGGGTTTTCTTAAAATCATTACATTTGAAATGGTCATGACGTTGCGAACCGGGATGCCGCCGAAAGAAGCCATTAATGCATGCGCTCGTGGGGCTATTTCCACGCCCAAATTGTCTTCTAGAACAATCAATCTAGTGCGTGCAAGTAAATCGGCCTCAAGTATAAGAACTTGTTCGGCTCTATCTGATATTAGAAAATTTTGTGCCCCTGGGGGTAAAGACGAAAGTAACACTGTGACTGTTCACATGCAAAGGCAAGAAACAGCTATTTGTGATCGGAATTCAATTGGTATAGATATGATGGAATCTAGCCAGAGCATGCAATTATCTCTACCGGATTCCCTAGTTGCTGCAGGCATGTGTGAGGTAATTGATTTTCAAGATAAAGCGGTGGTGGAAGTACCAACGGCAATCTCTAAAAGTTTACTGAGTACTCAAATAACAATAAATAATGTCCTGAGCAGTGAGAAAAAAGAACAGTATGTCTCTGTAGACAAAAGTAGTAGAGTGAATGTGAATGAGGAGAGAATAGAAGTTACTCCTAAAAAAAGTAGATACACTTCATCTGAGTTAAAAATGCTAAATGATTCGAAACAAAATCTAGACGATAGTATAGACAAACAAGATCTACATCACTCTCCCATGATGTTTTCACCTGCACACAATATCTCATCTGTGTCGTCTTCATTTGCACAACCAACTCCACGGCGTAACCATTCCGTCCCAATTGAAAAAACACAACCGATGCCGGGAAATTTTGTAATAGGTTTAGAAACCTCACTACAGACTATGAATGCTGCTCTTTTTTCGCTCACACGACTGTATGATACACTGGACACTAAATTAAGTGACCAATATGCCCTTATAACGAAACTGCTTCAAAAAAATACTGTCAATGAGTATAGTTGTGTCTGCAGAGAGGGCCAAAATAGGGTTTCTAACTGTAAGCTAGGGAATACAGGTTCGAGCACGGAAGAAATAATTTCGAAACAAAAGGAAATTTTGTTAATTGATTGCACACAGGGACAATTAAATATAGCACAACTGGAAGCCAAAAAGAAAAAAGGTGAAAGTATAATGGAAATTTTGAAGGAAAAGTCCCCCACCAAATCTATAATTGTCGAAGATCAGGAAAACATCCCAATAGAACTCATTAATGATACACAGGAGGAGTGTAAAAGAGGACATGTGTGTGCGAAAAAGAAGAAAGACAAAATAAAAAATCTGGAAGTGGGCAAGAATGAGCTTCCGTTACAGGAGAAAAATAATATTGTTCAGATTGGGGCCGGGGTCTCTGAAAATGATAATACCCCGACCTACAACATCTTTGATTCTAAAAAAAGAAAACCAAATGTGACTGCTAAAATTATCACGGAAAAAACAAAACAGGTCTCTAACCCTAAAATCACAGGAACCAAGCAGTTCATTCGTTCCTTAACTCTACCTAAATCAGCTGCTGCAGTAGCACGTACTGCTATCGCCAATAAGTACAAAAAAGTGATATCTCAAAAAGCGAGTCAAGGACTAATTACATCACGCATCCCTGCAGACTATGAACCTCTGAATAGTCTGATTCAGTTATCTGAACAACAAAGGGAAATTGACAATGGCGAATCAGTGAAAGAACTAATCAATAAGGTGACTAGCGGTGCAATCAAATCAACTACAAGTTCATTAATGAATTCAGTAAATGATAGCCCGAGCAGTTCTTCCAAGCCTGTGCCACAGCGAATGAATGATGAAGTTGTATGTCTTGGAAAGATGGGTGATAGTCACGAGATTAATAAACAAGGACAGGATAAAGATTTACAAATGTTAGCATGGAAAACAGAAATAGAGCAATCTTTAAAAAGAATTAGTGCTCAAGTGATTATGAAAGACACCCCCATGAGTAAGGACTGTGGAGTAAGCACCCACACACCTATGAATAATTTTGGGAGACAATCTAATAATCCCCTGCAGTCAAAATTTAATCATACATCTAAAGTGGGCTATCGAACATCTATGAGAGACTCGAATATAAATTGTTTAATGATGCAGTGTCGGCCCGAGCCCTATCAATCTTTCGACTTGAACAGGCAATCTGTGATGAACATATTTGCTGAAGTACAGGCTTTGGAAGGAATATGTTCGAGTGACATAGATCAAATTGAATTTCCGCATAGTAATGATCTATCGATGATCAAAATATGGATGAAATCATGTTTTGTTAAAAACGCAGTATGGGAAGCGAGAGATCATATATATGAATTGGGCTTCATTTTGTTAAATCCAGTATTGTGGGACCAACAACAATTCCCTAATCACAGAAATCAGTTTGTACCTAAGGTAAATGTGTACCAGAAAGGCCAAAGTGGCATTCCACGGTTAGCCGTGTCAAGTGAAAATGAACAAATACTTGCTGAGAGAGAGATGAGAATGAATGGTAATTAGCTAAGCCAAAAGTCAAAAACGTTATCGATGGCCTCTTGGAATACAAGAGGTTTCAAACATTTAACTTATTCCAAAGATAATCTATTGCTAAAATATGATATATTGGTTTTTCAGGAAATATGGCTATCTGTTGCTCCAGTGTGGGACAATCATGTAATAATATTAACTCCTGCGAGTGTGCCAGTCAGAGGTAGACCCATGGCAGGTCTAATGGTTGCCATAAAATCTTCTCCCAATATGAAAATCGAGCCTTGGTTTTCACCGAACAGCTTTTTACAATTGGTAAGGCTAAAATTTAAGACATCCGATATTGGATTACTAAACATCTATTGGAACCATTCTGCAATAAGTGATTCTGTCTTTTTTGCGGCTATGGATGAAGCATTAAAATTAACTCTACTTGATCAAATGTGCAATAATGTAATCATAACGGGCGACTTGAATTTAACTTGCTTGAATAAAATGGGGAAACCTCTGACGACATTAGCTAAAAGGTGGAATACATACATGTCAGATCGACAGTTTCTAATGCTAAATGGAGCGAAGTACGGTGATATGCCCTCTAACAACACCTGGCACAGAGGTGTCCAAGTAGCCACAATTGATTACACCTATGTGGATAGAGATTTGTTTAAGTATGTATCTGAATATCGGATTATAAATCAAAAAATAAGTGATCATGATATCCAATCTATGAAATGGTCCTGGTTAGTTGATGACAAGAAATATGACTCATCCTCGGCCCGTAATTTAACAACTAATACGGCACAGAATAGATTCCATTGGACCCCAGTGTCCCTACAACTTCTAGAGGAAACCTTGAATTGCCCTCAGAATGATGACACAGACTATGATTCCAATACCCGTCCCTCCTATGTAGAACAAATGCAGATATTCAAGTTGAAAGGAAAAAATTATACCAACGCGAAGCCGAAATCCCTGCATATATTCGATCAAGAGGTAGCTATGTATAAAACCCGATATAGAGCTAATAGAAGGGAAATTATAAAGAAAAATCTTCCAGAATATTTAAGTCAACTGAAATCACTAAAAACCATGTATAAGAATTGGTTAAAAGCCAGGAAGGCCATAATGTACCAACGTGATGCGGAAGCTATGCTACGTAGTTGTCAAGAGAAGAACTCTGCCAAAATATGGTCACTTTTAAAACAAACGCAGACAAGGATTCAAATAGTGAATCAGATGAATCCGATTCCACAAGAGGTCTGGTCTAATTTTTATAAAACTATATATGCGGGTACTCTAACAATAAGACAGCAGCATATTGATACACCAAGTCAAACTAATAATCTTAGCTTTGATATTGATGATATTCTAATGTATATCTCGAGATTGTCGACATCTCGTGCTCCGGGTCCTGATGGACTCTCCAACTTTATGATAAAAAAGAATCCCACAGCATGGGCTCAAATTCTAACTATTATCTTCAGACAAACAGTGCTAATGTCTTCTATTCCCGACTCTTGGAGAAAATCCATCACAATACCCATCCATAAGAAGGGTGACAACAAAAATCCAAAGAACTACCGACCCATATCTCTTTTAGATATACCGAGCAAAATATTTGCACGATTGCTACTCAGAGATATTAATAAATGGCTAAGTGACGTGAGAATTAGAGACCCCAATCAAACTGGCTTTATGCCAGGAATGGGAACAGCGATTAATCTTCACATATTAGAGGTCATCAAGAAACAGGAACATCTGAAAGGACAGGCAGTTTACCTAGCCTTCATTGATTTTCAGGCGGCTTTTGATTCTGTATGTAGACAATTGCTAATTAACAAACTTCAAGATGCAAAATGTCCAAACTATATTATATTCTGGATTAATGAATTACACTCTAAAACCACTGTTCAAATTAGACTGGCTCTAGATGGCACCTTGTCAGACCCCATAGAAACTTTTCGGGGTTTAAAGCAAGGATGCATTCTAGCAAGCACTTTGTTCAATTTTTTTATGTCAGCGGTACAATATGACTTTTTGAAAATACTATCAGATGCTCCACGTTTGGGAGGCCAGGCAATCCCCTGGTTATTCTATGCTGATGATCTAGTATTATTAGCTAAGACTCCAAAGGGATTACAAGCCCTATTATCTTGTTTAAGTGATTACGCTGATGCAAACTTACTGAAAATAAATCAAGAAAAGTGCAAAATAATGATAATTGATCAAAAAAGGAAAAAGAAAAAAACAACCTCTTTGGACCGATGGCAACTCCAGAATGTAGTCATAAGCATTGTCTCTGAATACAAGTACCTAGGTTTGACAATCAGTAATGAACCACAAGATAAACCCTACTATGATGAAATCAATATTAAGGTGAATACTGGAATAGCCCAGACCAAGATAATCCAAGCCAAATTTGGCAAATTCTCTTTACTCCCTGCTATTACATTTTACAAACAAAAAGTAACTCCAATTGTAACCTATGGAGCAGAAACTAGAGGAACTATTAGTGAAAATATATGGGTGAGAATTGAGGGTCGATACTGGAAAAAGGTTTGTGGGCTTCCAATGTCTACATCCATGTGCCTTATACGGCACGAAATGGGTCTTGTATCCTTATATGCAGTCTATACATGGAAAGTTCTACAACTGTATCGCAAATATCTAATGGCAGTTAGTGAAAATGGAATACTATATACAATAGGTAGACATATGTTGGAATCGAATAACTCGCCGATTCTGAGATGGAGAAATTGGGTCAAAGTGATAATGGAGAAGTCTGGAATAGATAATGACTTACTCATGAACAATCCTGAGAGGGCGAAAACAAAGCATAGGTTGTATGATTGGATAAAAACCAGAGATGAATGCGTGAAAACCCGAGTATTCAAACAACAATCCTTTGCGATTAAAAAACTACATGTGATTGAAAATTATTTAACTAAATTTCCTGACTCCAAAGCAAGATATACTTATATGAGATTGAGGTTGAACATCTGTCAGACGAATGAAGTGCGGTTCATGTGGAAAATTTCACCCAATGCCAATTGCAGATTTTGTTTTGTGCCTAAGGTGACAGAAACATTAAGACATCTAATTTCCGAATGTCCTGCCCCAGCACAACAGAGATGCAAATTGTTTAAACATCTGTTTGAGGCTAACTTTATGTTAAGCGAGGCGACCTTTTGGAATATTGTGTTTAATAGTCACTCTCCAAAAATGAATATTGCGAGTGTTTTGTTCATTGATTCTTTAACTTTGTTGAATCAAGTTGACCCTATTCTCTCTCAAGTAACATAAATGTTGCTAAACCACTATAATCAGAATGAATGAATGAAAGTGAACTGTATTATTATGTAAAGAGATCAATTTTAAATGTAACTACATGCAATTTCTGCTAATTGTGTTCTATTTTTATATGATAGGTCTTTTCTTTTAAAATTTTTTTTAAGTTTTATATATTTGACTGTTTGTACTTTCTACTTCTGTTTTTTGAAAGGCTGTATTTTACAGCTATATCAATAAAAAAAAAAAAAAAAAAAAAAAAAAAAAGAAAAGAAATGGGAACAGGCATTAGCAACATGGAACACAATTAGGGCTGAGAAGCAACAGAAACAGTACTTCATTGACACATGTCCCACATGACTATAACCCTCCCATGCATGCACTGTCACTGCGTATGAAGGGGAGGCAAATGTCACACATTGATGACACCAAGATGGAAGACCAACAAATTTGCTGCATGCTGCCTAGCAGTGCCATCACACATTGGCCTGTGATTGGCATGTCCAATACACATACATGACACATGCCATCACACAGATGGCATGTACCCTAGCCATGTCACACATGTGACAATAGGACTGAGAAATGCCTAGTGAAAGTGGTGGAATGCAGACAATCAGCCTGAATGAACACAGAATAACATGCAACTATGTTGTGGCAAGATGACAATTCAAGGGCAACTGGCGTGAGGTTGGGCTGAATGTCTACTGTTGCCAGAAGGGATACTGCAACACCCACATCCTGGTGCGCAGAATGTTTTGGATGAAGCACATGGATGACCCAAACCACTCAGGCACACACCCCCTCACCTGGCACTCAATCAGAAGCACTCACACACACGCCATACACATGGATGACACACACATGCATGTGCACTCACCGGACAATGCCTCGTAATCTGGCAGGTCTCCCATGCCTTGGATCTGTTCCTCCGTGACGTAGGTCCCAGCAACATACTCATGTGGAGTGAGTTCTATGTCCTCTGCCGGAGACCCACCTCCAGTCACTAGAGTTGCGGCATGACATGAGGCCAGCTTTTTCTTTGCCCTGCGCTTAAGGTCATTCCAGCGCTTGTAGCAATCATTAGCTGTGCGCCTCATGAATCCAAGGGCACTTATGAGTTCCGCAATGGTCTGCCAGTGTGCCTGACGTTGTGCAGGTGTGGTCTTGCATCCTGCAGTAATCACCATTTCGGTGTCATGTGCGGACACATACTCCACAAGTGCATCAAGTTCAACCCGATTGAAGCAGGGCTTCCTTGGTGGGCCGGACTGTGTAGCCGTGTCTGGGGCATCAGCCTGTACTGGACAAGCACTCTTCCTCTTCCGCTTGGAAGGTGGTGGTGGTACTGAGTGTCCTACGCCGCTCTGGACACTAGGGCCAGGAGCCCCGGTGGACTGTGGACTAGGAGTGCGGGAATGAACACTCACCATGGGAGTTGGTGCAGGCATTAGCTGAAGTGTGATGTGGTCAGGGGGAACGTCAGCAGGATGGACTAGGACCGACACTGTCCTGGCTGGGACGCTCAGAGCTAGGGTGGATGGAGCCGCAGCTGCCCCTGCAGCCTCCCCACCCTGCCTACTCGGGGCAGCAGATGACATAGCTGCCCCTGATCCACGTGGGCTAGTGACACCAACGTGCACCGCCACACGTGGCCTAGACCTGCTGACCTGGAAGTCAGCCATGGAGTCATCCAGTGCCAGGTCTGGTGCCACAATGGGCTGGTCCAACAAGGGCTGAGTAGGGATGGTGTCAGCCACGTTACCCTCAACCAGGGGGGGGCATGTGTGTCCCTGACTGGTCACCCGCACATGGGGGGCTAGGGGCACCCTGCAAGTCCTGGCCACGTCCCCTACCGTATCCACCACAGCCACCTCTTGTGGCTCGCCCACCTTTGCCACCCTTACTGCATGCTCGCCTCCCAACCATGGCACTGATGTTGTTGTGCGTATGAGAGTTGCAGTAAACTATTGTCCTGGGCAATTGGGGGTCAAAGGGGTAGGGTACTACACAGAATTCATACCCTAGTGCTCTAGCAAGGCTGTATGTGGCCCCTGGGGAAGATGACGGGTCACGCAATGCACAGGCACCCCGAAAAAGGTAGATAATGTGCACGCAAACCCTCCTAGACCCCGTGCGTGGAAAAAAAAACCTGCACTACGCTGTGGCACCCAGAAACACAAAAATGAACGTATGCGTGTCACACGCAGCCTAGACTGACCTCTGAAGGGTTAGGCAACACACAGGGCAAGCACAGATGTCAAATACGCGCGCAACTCACCGTCAGGCAACACCCCCGCCAAAAGAAGAATTGTACGCTGTCTGAGGAGACAGGACAACAGGAGAAGTGAATGCTGTTTGAGGAAACAGGCCCAGGAAAAAGACAAGAAGAGAAAAAGCTGTCAGAGGTAACAGGGAGTACGAACTTGGAACGCCATGAAGTAAATCGCATGTGAACCGACAAGAAGTACAGATTTCACCCACTCGCTCTCCACGAAAAGCACGTACAAGGAAATGGCGTTCTACACGTACCTTTTAAACATGCCCACACGTCCAGCGCCACTTCCGCGTGTACACGCTAAGGCCCCATCCTCCAATTACACGCGCTGACACTCTGACGTGCAGTCATTGGACGTGTAACATGCACCCGAGTACAGGGAAATGCCCGCGCACGCACGTCACAGACGCGCATACGCGCTGTTGGCCTTTGGGCCAATGAATTCGCATACGTGTGCTGACGCGCTTACGAGCTAAGGCCCTTTCCTCGAATTACACGCAGACGTGCTGGATTTTCACATGCCAAATCACTCCGTATCAAGCTGGCCACACGTAAGCACACGGAAGACCACGCTCCTGCGCAGAAGGCCAAATTACTGCCCCCCAGAGCCCCGAGCATGCTCCAACCTGCCATCTGCTGCTGCCTGATTGCCTGCTGCCCACGTGCCCTGCCATTTGCTGCCTGCACATCTGCCAGGGGTGCTGTTGCTGTGACCACCCCTGCTGAACCGAAGACTCCCAACTGGGATTTCATCGCTCCACAGCCCAGCCCCAGGACCGAGTTGCCCACCCACTCCTGCCTCTGGGGTTGTCATGTCGGGCACTGCAACATCTGGCACCACTGACAACCCCCAGCCAGAGAGGCAGAGGGGCACCAGCTTCACTGCCACCGAAGTTGGTGTCCTGGTGGAGCAAGTCCTGGGGCAGTATGATGCCCTCTTCGGAAGTTCCCGCGCCGACAAGGACGGACTCGGATCTGGGCGGACATCGTGACTGCCATCAACGCGGAGGGGGTGGCAGTCCGCGACTTCCAACATGTCAAGAAGCGCTGGGAGGACTTCAGGTCCAGGACCCTCAACAAGGCCCGGCGCCTCTTGAAGGCAGCGGATGCTAAGGGGCGCCGGGCCACTTGTCGGAAGATCAGATGAGCGTCCTGGAACGCATATCCCCAGCGCTCCACGTCCAGGTCCTTGAGAGGCAGACCCGTCTGGAGTCGAGCGATAAGTGTACATGCATCATGATTGTAAGCTGTGCGTGTGGTGATGTGCCAGTAGTGTGCAGGTTTCACATCTGTTTGTATGGGGCCGAGTATGGGTGGGGGTGTACAGGGCCGTGAGGCTAACACATGCAAGGGCTGTCATGTGTGAGACATGGATGGTGCTTGTGTGTGTAGGCTTGCATGCCAAATTCAGTTGTGTGGGCACACATGTTTGGATGAATGTGTATGTAAGTAGGCATGTTCGTGATGTCACGCATGTATGTTGTTTTCAGCTGCATGTATCAGCACTGTGTACATGTGCATGTGTGTGTATTTGACAAGGGTGCAACAGTGATGCAACATGGATGTATGTGACAGGGGGATGTGGAAGCCTGATTGGCAGATGTGACATGGATGCCCATCTGAACACTGCGACAGTTGGCAGAGGTGTACACATGCATGCAAGTGTGGTGGTGTGTGTGCATGTGTAGTGCACTCCCTGTGTTGCATGTGATGTCTGGCTCACCTTTGCCTGCTCATGCTGTTGTATGTGTATGGATGGTGCTGGCAGTTGCGATATGGCTGTGGTATGGCTCATGTGTGCAAGTTGAAATGGCATGTGTGTTGGCGATTGTGATGCCATGTCTGAGGTTTGCCAATACCACTCATGTACAACTGTCATGTGTGTATGTGTCCATTGTACAGTGCCCTGATGCCTGTGTTTTAGTTCTCCCTGTCCGCAGCGTCAACTGATGAAGAGGGCGGAGAAGGTGCTGTGGAGCACAGCGGCGGGGATCGCACCGCCAGCCGGAGACGCAAGGCCCGGCTCCCCTCCCAGGTTGTGATCTCGTCGGGGAGTGAGGAGTCCGGTGCCGCGTCCCAGGCCGCAGTTGCCGGGGGGAGGTCCAAGAGGCAGAGGTTGGAGTTGGACTCCTCGGCAGCAGAAGGGGCAGCTGGGACCCCACAGGGCCCAACGGGGGAAGATGGCACGGAGTCATCCAGGTTGGTGGGGGGTTTGGTGGAGGAGGAGGCCGTGCAAGCAACAGAGACGGGGTCTGGAGGTGGGGATTCCACTGGTGCTAGTGGTGCAGTGCAGGACCAGGGACAGGAGGCAGCACAGGCCGCCGCGGAGGTGCCTGTGTGCAATCCTGTCCCTGATCCTGTCACTGCATCATCTTGCACCAGCAGGGATGCCTACGTCCAGACCCGTTTTCAGGCAGGGGATGAGCTCACAACAACTGGCCTTCCTCTGCCTGCGGACGTGGCTATCCGGGTCTGGGTTGAGCCTGTCCTGACTGGTGTGGCGTTGCGTCAATGGGCCATGCGAGGTGACCTGCAGTCTTTTCATGAGGAGACTGCACGTCATCTTGAATGGCTCGTTGACCGCGTTGGCCTTCTGGGACAGGTCACCCAGGCCGGATTCCTCTGTTTGATGGGGCTTGCTCAGACCCCCTCCTCAACTGAACCCCCTATGTGCCAGTCGTCCTCCGTGCCATCTTCCCACCCATTCGTCACCTGGGTGCCCTGTGAAGCTGCCTCTGACGGTGCGGCCAGGCTGGTGGAGGAGGACCGCCTCCGGGACATTGAGCAGGAGTTTGATGATGCCCTGGCCCGGAACATCCCGAAGTGAGCCGTCGGACTAGCCCGCTGCCCTTGTAAATAGTTCTGTAGTTAGTGTTAGGCTTCCTTTGGTTTTGCATTTTTTTTTTACCTTTTGGACAATGGGCCACATTTTTGTATATAGTTTTTTTTATTAGGTAGTGTTATTAGATAGGTTTCATTTCTTCTGTTGGGATCATGGACCCTGGATTGTTTATCTGTATATAGTTGACTGTTGGATTTTCATTTTCTTTTATGATTTACCCATGGAGCAATGGTTTTCGATTTTAATTTTCCATTGGATTTACTTTTGTGGACTGTGACTTTGGACACCTTTCCTTTGGATTATGATTTGTGGTTTTGCATTATTTCACGGACATGCTGTTTTTTTTTTTTTAATTCCCATTTTTGTTTGTTTATTTTTGATTCAATATATGTTCCTTTTAATACATATTTTTTCTTCAACCTTCAATGTGTAGTATCATCTCATTGGTTTCATGCATATCATGATATGGGTTTTGACATTCACCTACACCCATTGGGTGTATGTGAGGGACATGTGTTCATTTCCAAACTTGCAATTGGGGTTCTATCATGTTATTGCCATTTCTAAGTGGGTGGATGCAATACTCGGGTGGGTGCTTGGCATTTGGAGGCTGACCATAAGGGCCAGGGATCTAGATTGTGATGACATGTTGGCTGGGGGACATGTGTGGGGGCCTGGTGGAGGGTGCCCCTGGATGCAGAGGGGTGGGGGTGCTGGGAGACATGAGTTGGACATGAGTGGGGGCCTGGTGGAGGGTGCCCCTGACTGGTGGGGGGTGGGGGTGCAGGGAGACATGAGTGGGGTCCTGGTGGAGGGTGCCCCTGGATGCTGGGGGGTGGGGATTCAGGGAGACATGAGTTGGACATGAGTGGGGGCCTGCTGGCAGGTGCCCCACAGTGCTGGGGGGTGGGGGTGCAGGGGGAGATGAGTGGGGGCCTGGTGGAGGGTGCCCTGCACTGCTGGGTGGTGGGGGTGCAGGGGGACATGAGTGGGGGCCTGGTGGAGGGTGCCCTGCACTGCTGGGTGGTGGGGGTGCAGGGGGACATGAGTGGGGGCCTGGTGGCGGGTGCCCCTGACTGGTGGGGGGGGTGGGGGCGCAGGGGAACATGAGTGGGGGCCTGGTGGAGGGTGCCCCTGGATGCAGGGGGGTGGGAGTGCTGGGAGACATGAGTGGGGGCATGGTGGAGGGTGCCCCACAGTGCTGGGGGTTGGGGGCGCAGGGGGACATGAGTGGGGGCCTGGTGGAGGGTGCCCCTGACTGGTGGGGGGTGGGGGTGCAGGGGGACATGAATGGGGGCCTGGTGGAGGGTGCCCCTGGATGCAGGGGGGTGGGGGTGCAGGGGGACATGAGTTGGACATGTGTGGGGGCCTGCTCGCAGGTGCCCCACAGTGCTGGGGGGTGGGGGTGCTGGGAGACATGCGTTGGTGAGCAGTAGTGCAAGGTGACATGTGGGTTGGCTGGGGGGCATGGGCATGGTGGATGGGCTGCCTGCGGGACATGTGCAGGGTAGTCGACTGTGGTGTGGGCCGCCTGCAGGGGCTGTGGAGGGTGTTGGTTGAACAGCTGGGAGGACCCACACGGCGGATTCACTTGTAGGACTGGCCGGCACCCCCGGAATCCACGTAGGCTGCTGGATTTGTGTGTGGAATTTCACTTGCACCTTGGAATACACGTACCCTGCTGAAATTGCGTGTGGAACTTCCCGTGCACCTTGGAATACACGTACCCTGCTGACATTGCATGTGGAAGTTCCCGCGCACCCCGAAATACACGTACCCAGGGAAATCGCGTGTGGAACTTCCCGCGAACCCCGTAATACACGTACCCTGCTGATATCGCGTGTCAGACTACACGCGCAACCCTGATATACACGTACACAGGCGAATGGCACTGCTGGGGGGTGGGGGGGTGGTAGGAAGGAGTGGGGGCCTGGTGGAGGGTGTCCCTGAATGCTGGGGGGTGGGGGTGCTGGGAGACATGAGTGGGGGCCTGGTGGAGGGTGACCCTGGATGCAGGGGGGTGGGGGTGCAGGGAGACATGAGTGGGGGCCTGGTGGAGGGTGCCCCTGGATGCAGGGGGGTGGGGGTGCCGGGGGACATGAGTGGGGGCCTGGTGGAGGGTTCCCCACAGTGCTGGGGGTTGGGGGTGCAGGGGGAGATGAGTGGGGGCCTGGTGGAGGGTGCCCCACAGTGCTGGGGGGTGGGGGTGCAGGGAGACATGAGTGGGGGCCTGGTGGAGGGTGACCCTGGATGCTGGGGGTTGGGGTGCTGGGAGACATGAGTGGGTGCCTGGTGGAGGGTGCCCCTGGATGCAGAGGGGTGGGGGTGCAGGGAGACATGAGTTGGACATGAGTGGGGGCCTGGTGGAGGGTGCCCCTGACTGGTGAGGGGTGGGGGTGCAGGGAGGCATGAGTGGGGGCCTGGTGGAGGGTGCCCCTGGATGCTGGGGGGTGGGGCTGCTGGGAGACATGAGTGGGGACCTGGTGGAGGGTGCCCCACAGTGCTGGGGGGTGGGGGTGCTGGGAGACATGAGTGGGAGCCTGGTGGAGGGTGCCCCACAGTGCTGGGGGGTGGGGGTGCTGGGAGACATGAGTGCGGGCCTGGTGGAGGGTGCCCCTGGATGTTGGGGGGTGGGGGTGCAGGGGGACATGAGTGGGGGCCTGCTGGAGGATGCCCCTGGATGCTGGGGGGTGGGGGTGCAGTGGGACATGAGTGGGGGCCTGGTGGAGGGTGCCCCTGGATGCAGGGGGGTGGGGGTGCTGGGAGACATGAGTTGGACATGAGTGGGTCCTGGTGGAGGGTGCCCCTGGATGCATGGGGGTGGGGGTGCAGGGAGACATGAGTGGGGGCCTGGTGGAGGGTGCCCGACAGTGCTGGGGGGTGGGGGTACAGGGGGACATTAGTGGGGGCCTGGTGGAGGGTGTCTCTGGATGCAGGGGGGTGGGGGTTCTGGGAGACATGCGTTGTTGCGCAGTAGTGCAAGGTGACATGTGGGTTGGCTGGGGGGCATGGGCATGGTGGATGGCCTGCCTGCGGGACATGTGCAGGGTAGTCCCCGTGGTGTGGGCCGCCTGCAGGGGCCGTGGAGGGTGTAGAGGGAACACCTGGGAGGACCCACACAGGCAATTCACGTGTAGTGCTCCCCGCGCACCCCTGAAATACACATGCCCTGATGGAATCGCGTGTGATACTTCCTGCGCACCCCTGAAATGCATGTACCCTGCTGATTTTGCGTGTGATACTTCCCGCGCACCACTGAAATACACGTACCCTGATGGAATCGCGTGTGATACTTTCCGCGCACCCCTGATGTACACGTACCCAGGACAATCGCGTGTGAAACTTCCCGCGAACCACTGAAATACACGTTCCCCGCTTGGCGTTTGCTGTTTGGCTTCCCTGTGAACTGGTCCAGGGTTAGCGCAGCCCTTTGCAATGATTTGGGAATTTTGAAGGCTTTTCCTTGCGCGAGGGCGTTCTTGGGGGCGTAACTGGCGCTGCTGCAGGGTCGCTGAGCGACTCTGCGCCACGGCTGGTTTTTGAGGCTAAAATCCATGAATACGCTATGCAATGAAAAGGATTTTATCTCACGCGGCTGGCGCAGTGTATCGCACGGGGACACTGTGCCCCAGCCGCGTGCGCCACTTTTGTGCGAAATTCTATGAATTACCCTGCAAATATTGTATTCATTTATTTAGAACAATATTGGAGTATGACATAAGCAATCAGATCTGGCCGTCTTGGCACAGATGAATACGATGCGGGAGTGCGGATCCAATACAGAGAAATGAAGGAGGAAAAGGCATCCCAAACGCTGTGTCTTTTGCGCCCTTACTCAAGGTAACATAAGCATCAGTGTTGCAGAACGTGTGGAGAGGGGCCAGAACCAGCCCAGCGCTGGGGAGTGGGAAGCTTCGAGCAAGCAAAGTGTCTAAACTGAGAGCAGCATTTGAATTTGAGATTTTTCCTACATTAAATTAGGGCTTTTAATTCTTCGCTGATGTATGATTAACAACGTGAATTTTACAAACCAACCAACCACCAGCGCTGTATTCTGGGTTCTATTCTTCTGCTATGTAATTTTGTAATAATCCCAAAGGTGATAAATAATTCTAAAAGTCCATCAAATCTGAATGCTGCAAGATACGAAGCAATTGTGGCGTGCATGCATTTTCACAGCTGGCCTTTATGTAAATTCTACTGGGATGAGCGTCATCGTGATTTCTTTTGTACGACTTGCCTGCGCTCTTTTATGTTTATCTTCCTTTATTCATGTTTGTTTGTCTGTAAATAGAGACATATGACCGTGCACAAAGCAACGTACAACGCACAACTATGAATTGCTGCTTTATTATGTGCAGAGGAGGCACCCCTCGACAGAACACGGAGACAACTGGCAGCTGTTATGGGAAGCGGGTTATTAGCCATCCATTGTTTCTGCTTGGTGATTGTGTTTTAATATCATGCCTGGGCATGGCCTGCGTCAGCACAGCACAGCATAAGTCACGAGGGGACCATTTGACTCCACAGAATGTCAACGATATATTTGTAGGGAGAACCCAAGACTACATTTGATGTGGATGGTTAGTAACTTAACGAACGCTGCTGCAATCCACTGTAAATAGGTATAGGAAGATTCTACTGAAAAAAAATGGTTGCAATGACCAAAGGTTCTAAAAATGCTACCACCAACCAAAGGTTCGAACACCAAAGGTTCGAACCTTTGGTGGTAGCATTGTAAAAAAATAAAAGGGGGCTGCAGGGGTGTCCTCCGCATCCCCCCGCTCACTATACTTCATGGTATAGTGAGGGGATGTTGCGGGGACACCGCACAGCCTTCTGTTTAAACAAAAAAAGAAAAGAAAGGAGCCTGCTGCGCCGGTTCCCGATCACGGAAGTGAAAGGGAACTGGCGCTGCAGGAACCCAGCGTGAAGGTGAATGTATTTGTATTTGTATTTATTTATTTGTAGCGCGCCGCCTTGCCCTGAGGCATATGGGCGGTAGTTACAAGAAGGTGGTTTCAGGCAAGGATAACTTGATCTCTTAGTGGAACAGTCTTACAAGAAACAATATAGGAAACAATATACAATAAAGCTTATAAAGATACAGGTAGAGAAATAGTGGAGCCGGTTACACATAGTTACTCCAGGAATGTCTAAAAGGTACTTGAAGCTAAAGTAGGGTCTGCAGGGGGAGAGAGAGTAAGAGAGAGCAAGAGTTGGACCGGGGAAAGAGATGCTGTGTACTACGGAGAGCACCTAAAGTGGGAACGAAGTAGGCTCATCAAGCTTGTGAAGCCAAGATTTGGTTTTGGTTTTGAAGGCGTGGTAAGTGGTAAGTGGGGTTTGTTTATGTTAGGGGTGTGGGTGGGTGTGTGCTGTGGGTGTGGCAGGCGAGGTGTTATGGGTGTGTGTTATGGGTGTGTTGGGTGTGAGTATGCATGTGTGTTCGCACGAGAAAGGTGCAAACATTTGGTAGTTCGCACCTTTCTCATGCACACGTTTTGCCCGCGGTAGTTTCAGCCACGGGCAAATCACTTAGATTCCTGTAAATATAATGTTTGCTTGCATGGTCTGGGCTTGAATACAATGTGCTAGAGATGTATGGAAGAAGGGTGGCATAAACCCTGCCATACTGTGTATGTTGATTACCTCAAGTTAAGCATAGCACAAAACACATGTGTCTAGCGAAGCCCACTGACCTATATATGCAAAGCACAATGTGTCTGTCGCTCATCTAGTTTTATGTGAAAGCAAGCAACAATTTAGCCAGAAAGGGGCTATTCAAAGAATCATTGAAGTGGGACAAACCCATGACTTGAGCAAAGAGGCAAACCTGCAAGACGTACATCTATTTTGTGTAGAAACATGTCACATGAAAGGGAACAAAATTGGAATGTTTTCTGCAGAAGTGTGCCAAGTGATTGTTGTGATGGCGAGGAGGCTTTCAGGCTGTGTGGCAGCATTGCCTGTGCTGAGCGACCGTGAGGAAATATATCTGTCTATGCAGTAAGCTTCTACGTGCACTCTACCTCTCTCACTGGTGCCCACACTTGCTATACTTGCTTTGATAGCTTACATCTATATTGCGCTTTGTGCTGTAAATACCAGCAAAAACCCAAAACAAACGTACCTATAACCTGAGAAATAGTAAGCCCCATGTGAAGCCGCAAGGTTACAAACGGGCCGGGAACAATGATGGGCTGTAGATGTGAGGCGAAGCCTAAACATGCAGCATTAGAGGAAGACAATGCTGCTGGTGGTGAGCAAATTACTTCCTATTTTAAACCGAGCAACATGACGAAGAATAGAAAATCTACTTTGGTTAATGCCCTCTGTGAGGCCGATACATTGTTAGAGGTTAATAGTTTGCTTCATGTTGAATCTGACTTGGAAATTATCTGCAAGGACATTGATAATAGTGACAATAACTACTTGCTTGATTTGTGCTTTTCAAAGTTCCAAGCAAACTCATGCTCTCAACCATCTCAAAATGAGGCCAGTATGAAAGATTTCACTGATCCAATGAGACAGAATGCTGATGAAATAACCATGAGCCCAGGTTATCTGCCTCACCTAAAATGTTCATGTCCAATCATTCTGAAGATGAGGGCATCATCCACGACGACCCTGAAAAACCAACGTCTGAGTTTAGTGTTCACACTACTGCCAAATCAATAACTGTGTGTGAAGACTTAAGTGCTGACCCAGTGTGGGGGTGGGTATAAATTGTGCTATTAAAATTATTCTAAAACTTTGTGGATGAATACATGATGATGTCCAGAAGCAAGGCGTGTCGATCTCCCAACTGTTGGTAAGCAGTTATAATGCCCAAACATATCAACAATGAAATCGCTCCTCCTATCCAGGAGACTGAACCCACTACTAATACTGCTGCTACAAATCAGTGCCAAGAAGTAATAATGGTGGGTCACAGCCCCCTGAGCATTCTGAATCACCGCTTAGATATACCACACATAAGCAGGCACGTAGAATCAAGACACAAAAGAAAAAAGTGGTGAAATGCGCTGACTTGGACATAGTTGTAATGCCATGTGAGGAGGGCACAGCTGAGCCAATGAATTCGAATATTGCAACCATTGTAACTCAAAGTCATCTCACCAAGAAAGACAAGAAAAAAGCAACAAGGAGAAGGAAACGTCGCTCACCAAACGTTGGGACTTTAACCAGTTGGTTATTACAAGATAATGAGGCGAACGCTACTTGTCCCAATGTTACTAATTTACTCTCAAATGAATCAGTAGTTGGTTCTATTGGTCTGACGGCCACCCGCTCTGTGTGCCTTGTGCTCCCATAGAAATACTGTGTGCAGGGGTAGAAATTGGACATCAGACTCCCCCATTGGTCACTGTTGGTAAATCGAGCATAGTAGCGAAGTTAGACACTTGAATTCTGACAATTAAACACAGAGCTGAGGCTGTGGTGAAAATGCATATGTACAGACCAACTGACTTAATATCTTTGCTAAAATACCATTGCTATGCATTTTGAATTGATGTGATTTCGATTTAATTGCACCTGAATGAGGGGATGCTGTTGGGATGGCTTGTTTTCATTGTGTGTTGCCTATGACAGTGTCATTAATCCGAAACCAGACTGACTTGTTAGAGTTCTTGTGATATGAACTAGATAAACCCTATATACATTAAGTGACTACTTCCTGCTGTGATAAATTGCAGACAATCTTTAACGGAGGTGGCTATAGTGGGGGCCGCTCTTAGAAAAAAGCCTATCGATGAGCATGATGACAGAAAAGGGTGGTACTGGTTAAAAAAGTTGATACCGAGCATTGACATTTCTAAGAAGTGAAATGTTGAGGTTATCTCATGGAATACCCGCAGTCACGCACATTTTACACAAAAGGGACCTTCAATTCAGTCAAGTATTCAGTATTTATGCTTCAGGAGACTTGGCTGATGCACAAAGTCTTTGTTGATGGATATGTTATTCATCAGTCACTGGCAAAGAGAGGTACGAAAGGGCACCCATTTGGAGGCCTTATTATTGGCGTTAAACAAGAAATACCATCTTCAATGGTATCACACCCAGAAAATAATGATAATGTGTTGGCTGCCAAACTGATACTCAATAATGCTATGAGTAATCGCTGTATGCGTATTGTCAATGTGTGACCCCCCCATTAACAACACTGACCATGTATTTAAATCTATCGATTTGATTATCACAAACTGATATGATGATGTGGAAATAGATTTGATACTGCTGGGCAGTGATTTAAATGTGGGGGATATTCAACTGACAAATCTTAATCTACTATTGCAGAAGATAATGTATTGGTTAAGAAATCTGCAAATGCAAAGGGTAAACATCGGCTTCGATTCTTAGACCAATGGAATATTGTTACACTTAATGGCCGTACACCCAGCGATATCCCAGGCCAAACCACATGGAATTGTGGAAATAAAATCGCCAACATAGATTATCTATGTGGAAATTCCCAACTGATTAATATTGTCAAAAATGTCGACATCAGTAAGAACTTGTATAGTGACCATAACACTTCAAGTTTGAATTTAGATCCTGACTTAGTAGAAGAGTGGCAATATGCTACCAGTGGATTCGTAGCTAACCAGGCTGTTAACCGTGTTGTCTTGTCAGAGGGAAACATTAGAAAGGCGTGTAAGAAGATGGCGCTGTCTACACTCATCAATTAATCTGCATTTGGCCTTCACACAGGGGACGAGATAGAAGCCAGGTTAAAGGGGTTTGCTCATGAGAGTGGAAAACCTAAGAACAACATTTAAAAAAAAATGTACGAAACTTCAATATTGAAATTCAAAATCAAAAGCGAAGATTGCGTATGTGTATTCACAGGTTGAAAAAGGAGGGTGCAACTAAACTGGATGTTCACATGGAAACACGTAGATTGAAAAACCAATATAATAATTGGCTGGAACACAGGAAACGTATGGGCATGACTGCGAATTGACAAAAGATGATTGGGGCACGCTATAGTAAAAATACCAAACAGGTGTGGCTAATCCTAAACCTAGCTCGACCTCCTAGTGATAGATCAATTATCAATGCCTTTATTGAAGACAAAATGAAGAAATGTGATATTAAGGATATGTTTTCCCAATCTAAAATTGTAAACTGGCCGATGAACTTTGATACCTCTGATATGATAGCCCACTTAACTAAATTAAAAAAAACTCAAGAGGACCTGGGCCTAATGCTCTTTCGGCAGCGGTACTCAACAGTGACTATGAACTATGGGCTGTTGTATAATGTGATTGGTTTATGAAGGTGTGTCGAAAAGGGCGTTTTCCTGCTTCATGGAAAAAAGCCATCTATGTACCTGTGTTTAAAACCCGGGGATTGTCTGCTTCCTGAAAAATATAGTCTACTTTCACTCCTTGGTACCACGGGAAAAGTATTTACTGGGATCGTCCTAGATTATTTGCAGGCATGGTTCAGTGAGCACAACATTTTGCATGCATTTCAGACTGGTTTTTGTCAGGGCTCCTGTACCACTCATAATTTTTGACTGTTAGATTCATTTATGGTGCAAACTAAATCTAAGAACAGCCCATCAGTCTATATTACCTTCATTGATTTTCGCGCAGCATTTGATCAAGTTAACCTTGAGCTGCTTTGGAAGAAACCTCGGGCACTTGGTTGCACCAAATGGCTACTTCAAATCTGAGTGGCCTTACACAGAGGGACAACGGCACAAATTCAGCTTGGTAACATTGGCCTCCTATCTGGAGATAGGAATATAGGTAGAGGGGTAAAGCAGGGATGCATGATTGCCGCCCTGCTTTTCAACCTCTACATAGCAGATCTCCCCTCTAGGATGATACTCTGTGCTAAATGCCCCCTGAAGATTGGTCAATGTGTTGTTGCTGCCATGCTTTATGCTGACGAGTTAGTATTATGTGATCATTTATTCTCAGGAATTAAGGATATGCTGAATGCTCTTGCTTGTTATGTGGAGGAAAATGGGTTGTCTATCAACTTTAAAAAAACGAAAACGATGCTTGTCACTGAACGTCATGTAAAGATGCAACCCTTGATAACTGATCTTGGTCACATTGAATGCACCCAAAACTACAAATACTTTGGAATAGAAATGACTGATAAAGGAGTATCACGAGATTGTAACATGGAAGTCTTGTAGAGCCAAACCAATTGATTTCATGGTACACAGATTTGCACACCATCATGCCTGGTTTACATTGGGGGGCATTCTTGACCTTTACAAACAGTGGTTTTGCCCTGTAATATTATATGGGCTTGAAGACCTGGAGATGCATGACCGTGGGTGTTTTTTATTTGGCGATGTGTCCTAGGGCTTTCTCGGTCTGCCTCCATTGAATACATACGGCTAGAACTAGGATTGCTGTCGTTATAATCATTAGCATGTAAACGTAGAGGTGAACTATTTTTAAATATAAAACATTTCCTACATGCCCCCTGCTCACAAAGCTGGGCACTAACTATTGTCTAGAGCATGCACCTGGTAAAGATAATGGGCTCATCAAGCTGGTGATGCATCTGTTTCACAGGCTTGATTGGAAACCCGATTTTGGGCATTGTTCGAACTTCCAAAAACTAAAAGGTGCTTTCACTTACTGTTTGAAAAAAATGAGGCAATGATTTTGATCACTTGCAGACACTACATAGTTACAATCAAGTTGCCCAAGTCGTTCATAAGTACATGAAACCACAGGGCGATCTGTTACGTTGCCCTGACCCCGAAGTGCGACGGTTTAGACTGTTAATGCACACTAATCAGCTCCCTGTGAGAACCATGTGTGGTGCACAATGGAAAATACAGAAAGATGGTAGAATCTGCAGAGTTTGTGAGATTCGAGGATGTATGGAAACAGTCAGACATCTTACAGAGTGCCCCACCCTGGGTCATATTTATATTACCCTACTCGCCCACTTGAATTTTGGATCTACTGCTTAAACACAGAATGTCAGTCGACACATATTGCCCCGTAATGGGTATGGTGCTGGGTGAAAAAGTACATTGACAAAGTACCTTGACACTCCTAATGGCAAACAAACCAATACACAGAACACTGGTGGTGATGAGAAATACACAAGCATTTATAATATTGAAGGTGAATATTTTGACTGTTTATATGAGATTATGATTTTTTTAGGATCAATGAAATAATGAGCACATTGTAAAATATTCCCTATTATAGAATATGGGTGATGTATTAATATCTTTATGTAATAAGCTTTTTGTTTCCCATTGTTAGTGTATATTTGTTACATGTTGTTCTGTCAATATAGTAGTATGAATTTATATTTTATTTATTTTGTAAAAGTATATTTATGAACTGAATAAAAATAAATAAAAATAATACATTTCACTTTATGTGTTACTTGCCAAGAGAACGACTATTTGATTTCTGCTGTAGCTCTTGCAAGTAAAACAACTGTTGAGTCAATGTAAGATAGAACATATTACACGGTCCGCAGTAGCGGGCGTGTAGTTATGGTTAAGTTGCTAAACTCACAGAAGAACACTTTTTCGGCGGCTTATAACTTCGTTCCCCCTGGAGCAATCGTCATCAATCGTTGCAAAAACAGTGTATGGCAATGGCAGAATTTTTTCACCAAGTTGGGTGGGGTTTCATGCAGGGGGGGCAAAGTTATAGAGGGGGGTCGCAAATTATTTTTTTCCATAGATTGAATGAGCAAAAACTTTGCTCACGGCTACAGCCCTAACAGCTGCACAGATTTACACCAAATTTGTGGCAGGAGCGGGGGCTTGGGTCACAAAGCGTGCTTTTGTGTGTTTGGTGGAAATCAGACCAGTACTTTTGTTGAAAAGAACTGAAATGTACGTTCCAAAAAATGTGTGATACCTGGGTCTGCTTCGCGGACCGATTTCCCTGTTCGCTCCGTGCGCCGAAGTCTCATTGGCCTGCGGTACGCCGTGCTGCCGCCAAACAATGGACGCAGATCGTGATTGGCTGGAGGGAAGCGTGCTGTGCGTCAAAGGTTTTGGGAAACTCTGCCATGGTGCACCAGAAGGGACTGACAAACATACTTTACGCCATGTGATGGTGGGAAGAAGGGCGGGAGAGGGTGGAGGAATGAGAAGTAGTTCATGTGCTATATGTCAGTAGGTGGAAGTAGACGGTCGTGTGTCTGCAGTATCCGTGCGTATTGTGCCAATTCGTGGCTGCCTCCACAGGTGACTACCTTGTGCGGGGACTGCAGGCAGTCTGTGTTACAGCACTGTAGCTGGTGAGGCAACCTGTTTCTGTGGTCACTGATCGCACAGCAATGTAGACAATGTTGGATCCATGGGTGTGGGGATTGGTAGCACATCGTAGCGTGTTTACTGCATGCCTGGACCTCATGGAGTGAGCAGTCATGTAGTGTGTCCACTGGGTGCTGTGGTGAAGTACTAGGTGCTTAGAAGTGGTAGGGTTGCACAATATGTACTTGGTCACTTGTTCACCTGCATGACTCTGTTATGTTCTGCTGGGTGTGGGCAAGACCTACACTGGTGGGTGCATGGCGACAGGCCGTGGGCCAGGGACCGAAGATCCTAAGCCTGCACCGTAGCCAATGCACCATAATCCAGGCATGCAGTTTAAAGTATGCATGTCTCCGAGGGAGGTGAGGTTTAAAGAATGGTGGTGCAGGAAATTGTAAACGTGGTAGAAGAGCACAAGTAAACTGATATGCATACAGTACCATATGGTGTACATTATTGCATGTATTGCACAGTAGGTAGCCACATGTCACCATTTGCCTTTGGTATGGGTTGCCCTTCATACCACCCATCGTATGGTACATTTGTGGATTGCGGCACGCAGCAAATGTTCCCATTCCTGGCGCCAATATGGTGTGCAGGGTCTGGGCAAGGCATACACGTTTGGGTACATGGCGAAAGGATGTAGCCCATTGGCCGTGCACCCAATAGAGTAGGCTTTGGGCACACCCAGCACTACATAAACCTGCCATAGAGGGTTAACTCTGCATCTCTCCAAGGATGGTGACCTTTTAAGAGTGGTTATCGAGAAAATGTTACAATTGGAAAAAGCAAAGGGAAGTGATATGTGTTCACTAGCACATGGTGTCGGTCAATGAACACGTTGTACATTAGGGAGCAATTTCTTAATATTTTCGTTTTCTATGGGTTTCCCTGTACCGGACACTTGCTTGAAGAAGTGTCTTAACACATTGTGCCATGAGAAGAACTTGTCAGCATCACTAAGTACATGTGTACTGTGAGTGTATAACGGTATGTCTGGAGTGCTGTACAGAAATGATAGTGTACAATGCAGTGGTCTTGCATGTGATTGCTACAAGCTTGTGTGCCTATTTCATTGTACCTAATGAGGGAGTGTTGCAAATGTAATAGTAGAAACCAGAGAAGGACTGTCTCTTCTTTTCTAGGGTGCGGCCCTCACTGTAGTTGGGAAGAGGCACGTGGTACATTCTGCCCTTCTGAGCATTGTGGCCTTGCAAATGGAACTGTGGGGATTATCCAATCAGGTGTGGAGGGTGTGGATGGTGACCTTTGAAGAGTTGTTCTCGAGAACATTTTACACTTGGTGGAAAAAGCAAAGGGAGGTAATATGTGTTCACTAGAACATTGTGTAGTTCAGTGAACACGTTGTACATTGGGGACCAATTTCTTAATATTTCCGTTTGCTATGGGTTGACACTTGCTTGAAGAAGTGTCTTAACACATTGCACCACGAGAAGACCTCATCAGCATCACTAAGTGCACATTTACTGTGAGTGTGTAATGGTAAGTCTGGAGTGCTGAACAGAAATGATAGTGTTCAATGCAGTGGTCTTGCATGTGACAGCTACATGCTTGTGTGCCTATTTCATACTATCTAATGAGGGAGTGTTGTAAATATAATAGTGGAAATGGAAGAAGGACTGTGTCTGCTTTTCTGGGGTGCGGCCCACGCTGTTGCTGGGAAGAGGCACGTGGTACAATCTGCCCTTCTGAGCACTGTGGCCTTGCAAATGGCACTGGGGGATTATCCAATGAGGTGTGGAGGGTGTGGTTCACAGGAAGGTGCGGTAACATTTTCACCCAAAACGCAATGCAGTGACGTTGGCAGAGATGGCGAGACACAGAGTGTTAATTGTGGGTGATACCTTTGTGCAAGATCTGCACATGTGTGCTGTGGAAAAAGGCTGTGCTGCTAACTTTCAGTTGGAAGGTGGGGAGGCTTTTTGGGGCACAGTCTATGAGTGGGGTTTTGGGTGCGTGGATCTCCTTTGCACATGTGTGGCCTCTGTCAGTACTGTTGATGTGGTGGTTGTGCATTTTGGAGGACTACATTTGGGGTACATGTTATGCTCACATTTGCTCGCTCACATAAAGAAGTTGATGACAGCAGTGATGCAGATGTTTCCCACTGCCTTTGTGATTTTCTCATTGATAACACCAAGAGGAGCATCGGACCATGCCGGTGTACTTTGTCCACAGCCAGAGGTCGGGAGGTGTTGGATGAACAGAAGCATGTGTGACTTTATGTGCAGTGCTGGAAGGTTCTGTACCGCCTATGAAAGCATGAATAACCAGCAAGATTTCCAGTGGTTCCAAGGAAATGGCATTTTTTTTACCACCATTGGCAATGCCGTTTTGTTTGCCACTCTGCACAAAGCTTTGCAGAAAATCCTGTAGAAATGTAAGAGAAGCGTTGACCTTCAGTTGATAGAAATGTCAGGAAGAGAAGCAAACAGTCAGCGAAAGACAGAAAAAAGTATGCAAGCACATACATAACAAAAACATGAAAAATAAAAACATTACAAATAGGTCTTTTCAGAGACAGTACTAAAGACACACTCCCCTACCCTATTTTACATCCCCTCCAACCACCTCCCCCTCCTGCACCTAGCACGGTAACTCTGCAGATTCTGTGGTACTTTAAGGATTAGACATGCTACAACCAGCACTTTTCTGGATGGAAACTATTACATTGGCACTGTGGAGGCTAAGGCATTGCGCAATGTGGTTACTGGTTGTGGTGTGTATGCAAACGCTATGGCAGAAGGTTTGTTTGTATTGAGAAATGTAGGAGGCTATGGCAAAAGTGTGTAAGGGAAATGGCAGGCATCCTGTTTGTATGCATGCACTGCACACACTTGCTTAAAGTTGCTAACATACATTCCATGCTGCTTTTGTGGGAGCACTTTTCCAACATTTGTAGTACATGGATTACAGTGGAAAGACCATTCTGTGAAGTCTACAATGTATGTGGGAGGCATCTTTTTGTTATGAATGCAGTGTGTGTATCATATGATATGCTGTTATATGGAGTGCTGTGGCATTTGTACCGGGCCTACACACAAATGTGTGAAGACCGTGACGGGGAAAGGGAGGCGGAACAGACGCCACACAGAGACATTGATCCCACTAGGCCAGGTGACACTGAGAGTGCACAAGTGAATGGGAAGGGGGAGGGCACAGTGGGGTACATGGGAACAACACAAAATAGCAATAAGTGCCACTACGGCCGGTGCTGGCAAGTGCAAGGATAAGTGCAGACATCAAGTGGTGGTTGGAGTGTTAGGGTTACAGAAAACAGTCCCCAAGTGAGCAGGGCAGAGGAGGGGAAAAAAGATAAAAAGCACATGGAAAGGCTTTGAGGTGCTTGCAGACCCTAAAATGGTCCTCTGCAAGTTCCAGGGAGGAAGAGAGCCTGTTCCAGAGGGAGTCCCCAACAGAAGAAAGACATCTACCTCTAACTGCTTGCGTGCAGAAGCAACTGACCCTGAGTGAGTAGGAGGCGGATGAGGGAAGAGCTCGAACAAGGAGACATTTAGGAAGTGAGAGTGGAAGGTATTGAGGTCCCGGGGACCAGAAGGTATTGTGAATAATGCAAACAGTTTTTATTTTAATCTTCTCAGCCACTGGGAGCTATTGCAGAAATTTTCGTCCAGTACAGATACGATCCCTGGCCTTCAGACCAAGGACAAGTCGTTCAGTCCTCTTATGGATGAGTTGCTGAGGGCGGAGAGTAGAAGTTGGCAGATTAAAAAAGAGTTTTTGGAAATAATGCGGTGTGCAAAGAACCTTAGCCGTACACACACAGACCTTTTGGGACTGCCTTTAGGTTGGTAAGACACATTCAGTTGTGGCTTTGGTTCCATATTTCTATGATTTATGTAGGAGAGGGCTAGTTACGAACACAATTCATAGCATTGTCGGAAGGAAAGAAGAGAGTTCCTGTTTCGATAATACTCTGTAGGATATCGAAAACTATTTTGTTAGAGCCAAACCCAGATACTTGCAACCATTAGGTGATTAAGCAAAATGAGGTATAAGAACTACTTCACTTGATTAAGAGAAACAAGGTGTAAGAACCACTTCAAACGGTTCCATGTGTTAATTCCGCCGCAAAAATATTGCGATGCAAAAATATTGCCATATTTTTGCATCTAAATTCACACATAGAACCTGCGGGGGACACCCCCGCTCCCACATAATATCCCCAACAAAAGTATCGCCTATGGCAAACCAAACGGCCATATCTACGGCGATACCATGCCATTTCCAAGCATGAGATAAACCCACTAGTCTGATGGATGGCAAATCATGACCCTAGCAACATACTTAGAGGCACAATCCCAATGCATAAGTCAATACTTTCCTAAAATGTGTAGGATCTTCCAACTAACTGATAAAGCCCATAAAATTCCATATTTAAATGCCAGCCCTGCAAGAAAGCTTACATTCTGTTATCGAAGAGATAGGAGTGAATGTTCAATGTTAACGGACAACTGATTTAAAGTCAGTTTATTATACGTGGCCCAGGATAATCTATATGGCACTAGATGTCATACTGTAAAAAGTGCTGATTGTAAAGCAAAATGTAGTAGCACTGATCAGAACGTTCTGTGGGTGAATCAGACTGGCATTAACCCCTTAACTGCCATGGGTCCCCCCCCCCCAGTGCCAAAGCCTTTTTTGCTGATTTCGGTATGTCGCATTCAATGGCTTGAAACTTTTTTGTTACATGTGATATCTCAGGCAAATTTGTCCCCTTTTTTTCCCACTTGTAGGCGGTCGTAGCGCTACCCAGGAATCCTAATTTGCTGTAGGGGGGTGAGAGAAAATAACAAAAAAGGGAGAACATTTTGGGTTTTTTCAAAAAATTCCAATAAAATGATGTACAAAGAAGCCTGTGGTTTTTTCCTTGTAAGAGCTGGGAACAAATGGTTTGCTGTGCTGAATCCCCCATTTTCCTGGCTTTCAAGAACAAGTTGAGGGGAAACAAAAGTTTTTCCAATAGGACATGCGTGGACAGATAGGAAAGCTGAATGAGAGGACAGAAAGGCATACATTTCTGAAAAGTAGACAAAATTCCAAGTTTAGGAAGGGGTGATTTGTGCAGGTCAGGCAACAACTAGGTAGGGAAAAATTCAATAGTCTGGGGAAAAAGCGGGAACATGACTGAAAAAAAGGTATGTGGTGGGATGGACATGGTTGGCCTGGTACGACAATGGCTTCTATGAATTTTGAGAAAAACAATGCTCCGCTATATTCCCCCGACTCTTGCAGTTAGGAAATCACACATTTTTTGTAATGTTTCACAAAACAAGCACTACCACAAGCCAAAAACGGAGCCATGGTACACAGGAATTGTATGCTTACGGCCTGAACAGACATACTTAGCATGTGTAAATCAGGATAACAAATGTGGTGAGGAAGGGCAAGCATACATTTTTTAAAAGAGCACAGGAAGAACTTTTCAAGGGTAGGTGACTTGTACAGGTTACAAAAGTGTATAATGCTTAAATGTATGTCACATATGGGAAATGAAAGAGTTGTGTGACAAATGGCAGCAGCAAATGGGTCCAAACGTTATGAAAACCACACAAATACAACAAATGTCATACCTTCCCCCGTTCCCACAGGTGTCCCGACAAAAACAGTACCTCACATGTGTGGGTGCACCTACCTGGGCGCAAAGGGGAAAGCCGAAAACACGGGTAACCACAAGTCTTTCGGCACAGCATAATTTCAGGAATTCTGCTCATGCGCACACCCTACAGATTTGGGCCTAAGGTGTCCAAGCCACCAAGGAAAACAGGGAACCAAATGCATTTACAAAAAGAGGACACCTGTGGGAATCCGCAGAGGTCTGACTTGTGCAAATCAGCCCAGAATGTATTACCAAGAACCCCCTGCAAAATCTGAAATGTGGTGAAAAAAACACAATTTCCGCACATTTCACTCAGCTCACCCACTGAAACACGCAGCAAACAACACATGGCCTACCTTCTCGCGTTTCCACAGGTGTCCCGACAAAAACTGTACTTCACATGTGTGGGTGCACCTACCTGGGCACAAAGGAGAAAACCGAAAACACGGGTAACCCCAAGTCTTTCGGCACACCATAATTTCAGGAAATCTGGTCATGCGCACACTCTACAGATTTCGGCCTAGGGTGTCCAAGCCACCAGAGAAAACAGGGAAGCCCATATATTTCCAAAAATAGGACACCCGTGGGAATCTGCAGAGGTCTGACTTGTGCAATTTGGCCCAGAATTTATTACCCAGAAACCCTGGCGAAGTCCGAAATGTGGTGAAAAAAAAGACAATTTCTACACATTTCACTCGGCTCACCCACCGAAACACACAGCCAACAACACATGGCCTACCTTTCCGCATTCCCACAGATGTCCCGACGAAATTGGTATTTTTTTTTTTTTTAACAATTTATGCATTTCCCAGATATAAAGCTGGGGTTGATAAAAAAAAAAGTTGGATACTTCACAAATCATTTCCCTTCAATGGGCCTTATTACGATCTTGGAGGTAGCCATGCCGCTATTTGCGGCATGGCTGCCGCCAAAATCAGGTGCGGGTTCCCAGAATGGGGAATTACCGGGCCATTCCGAAATCGGAGGGCCCGGTAATTCCTACCTTCAGGAACCCGGGCCCGGACCTTCCCCATTCCCATTTCAGCCCCCATAGGGCTGAATGGGAATCGGGGAGGGAGAAAACAACGGGCCGATTACGAGCGGCCTGTTGTTTGCTCCCTCTTCCCCTCGCGGGACCCGGTAAGCACGCCTGGTTTGACCAGGCTTTACTTACAGGGTCCCGCAAGGGGAGCTCGTAATGAGGCAGAATGGGTTTAACAGGTCCGCATCCTTTAGCGGGTACCGTTAACCCGTTCCGCCACTCTTGTAATGAGGCCCAATATCTTTAAAAACCTATACACAAGAGCCTGTCTGCCATCCTGGATCATCTAACAGACTACTTATAAGAAAACTTCCTCCTGTGAGGACATTATTCCCCTTTTGGAACCAATGGGTTTTCATTTAGCGACTTCTTTCGGTACGCTAAGGATACAGCCAGTTCCTTTTCTACAGCTATGCTCTCAGTGTTTAGCCACTTAGCCTACATCTGACTTTTCCTCAGCTGTTGGAACTGACAGTATTCTTTGCTGGAAAGTCCTCCCCCATTTCACAGACAGTGCCCCTTGCTTCATCCCAGCTCTTAGTCTGTTACTAACAAAAGTTTTTCCCACCTTTGAAAGTTTCACACACGCCTTGTTTTCTCATTTAGTTATCTTAATGGTGTCTGACTACTGCGATGAGTCATCACAGACTCCCCAGCGGTGACATCCTCCAATGTGGCTATAGGACGGGCACCGCTACTTGATCCTGACCCTGGACGTTGTAATATAAGGGAGGAGTACATGGGAAGAGACAGGTACTGGACAGATGTCATTACTTCATTGGAGGAATCACAGATGTCCCCCATTCCCTTTGAAGAAGACCCTCTAATACCCATTGCCATGTTCGTCAGGTTTCCAACTTTCACCCAAACTCCCACAACTCACACATTACATCTTTTGATCATGATTTACATTTTTGTGAAGTCTGTGAGAGAAATAATCCAGGAGTTAAAAGGCCAAAGAAAGTTATTGACTTCAACACCCATAACCACTTAGGTACTGGGTTAAGGAAGAGGACAAAGGAGTTTGTGCAATTTGACAGGAACTCGAAATGCAGCATGCAGACTAGTTGTTTTTCCTAACCTGTAACTAGTGGGCCACTTAAAAGTGGCAGCCACATTGAGAAGGAGAGAGGTGCAGCAAGCAATGCAGAAAGAGACGTTATCCACTCGACGGCTTCTGAATGTGGTACTCACTGCCAGAGCTGGTGAAGCAGAGAAGACTAATGGGCAAGGGATGGAGACACTGCGTGCAAGTGAGAAAGGCCCTGGAAAAACTCAAGAGCAGTGCAGAAGCTCTTGGAGGCTGGACCACATGGCAGGACAGTAGTATTCACTCCAGGATGTGAGGGAAAGCTGGCAGGTGGCCACAGATGCACACTGGATAACAGAGAGGCATCCGCACAACCCAAACTGAATGGCAGAGAATGAGGCCATAATGCAATGGTGTGAGGAATGTCAGAGATGCAGAAAAAGACCAGTGAATTCACCCAAATCAACTGGAAACCCTGGGCCGTTCAGAGAACTGCACCAAAGAGTGATTGACCAGTACAAGAGTGGTAATGCAGAAAATATACAAATGCAAAGTTTGTTTAAATGCAGTCAAATCAAAGTACAGATTCAACACCCAATAAGGAGAATGTTTGATGCAGAAAATGCGCAAAGACTAAGTTTGTTTGAATGCCTGGATTCTGCTCTCAGGCATGAGTCACAATTACTTTTGAATTGTAGACTCTCTACCCTGAGTTGGGAGACACGAATTTGGGTTAATTAATGCCTTTCTCAGTGTATACTAACTCAGACTCTCAATTAAAAACTCGGGACCTGTAATTCTGTATTGCTTTAGTGCATACTAACCCGGACTTCAAATTCACAACTCGGGACCTGTAATTCTGTATTGCTTTGGTGTATACTAACTCACACATCAAATTCACAACTCGAGACCTGTAATTTATATGTTGCTCAGGCCAGAGTTTGCTACGTCACTAAAAAACGAAATATGTATCCATTTGGTACTTGAGATTCGATTGACAGTCCATACAAAGGAGCGCAGCTGCAACGATAACAAGCAGGCAGACTGGAGACGGATTCATCCTCTTTGGTGAAGGGGACATATTCATGCACATGACACGGTGGTACAGAGCCGTTCGACTTGTTTAATCCTAGAGAATGATGGTTTGACATGTCAGGTTAAAGAACATATGGCAACATACACATAGTGACATAAATATCTATATTTTAAAATCCCAAAGCCCGAAACATACAGGGAAAGAGTGAATAGGTAGTTTCCAGAATTATGTCTCATGTTATCTTCATTATTTCTTCCCTGAGACGAGAGGCACTGCTTGCTTTACAGTTTAGAAGTAAAAGGGACAATACTTTTACTATTGACATGGAGGTCAATAGAGCGTAAGATAAGCAAGAGACCCACTATGTCTTTCAGGTGTCCCCCCATGGTTTCCGTTAAGGTGCAGTACTCAATAAAGGCACCAATCTGGAATAACTGAGCGGCTTGCTCCGAGACCATATCAGACCTCCTTTGGGTATGCCAGAAACCTATCTTTCCCAGATCAAGGGGGGCCCCCACAAGGAAGACAGAGGGGAAGGCCAGGAAGAAAGGAGAGCATTGGACTTATCTTGCTCCCATACAGTCCACAAAAAGGACAACGTCAGGTGGTTTCCGACCTTGTCCGGGGGAGCCTGGGTTGGAGCCCACAGGAGGTCTCTTACTTTCCCGGGGTGCGTGTGAGTGTCCTCTATATATGACCAATAGGTACGCATTTCATCCTTCATATGTTCCAACATGTCCCTTATCTAGCCAGCCTAGTAGTACTGGCAGAGGTCGGGGAGTCCAAAGTTTCCCTGAGACTTCAGGAGAGTCAGGTGGCACATTTGATCCTTGTCTTTTTTACATCCCAGACAAACTGCAAAGTCATGGACTGCAAGGATTTAAAAAATGAGTCTGGCACTCTAGGAGGGAGAGCGGAGAAAATGTACAAGAGGCCAGGAAGGATATTCATTTTTAGGGATACAATGCACCCGAACCATGAGTCAGTGGGGTCCACTGTTGGAGGTCGACATGTATCTTGGAAAGAATAGGGGGAAAGTTCAGCTCGAAAAAGCTTCCCAAGTCCCTCATTGGCATGAGGGATGATTTTGACGGGTTAATTTTCAGGCTGAAGAAGGCCCAAATGAATGGATCAGGTTCAAGAGGCTCGGGAGGGATTGATCCAGGTTGGTTATATAAACAAGAATGTCATCTTCAAATAGGGATAGCTTAAAATCTAGGTCCCCGCATCTAACCCCAGAGATCCCTTGGTGCTGTCTTATAGCTATTTCGAGAGTTTCCATTGCGAGGGCATATAAGAGGGGAGAAATAGGGCATCCCTGTCAGGTACCTCTGTAAAGGGGAAATGGGGTAGAGACTATCCCATTGACTGACACCCTGGCTGACGGGCCATTGTACAAAGCAGAAATCCACACACAGAATCTTTCATCAATCCTATCCTTTGCAGGACTTTGCTCATATAGGCCCACTCCACCCAGTCGAAAGCCTTTTCTGAGCGCAACGACAAAAGGTACGCTTCTATGTGATTACTGCCAGCCTTGTGCATCAGATCCAGGGTTTTCCTGATATTATCAGACCGCTGCCTCCCAGGGATAAACCCATCTTGGTCCCCATGACAAGCGAGGAAAGATGCTGGGCTAACCTATTTGCAAGAAGTTTCGCTAAGACCTTCCCATTGGTATTCAATAAAGAAATGGGGCAATAAGATTGGCAATTTGTCGGGTCTTTGAGCTCTTTTGGGATAACTACAATTCGGGCCGATAACATAGACTGGGGGAGCGTCCCTGAATCCAGGACTGCGCTGAATAATTTGGACAAGAATGGGGCCAGAGTGGAGTGAAAGAATGTATAAAAAAGGATTGTGAAGCTGTCCTGACCAGGGTTGGTACCCCCCTTCCTGGAGCCAATAGTATCCACTACCTCGTGGGGCATGGTGGGTCTCTCTAGGGGGCCTGCCTTCTCTGGAGGGAGGTGGGGGATCAGAAGAGAGTCAAGCAACTTGTCCGCCTCCAGCCCTTTCCCTGAGCACTCTGATGTGTGGAGGTGTTCATAAAATATTCGGAACTGCTCTGCTATCCCCGGGTCGTCAAGGCATTTTTTGCCCCCCAGTAGGTGCACTGCATCCACCCTTCTACTGCTTCTAATTTCGAGTAACCTCCAGGCCAAGATTTTATTGCCTTCTCCCCCCTCTCCATATACCTCTGTTTAAGGAGAGACAGTTTTCTCTCAGTTTGCCCGACCATAAGGGGAGCTAGTTTCACCTTGAGTTGTTGAAGTTCAACCCATTTATCTGGAAACATTTGGGATCAGAGTTTACCCCCTGGCTGTATCGTGTTAATTTTATCTCTGAAAGTTTTCTCCTCCCTGGCTCTGGCTCGCTTTCTTGTTTCTCCCAGTCCAATCAAAACACCTCAAATTGTAGCTTTAAAGGCTTCCCAAACTCCCATCTCCCCATTTCTCCATTGTCATTGAGGTCAAAGTATTCCTTGATATTCGTGAGGAGGGTCTGGGCGGCTTCCCTGCCCTTCAACAGGAGATTGTTACATGTCCACCTCGTGGACACAAGGGTGCCCGAGGAGATACCCACTTGGGCTCTGACAAGATAATGGTCAGACCACAGGATCAACTCCACCCCAAACCCTGGTATACTCTCGCACAGGGCTTTGTCAAGCAAGACATAGTCAATCCTTGAAAAAAATGAGTGCGGGTTTAGAGTATTCCGATCCTGACGTTTTAAGTGGGAGTCTAGAAGGCCAAGAACCTCATTTGTGCAGTGGAAAGATGAGGCCATTGTCCTCTGGGTCTGCATATCCGTGTAGGGGCGGTCTGAATTTCTGTCCCTTTCAGGGTGGAGAATCATGTTAAAATCACCACCCACCAGGGGAACCCCCTCTGTAAATCCCATGATCTTCGTTTTTGCCCCCTACCAAAATTGGTCCTGGGCCTCGTTAGGGGCATAAATAGACACCAAAGTCACTTTCCACCCTCTGATCTCCCCTTTCACCATTACAAACCGACCATTCGGTTCTGCGTGTTGAGCTCTTTCGACATAAAGTGAGCTTTAGGAGATGCTATAATCACTACCCCTATTTTTTGGTCGGGGTTGAGGCATGGAAAACTTCCTGAATGGATCTGGACCTGAGCGCCATCTCCCCACCCCGTGCCCAATCAGTCTCCTGTTAAAACAAAAAATGCAGTTTCAACCTGTTGACCTCCTTCATCACCAACAATCTTTTATTCAGAGAATTCAGTTCCCGGATATTTAGCGAACTCAAAGTCAGCAAAGAAATGGCATCAGCCATCAAATGTGTAGCCAGCTGCATGAAGCCCTGTAAGGGGCAGGTATACCCCGGCTTCTCACCCTGGGCCGGCCACTCTGAGTATTTTTTGAAGTAAGCGGTCCTCGATGGATTCAGTCCCTCTTCCGGTGTTTTCAGCCAATAATAACCCCAACGTAACACTAAACAACTCCCCAACTTGCCCCCCTCCCCATCTCTGAATGCCTGGACTGCCTGCGACATATGGGATGCCGTCCAACCAGGCCACCAACGTCTGCCTCCACTAGGGCAGAAATCAACAATACCCAATAATTCCGAGCCCCCCCATTTCCAACCCAAGCAAAAAAATGATCAACGTTACTTCTCCCCCCCCGGAAAAACATATCAAGGCACATCTTCTGCTTAGGAGCGAGGCACCTCTCAAGACTCTTATACAGTGATCATTTGGGTGTGGATCTCATAGAAGCTAGGCGAAAAATCGGTCCTCTTTTCCGCATTGCTCCGTTCCCCCACTCAGAGAAATGTCAACGAACCTCCCCACCTTAGGGGTCCGGCATCTCCCAGACCGCTGAGCAGAGTCCCCCTCGGCATAATCACTGTATCTGCTGGGCAAAATATCCATCCCCTTCAACGTTGTAGCTACCAGCTGCTAAGTCTTATTTAATCATTAGAGGGTCAAGGGGAGGGCGGGACCACCCTTCTGAATTTTCTGTGGCTACAAACTTGGCGCCTTTCTGAGGGCTCACCAGCCTTCCCAATGGGTTTTTGTGGACTCTCTGTTCCCTTTTTCGCTATTCTCCTGGCTGCTTTCATGACAGGGTTCGCCCAGAAGCTCCCGGGTCACTCCTTGAATATCATCTTCAGTGACTATGGAGTATTTATAGCCATTGTACTCGAAAGAGAGGGAGAAAGGGTGTCTACACCTGTAGCAGACACCCTTGGGCTGGAGCCACCTTGTAAGAGGGCCACAAAGGCGTCTCCTCGTCAGGGTGAGAGCCAAGAGATCCAGATAGATTGAGACCTTTGCCCCTTCCCAGACTATCAGGCCTTTCTTCCAAGCCAACTCCAGGATCTTGCTCTTTTCCGCATAATAATTGAACCTCACTAGAATTTTACCTGGGTCCTCTGGAAGGGGCACCCGCTCTGTGGGCCCTGTCAGTGGTCGGCTCGGTAGTATTGGCATCCACAAAAAGTTTGCTGATCACCTCATTGACAACTCTAGCTATGTCAGATTGCGTTTCACTGTCTCGCTCCGGAATCCCCAGAAATCGTAAATTACTATGCCGTTCCCTGTTTTCGACGTCATCAAGTTTTAGTGTGCATTTCTCCTCCCGTCTCTCCAGCTCTGCAAGACACATGTTTATTTGGGTTTCCAGTATGTCAACGGATGATTGGTACCCCTCCAGGGCCAAGACGTGGTCTTCCACAGAGTCTACCTTCTTGTCCAAGGAGTCCAGTCTTCTTCCGATATCGGCCCTAAAGCCATGAATCTCCTCAAGAAGGGCTGTCATACTCTGAATTCACTGTCTGAGCGTTCTTGCACATGGTTGCGTATGGGTGGGTGAACTGGTTACTTCCATTGTAATCGTCGAGGGGTGGTGGAACATTTTCAGTGACTGGAACAAGTCCATCTGGGAAAGTCTCGAGACCCAGTCCCCGTCAGGGGTCAGTGGGACCCAGACCAGAGGAGGACCAGGGAAACGGACTCAGGGGAACTAGGTGGGTTCCAGGGGTTGGTAGGTCCACAGCGTAGATTGTTTTTATTACTCCAGGGAAATGGCTTCTCTCGGACTTCGTGGTCTGCGTTGGGTCGGTCTGGGCAGCAAACTTGGGGTGGCCGCTGCACAGGAGGTCTGTACTGCCCTTCGGGTCTGTGCAACTCGATTCCCGTTTACGCTTCTGTGCACACCCCACTCGTTCCCCAGAAAAGGGCTCCTTTCAGGGTTTCCAATTCCTCACGTATATGCTAGCACGTGCGCACTATCTCTGACATGTACGAAGTTGGGTGGCAAGGCGAGCTGCCGGGTGGCACCTCTTGGGCAGGAACAGGGGGCGTATTGAATTCTGCAAAGCTGGATCCGTGCCCCCACTTGCTAAGACAGTTGAAATGTTGTGAGTATCATAAACAAGATTGAATATGGACTGTGCTCTCCCACGTAATTTATCTGATCTGCAACCTCACCCAGTAAAGCAATGGCAGAAGGACCCTTTCACTCGCCTCCCTCGTCACCGTTGTGCCGCCCCTTCAATGCGATTTTCCGTGTGATGTGTTCGGGAGGTGGGGGGCAGCCTGCACAGTTATCCAAACCCAGTCCGGGGGCTTGGATGCTGCTCAGTAGGCGGACAGTCCACTGTCAAAGGTCACTAACTCCAATCACTCTGGCGCTAATGCGTATCTTCGTGGCGTCGAGTGATATCTGAAATGGCGGCCGAGTCGCGCCGCATCTATGAGCACTCGGGTTCCTCCGCTCTTCACCACTCACCGGCTGCAGGTGTCTGGGGCATTCCAGTGAAGCCTGTATGCGCTCCTGAAATGTGGTTTTCCCTTTGATGTGCTCGGGAGGTGAGGGGCAGCCTGCACAGTTCTCCAAACCCAGTACGGGGACTTGGGTGTTGCTCATTAGTCAGACATACCACCTTCAAAGTTCACAATCACTGATCACTCCTGCATCAATGCTTGTGTTCGTGATGACTGAAATGGCGGCCGAGCTCCGCCACAGCTATGGGCCCCCGGGTTCCTCCAATCCTCACCACTCACCAGCTGCATGTGTCTGAGGGGTTCCAGCGAATCCTGTATGCACTCCTCTTCTCATCGGACTGGTCACCGACCCCTGCGGCTTTATCCCCATCTTCCAGGCCCAGCTCTGGGCACTGTGTCAGCCAAACCATTATTCAAGCTAGAAGAGTCCCAGCCTCACGTCCTCCCCACAATTCGGTTGGTCCAGCCGGGGTGTCTGGCACTCACGAGAAGTGGCAGGTCAGATAATTACCGGAGGCCCCTTCCACAAGGTGCACAGCATCTCCCTTCCCTGTGCCGGAGGTCATAGTACGCGAGGGTTAGGGGACCTGCTGGACAGGGTCCAGGCTTCGTAGCAGTTTGCAGGGAATTGTAGTATGGAGGGGTTTCTCTCCCGGCAAAGGTGGCGGGTCCTCAGGATGGTCTCAACACAGCCGGGACCGTGGCGGGGAGTCGCCAGCTCTCTAAGCACTGTGCTCACCAAATTGCTCTGCTGGTCCCACCCGCAGCTGCCGGGTATTCAGGAAGTGTGACTCGGGGCCGGAGTCCCAGGCCCTCCACTCTCACCTCGGGAGCACCGATCTCAGCCTCAGGATCACTGCAGAGGACCGGACTTTCTTCCCCCCGGTACTCCAGGGCCTTAGGGTACTCCTGTGGGGGTCAGAATCCCACTCCAGGGAGTACTGGGGGAGCTCAGACCCCGAATTTGGCCCTCGTGGAGGAGACAAGATGAGAGACATCAGCACATCTCAGCGCCCCCTGGTGGATCGTGGTGTTGTCTTTAAAAGACAAAAAAGTACCTTTCGCTAGGTAGGCGCTTAGAAGACTGAACATTTAAAAGTATGGCTACAAACAGACCTGTGAACTCTTTCTTCGAGGATGAACAATCAGGAAGCTTTTAGGCTTTTTAGACTCCTATAATGTAGAATGCATAACTCCTAGTCCCACTCTTCCTCATCCCTGTACTTACCTCAGATACAAGGAGCCGCACACGTGAGCACTGAGACAAGGACAAGGGACTTGGAGGTAATTATGGGCTGAAAAGCTGATTTTAGGGGTTGGGCCATGGGGTGGGAGGGAGAGGGGATGTGTGGAGGGGGTGGGCTGGGACAGCTATTGTGCGATAAATCATAATGATCATCCATGTTCAGGCTAAGCATACATGATATGTGGTATTAGTGGCTAGAGAGGCATTTTGGTGAAGCCAGTCTAGTCATTTCTAAGTTTGGCTTGACTTTTTTTTAACTGGGCATCTCTGATAAAGCAGTCCTGCTAAGTGTAATTACCTGGGTAAACTGGCATTTGGGTGCTGCCAGTATAGCCGTTTCTTACTGCGGCATTGTATATTTTTCAGTTCATTTGTAATAAAATAACCATGATGAGTGTTATTGCTTCGAATGGCATTTTGGTGCAAACACTCTAGGTATGTCTAAATGTGGCCTGACATCATTTACTGTAATATGTTATTACGTGTCTAGACTGGACCACATTGTGCAGCCAGTTGGACATGTTTTCATAGTGGGGTGGCCTTTTTGATAGCAAATCATTATATTAATTAAAGCATTAATGTTCCTGTGCACCGTTGGTGGCTTGTATGCATTGGATTTATGGACTGTTGTTACCCTGCAAAAAAAATACCAAGTTAGGGAGGGCCTCAGCATGGCTCGCAAGTGGTCCCCCGAAGGTTTGTGATATGACACTGGTTAGCAGGTTGAACACTCTCTCAAACCTCACTCGCTCTTGCTCAGTGGGTGCTATTGGGAATTTTGTCCATCGGGTTACAGACATCATTTGCTAGGAATATGTCGGGAATTGGGGCAGGGTTCTGATTGCCTAGTGTTTTTTTCCCAGCAGTCTAGCCTGGTGTCTCCTAAAGTTTGCAAGCACCTTTTCTCTAATGCTTAGAGCCGAAGGCCAAAAATGAATCTCTACACCCTCTCACCCATTTCCCCTGGTGTTGAAGCAGCTCCATTGCTTTGGTTTCAGAATTATGTAAAAATCTGCAGGGGATTCTGCAGGGAGAGGTTGATGAGGAGCTGACAATATAAAATGTAGTGCGTGGAAATCTAAAAATACACCTGCAAAGCTGGGTGCACTATTCCTTGTCCTAAAGGTGTGCCATGGCTGCAGAAAGGTGAAGAGAATCATCTTTATAGTGAAAGACAGGAGGTTGGGGCTTTAGTGGGCTGGGAGAAGATGGCAATACCATAGCACTCCAATATCCTATATGTAGCATTCCCAGCACCTTCCCAGGAACTGCTAATGTCTGCTTCAGAGCTAAAGAAGAACAATGGCAAAATGCACTAGGATGGACCATTCTATGACAAACTAGAATGACATCTGTTGCCCCAGTGGCAAGGAATCTGAAGCATGCCCTCATCAGAAGTGACATTATGTTTGAAGCTGTGTCAGATTGTCTGAAACATGTCTCATGGAGAGAGTTATGTTGTCCCTTGGCCTAGTGTTCCCCAGTTCTCAAAATGAAACATGAACTCTCCATTAGCTATGGAGTATTTAGCTATTTGTAAGGGGCTGTCCTTCCAAAGATAAGGAGGCGATATCAGGCATTATCATTTCCACAAGGTCTGAATGGTCCTTAGAGGTAGGGTCTTCATGTCAGAAAGCAGACACCTAACCCATCCACAGGTATTTGTCCACCAAAAGGGGAGCAAGGAGCTGCCTTTCTGAAATAAAGTGGTGCCCTGATAGAAAATGTTCCCCAAATATATAATCTTTGACAAAAGTCGGTATAATGTCTAACATGAATGTAACATATGTGTTCACCTAGTTTTGAAGCTAGTTCCAAAAGCTATAAAATGATATATGTTTTACTCATAGGGGCTCATACTGATTGCTTGGTCATTTTCAATCAATCCTATGGTGGCTTAAATTAACTTTATTTCTAGGAAGATCAGAGAAATGTTAATAGTGTCTTGCAAAACCTGGCAGCTTCGTAGGTTTGGCCTTACTGTTTGCATTTTGACCCTTGCATCGGACAAAACACCGAGTATGAAATTTACCAGTGCCCCTGATATGTGGGGGATCATTTGCAATGGCTCAGAATGGAATAGCAAGATGTAAATACAAGGAATAAAGAGGTTTACGCCTCCAGTTCATTTGGAAAATGCTTTGCCAACGAAGTGGGAGACAAGATGAGGAACCCAGTTCCTTCCAATCCTTCGGCTCTGCCTGCAAAACCTCTTTGATCTAAGCCTGCATGAGATTCTCATGCATGTGAACAATTAATGGATTCTTTTGGAATCCGCCCGGATTAAACATCTACTAAAAGCAGGCAGATTCCAAAGGAATCCATTGCAAGTGCTCTCTGCAAAGTGTTATTTGCAGGCGACATTTTTGTGTTTTGAAAAAGTAATGTAAGTGTTAAGAGTACAGCCTGTTTTTACGTTACATTTGTTCACTCAGTGTTGCTAATGTTGAAGGTCAGCTGCATGCAGTTAGCATTTTTTGTAAAACTGCCCCGTGAGGTGGTTTGCATTTTCTGACTTCTGTGAATGTAGTTTGTCTGGCCTATTTGGAGAACGTTGAGAATGTTTGAACGCTGCCTCTTCATTAACTTTGTGAATTTCAGACTTTTCTGTTTAAGGTGCCATTCCTCCTCTATATTCCTCTCTGATAGTGAGTGGCTACATTTTAAACCTATAAAATGTCAACGTACGGCATTGCATGTGCTATGTATGTTATGCTAGGTTATGTTTATTGGCTTTGTGTACCACACAAATCAATAATGATCACATTTTGATACCGTATTTACGATTGGTGTAAGATGCACAGGAGGCATTAACAGGTATGAGCTTCTATTTCTGCGGAATTCGAACACAGCTTGGCATATATTAAGTTTGCTATGTTATGTTATATTATTTTCGGTTTATAGTCATAATATCGACTCCAAAAATGTTGAAAGTCATACAATTGAATAAAAAAGTCGGAAATAAAATCTAATTTCTTTTTTAATACGTTTATTATTCGAAATGGGGGGGTTCCCCCCAACCCCCCTTTTTTTTTGTTTTTACCTTTTGTTTTTACATGCCGAACCCCCCAAAAATATATAAATAAAAAAATAAAAAAGAAAGAATTTGATTTTTTTTGACATTTTTTTCTAATTTAATGTAATTCGACATTTTATTTTTGATATTATGACTGACCACCGTTATTTTCATTAATGTACCTTTAGTCGACAGAACGTCATTAGCAACAATTTAAAAAAAGGCATCAAACACAATAATTCATATACAGCTAAACATGTAGAATAGCAATAAATAAGCTAGAACATCATAACAGCACTCCAGTAAAATATTTACACCACAGAGAAATAGCTTGACAGAATATTACTATATGTAGTTCTGCAAATCAACGCTCTGTACAAGTTTTTATCCAATGTCTAATGCGTTGTTCAATGTTTTTTTAATGTACAGTCTCATAGTCTCATAGCCTCAGATGTACTCCAAAATCAAGGTATCTGGGCTATGGGCTAATGTTTTATATATCAGTCATACACTGTGCAATTCAGCATGAATTTATATTATGTTATTGGGATTTATACAGTGCATCACTGCCATTTGTATTGCTTCTAGGAACTCTGGTAGATCTAAAAGACGATGCGATGGGTTAGCTTATTAGGGAGAGGAATAAAATGCAAGGGAGCTATTCTATTGTCCAAAGACCAATAAGAAGCTTTAAGACATTCTAATGCTGTAACCAGCACCGAATTTCTAAGCTGATGTTTTAGTATGCATTTTTACTAGGATTCCTTTTATGCAAACCCACCATTTTCCCAAGCACTCTGACAGATCTGAAGGAGTGGGGGTTGGCTAGGCTAATTGACATAGAGGAAATTGCATGAACACTTTGCTTCGGTGTTGTTGCTTACAGACTGGAGGTACCCTGACCTCTGCATGCAGAACTGTTTCTAGGTTTCCTCTGGAGAGTGCAAATCGCCCATCCTGCTCTTCCATGATCTATCTGGCACCTTCGATCTGGTAGACCACGAGACATGCTGCCATCACCTCACTGACTCAGTCAACTTCTCCCAGGAATTGGCCACCTGGATAGCCTCCTTCCTTGAAAACAGAACCATGAGAGTCTTCTTAGACACTGCACATTCTCCACCCATTCCCTGTAGCATCCCCCAAGGCTCCTACATCTCCCCATCTCTCTACAATATATTCACTAAACCACTTTTTGTCCTTCTGGACTCCCTCTGCATTTCCTATACCAATTACACTGATGACACACAAATCCTCCTCCCACTCAGAGGCTCCTTCCAAGAATACTCCATTACCATCAACAAAATATATGTCACCACTCAGTCTTGGATGGCCCCCAACCATCTATGTTTGAATGACGAGAAAACAGATATCCTTTCAGTTGGCTCTCCCACCATGCTAAAGAAACTCAGCACAGAATTCTCCTCCTTCTGCGTAGATGGTATCCAAATCCATGTCTCCTCATCTGTAAAAATGCTAGGTGTTCACCTAGATGCCACTCTCTCCCTTACCAAACACGTGAAAGCCATTGCGTCCTCATCCGCCTACACAACTAAGCTTATCAATGCAGCAAGACACTTCCTCTTCTCGACCAACTTCATAACCATAGCCAGAGCTATCATTGGAGCAAGACTGGACTACTGCAACACATTATTTGCAGGAACCTCCAATCAGAACCTGGGCAAACTATACGTTATGCAAAACAATGCCCTACGAGCAGCCTTGAACATCTCCAAAAGAGACCACATCTCTGCCGTGAGAGAAAAATCCCATTGGCTGCCTGTCCGAGAAAGGATCATTTTCAAAACTCTTTCGATCACTCACAAGTGCCTCTCAACGCAGCCCCCAATACCTAACCCGGAAAATTGAACAATCCAACTCATCCAGACCAGCAAGAATCGCCCAGGCACACCGGCTAGTGTGAAGATGAATGTAGCAGGTCTGAAACAGTGCCCTGATGCCCTTGGGCTTGGGTGCTTAACAAATGCAAATAAATAAAAATTAAATAAATACATTTATGTATAGTGAGGAAGGAACCTCTTCTCCCCATCTTACTGGGATATGTTTGCTGGGACTGAAATATGTAAATTGGCTGTTGAGATGTAGCATTCTGTTGTTTGATGATGGTTGGGTGGAATATGTTATTGTGTTCTGAGAGTCGCTTAGCGTATATGCTTATGGTGTTTTTAAGCATAGAGCTTGGGAATGTTAACCAATGAAAGCGGTACCTGGTCCTCCCAACCTAAAACGATTGTCTAAACATGAGGACAATGCATTATGCATGTTAAGATATAGATTGTGTATCTGATCAAATCTATTGATCGTACTTTGATGCTCTCTGTCTCTTCTGACACTCACAAGAATGTTTTTATTTCGGGCTAATGCACCAGACACAACTAGTGGTTATGTATTGGATTCCATGCATTTGTTCCTATCTTTGCTGTACGCCTCTTTTTAAATGAAGTAATGTTCTTATCATTCTTTCTTTATTGAACTGGACAACGTATACATAGTGTAAGATGCAATGGTCAATGTTATCATGTAATGTGTTTTGTATTTGTATGCATTCAATGGATTATGTGATCCGAATAAACATATTGGCCCTCATTACAACCCTGGCGTTAAGGTGTTAACAGCGCCGTAAAAGGTGGCAGCGCCGTTAACCCCTTAACACCTGATTCCGAGGTCCCTTTGCGGGTTGGCGATTTTAACGCCTGCTTTTTTCAGGCATTAAAATCCAACCCGCAAAGGGACCTTGGTGCTAATTATGGTGCCGCAATTTGCGGCACCGTACTTAGCGCCTTCCCCATTTCCATTGAGCCCTACGGGGCAAAAATGGGAATGGGGAAGGGCCATGGCGGCATGGGGAATTACCGCCCCGCCAACCTCGGAATGGGGCGGTAATTCCTCATTCCGCCATGGCGGAGTCGGTAAGTTACTATTACTATAAGCTATTAGCACCATGGTCCAACACCAGGGTCGTAATGAGGGCCATTAAGTGATTGGGCCTCATTAGGACCCAGGCGGTAAGGGGTTTACGGCGGCGTAAACAGCGCCGACCCTTACCGCCTGATTCCGAGGTCCCTTAGCACCATGGAGGTTTTAACACCTGCTTTTAGCAGGTGTTAAAATCCATGGCGCTAAGGGACCTTGTTGTTAATTACGCCACCGTAATTTACGGTGGCGTAATTAACGCCTTCCCCACTCCCATTATGCCCTATGGGGCAAAAATGGGAATGGGGAAGGGTAAATGGGTTAATGGGGACTTACCGCCCCACTCACCTCGGAATGGGGCGGTAAGTCCGCCAACCATCATGGCGTAAACATAGTTTACGCCATGGTGGTAAAGGTACGACCCAGGCGGTAACTTACCGCCTGGGTCGTAATGAGGCCCATTGACTGTTAATTCACAGGAGGGATAATTGAGAGTCTGATGAGTAACTTGCAGCAGTATTAAGAGTGTGGCCATTGCCACGCCTTAGTAGAAATGCTGTTGGTGACGTCTGGGTAGTGGTGCCCTTTGGATAAGACGCTTGTGATAATATGTCCTGGTGATAATATGTCCTGGTGAAGCCCTGAGGCGGAAAGGGCTGTGGAAGCAAAGCTGTTTGCTGTGGCGAGTGGAAGAGCGTTATTACATCTATCATCCTGCTAAAATCAGGGAAGCCCGTGGAAGAGGGGGAGAGGTGCGTGTGCCTTTAACAGTCAACAGTCAAGCTGTCAGCTGACTACTTGAGGCCGCCTCCGTGACCCTTGCGGCGTGAAGCCCTGAGGCGGAAAGGGCTGTGGAAGCAAAGCTGTTTGCTGTTTGGCGAGCGGCGAGTAATGGCGTCCACTCAGTCCCCTGTGCTAAGGACCCGGGCACAGAGGCGGCGTGACGGCGCTGCGGCCCCTGATGAGACAAAGGCTACTTGCCGACCTTCACGTTCACAGAAAGTAAGTTGCTACCATTCATGCACTTCTGAACCTGAGTCTGTTGAGTATAATGAAGGTCTCACTCAAGCACGCGAGGCTCAGGATTGTGAAAACGCTACGAGGAACATTGCTAACCAACCCCCTCTCTGCGACAACGTGTTTGTCAATATAAGTAGCATGTATGATGCTAGCGCAGATGCTTTCACAGGTTGCGCCATTACTCACGGGCGGCGTGGGGGGGACGACGATTGCCGTGCGCTGGACGACGGCGAGCCCCTGCAGGCGCTTGAGGGTTCGGGATGTTGCGGGGTTCTTGAGGCCCCGCTGAAGCCCCTCGACAGCGACAGCGATGTACCGACTGGTCTTTGCCGTGGCGGAGCTCTCATCCCGGCTCTCAATGTAGGGCGTGTCTGTTTGGACGCCGCTCCCGCGAGCGATGACACCGTGAGGCAGGGTTTCGGAGCGTGTGTGTTTTCGAGCTCGCGCGGCAGAGTTATTTCAGACTCAATCACAGCTCGAGTCCTCAGCGACGATGGAGCAGCGCCCTCTAGCAGCGAATTCACGGCAGTCCAGGAACTTGACCAAGAGAAGGAGCTGATTACTGTCGTAAATCAGTCCGCTGGGCCTCGGCCGTCCACCCATTCTTTTTCTAGCTTACCTTGCGATGACGTGGGACCCACTCCAAATGACTCTTGCACGAGGATCACTGCGAGTTCTCCAGTAAGCGTAACCACGAATCTGACCACAGTGGGTTCGCACGATGAATTCGCATATACGAACGCGACCAACTTTAGCAAGCAACATAACATTTTTAACACAAGTCTGCACGGCTGCGACCAAAACCACGTACTTAATCTGGTGAGCGGCATAACGGATGAGCCAGAAGCACGCAATTCAATGCTCGCAAGAAGAGATTCCCTTGGGGTTGTGAACAACGTCCTTCAGAACTTAACGCGCTTGAACAAAATGTGCGCCAGTAAGACACCCAAAGAGCCGATCCTTTCAGCCGAATCGAAAGTAAAATCTGCAGCAAAACGCAATAACAGCCAACTGTCGGGAGCAACTTCTGACATATGGCCTGACTCGTGTTACAAACGGTTAAAATCAACTGATCAGTCCTTAAATGCCGATTTGAGGCATGAGTCTTCTGAATTACATTTGACTTCCCAAAAAAGACTTGCCACCTCTAAATGGAAGTCCCATGGAACCAATGATGAATCCGATGGCAATGACCACTCCTCACATAACGACTCTATGGATTCTTCACTAATGGAATGCCCATTTCCGAAAATTCGTCGTGAGAAGGAGCTTCAGGTGGCCAGACCTTCTGAGCCACAACCTAATTCATCTGGTATAACTCTGCCGACGATGCCTTCAACAACGGATTTACAAGCTCTTTTTATGGCCTCTTCGTCGATTTCATTGGCCCCGTTCATGAAACTGTACGAAAACATACATGAAGCCACTAAGGACTTAACTACGGTGGTCGCAATGATGAGCACAAAACTAACTCAGATAGAAAAAACTTGCGACCGATCGTATGTCGAGCAACACGAGTGCCTTAAAAGACTGGAAGGAGCGTTTGTCTTGTTAAATGAGAGCAAGAAAACCGACTCTTCTGACAAAAGACTGTTCGCCGAAGTGGCTCGAGAGACCCTTGCCCTATTTAAACACGACACTAAAATTGTAGGGAGGCGGTTGTCTGAAGAGTGCCTATGTAGCAAGTTCTCTAGCACGAAAGTTAAACCTCAGGCTGAACAAGTCCTTACTGAAGCATCAAAACAACAGCACTCCCTATTGGACGCTGTCTCTAACCAAGATCCTCTTTGCCCTCAGTTGTCACAAGCAACGCATAATACCCTAGCGGAAGTGGATCCTGTTTCGATCCCTGTAAAGGCCTTTGCAGTCCCTCATGACTCAGGGCTCCCGACTGATTTATCTACCTCAACCACTGGTTCTTGCTTAGTGACAAGTTTGCCTGTTCCAAACAGTGTCAATTTGTCCTTTAACACAGTATTTGAGCAGTTTAGAGGCGCTGCCAATAAGGCCTCTGTTGACCCCCAAACGGCCTCTCCTTCGGGTATTGGTACTATAACTGAAACAACTGCTGAAACTGCGAGTATCTCCGCAAATGCAGGTTTACCTAAGGTTTTTTCCATTTTTACACGATCCTCCAATGCCACAAGGAATTTGGCGACTTCGCCTTTAAAACCAAACCACGCTGTAACCAGCAAGAAACCGAAGAACCAAAAGACAAAGAAAATCGTCTCAAACGGATCGCAGAAATTTTTACGAAATATAAAAATGGTACAGGCTCTTTCTAGTGACTCGGTTAAAACTTCAACGGCTCAAGCCCCTGAATCGAGTAACGCCCTAATATCACAAAAAAGTGCCCACTTGATTTCAGCTAAACAATCTCAAATAAAGAATATCACGCCGTCTGAGGATGGCTTGACTGAAATCCTGGACTTCTCAACCTATGACGATCCAGAACTCGTAGAGCTAGATTCTGTCTCATCTACAAGCTTTGATGTGCCCCAAATCACCGTGCCATTATCTAAAGTTGTTTCGTCTCAAGGCTTGGAGATGCCTGCATCATCATTGGATAAAGTTGTCTCAAATCCAGTAATAACGAATCAGCCGTGCCCCAAGGAGGTTATTGGTAAAAATTCTACACTTAAACACAAGTCTAATGAAAGACATTGTGAATTGATTGAAGCTTGTGATAATTCGATCACCATGTGTCCACCCGCAGTTAGTCCTGTGTTTATGACCATGGCCGATAAACGGAATTTTTGCATAGCTCAGGCGCAAATCAGCAGACCAGGGGGATCCTTGACATCGTCATGCCCCTTGATCAAAATAGACAAAAATAAGGAGCCCGAAAAATTTCAACTGGAATGTGTTGAGAATGATCTTATAGAAAGCAAGCGAAGGAGATTAAAAGAATTGGTGGTTGAGAGACGTCCTCAAATTTCACACGATAAGGGCCGCAATTCAGCACCGAATAAAGTCCGTATTTACAAACTGGCAATTGAGAGCTTGGAACCAATCGCGAACCTGATCTTGAATCGAAGAACGGTCCTTCAATTATTTCACCTTGTACCAAGCCTACGTGCAATTTCCTCGAATGACATAAAAGTCGTGGAGTTCCCAGCTGAGGGCACGAATGACAAGGTGTTGCTTCACTTTACATCGAACCTTTTGATTACGTCAATTTTAGAAGAAAATGTGGCATTGTTTTCATTAGGTTTTGACGTTTATAATCTGAACGACTCTGATGAACCACGACAAAACTCTAGTGGAATTTCCAATAAGGGAAAGGACGTTCCTTCGTCTGCCGCCGCAACACCAATACCGTCGAAAGAAGTGCCCACAAGGACTCTGGAAGGGTCGTTTCACTCGACAAATACCGGCACCCAAAGTCTCAAGCAAGCACCACGCCGGCTAAGGACCCCTCTTTTGCCAGCTAGCGAGGTTACCTCTAAAAGGGACGGCTCCGATGCTCAGATAAGAATAACAATCAAAAGAAAGGATTCTCTCAATGGAACTTCTAATGAGCGTCTGCACTCGATAACACCTGCAGCTGAAAACCTAGAATGGAATTGGCTTGCTGGGGCTCTAAATGTGAAGAAGAGCCAATAATGCCAGGACTCTAAAGCCCCTACCATCTGCTCTGTTGCCTCCTGGAATACTCGAGGGTTCTTGCACCTGTTTAACACACCTTGGTTAGAAAACCTCCAACTTGTGTGTCTACAGGAAACTTGGCTAAGCGAGCTCCCACTCATAGCGGACTTTGAGTCGGTATTAAATCCGGCCATAAAAGCTAGGTTGGGCCGCCCTATGTCAGGGCTCCTAACGATGGTCAGGAGAACTTCTGGCTGGAGTGTCACAAAGTCCGTTAATCATTCTCCATATATTCAGGAAACCATCATTGAGAAGTCAGGGAGACGGAACTTGCAGAAGGACATGATTATAATCCTGAACGTATATTGGAACCACCTACGCGCCGGTAAAATGGAGTTCATCGACCAGATAACCGGTGTAATTGATCATCTGATGGAACACCTTGTCTCTCCAAAGATTCTTGTGTGCGGTGATCTAAACATCGATCTATGTAAGGATCCACAGTTAGTTCATAACTCACTGGCACATGCTTGGGCATCTGAAATGAAGTTACGTAACTTTCAGATGCTGAATGGCAACACGCGCGGCGACTTACCATCGAGGCAAACATGGCATAGCAAGGACTCATCCTCAACAATCGATTATATGTTCGCATCCGAAGCCTTGCATCCGAGGATCCAATCATTGAGGATTTGTGAAAAAGACCAGAGCGACCATAACATGTTGCTCATGGAATTTGTTTCATCCAGCACCATTCAAAGGGCCAAAATGGACTCACAACCTCGTGGTCGAATCTAATAGGGTTCGCCTAAGACTAGAGGAGAGCGAAGTTAAGGGGGTGATGCTCCAGTATTGTCATCTGAGCGCAGATCTGGAATATGAACATCTCCTATCACAATTTAAAACGGTAAAAGTGGGTTCCAAAAACCCCAAAATGGTCCATGTCCACCGCTTTGATTTCGAGATATTGACGCAAAAACGAATGATGCGCACTACCATAAGGAGAGCTAAGGCTCTTGACAGGCCTACTTGTAAACAAGAAAATAAACGCAGCAAAGCAAAAATAACAAAAATTGGCTGAAAACGCACAAATATATACAAGTGCAAAATGATGCAGAACAGATGTTAAACACCCTGAAAAATAAAAACACGAGCGATTTTTGGAGAATCATTAACAACTTTCAGGCTCCTCAACTGGCTCTACAGTCCAGCATGGTTTCCGAAGAAACCTGGATTAATCATTTCGAAGCCTTATATAAAGCTAAAATCCCTGAGACTACCACTTTGGGTTCGACCGTGACACCATGGAATCTGACATTTCCAAGAGAAGAGATTGTGTCTATCATTAATAAAGCAAAAAAATCAAGAGCTCCTGGACCAGACGGCCTTTCCAATTTCACGATCAAACAACAGCCTGAGCTATGGGCATCCATATGCGTATCCTTATTTGATAGGATTTGCAAATCTCAAAAAACTCCGAAATCCTGGAAATCTGCTGTGATTGTCCCAATATTCAAGAAAGGAGACAGAACTTGCCCAAAGAACTATCGTCCTGTGGCTTTACTCGATAGCTTGGGGAAAATCTATGCCACAATGTTACAACACAAACTGGTGAAATGGGCAATCGAGTCTAACCACATAGACAAAAGGCAATCAGGCTTCGTAAAGCAAGTGGGCTGTTCTCTAAACTTGTTAGCTCTAAATCTGTTGAAAATGGAAGCATTAAAATCTAAATCTAAGATCTACTTTGGCCTTTATCGACTTCTCTTGCGCCTTCGACACCATCGACAGAGCCGGCTTGTGGGCAAAACTGCAAAGTTGGGGATGTCCAGTCGACTTAATGGCAGCAATACGCGAATTGCACTCTGAAACCTCCATAAAAATCCGGCTGGATCAATCTGGAAACGTAACAACACCTATCAAGACCTATAAAGGGGTGAAGCAAAGGTTGTCCCTTAGCAGCTGCACTATTCAGTTTATTTATATCCGATATTGGACTGGCATTCGACGAAGTAAGATCCTTTCCGCCAAAGATTGGAAAGACCTGCGTAAGCTGGCTGCTATATGCTGACGATCTTGTTATTATGGATCAAACTCCCATAGGTCTACAGAGGAAACTGAATGCAGTAGCACAATATGTTGCAACAAACCACTTGGTAATAAATACAAGGAAATGCGAAATCATGGTGTTAAAAAATCTTAACAGTGGAAGACAAAACATGAAAAGCCATCCAAGATGGTATTTGGGTAGGGAGGCTATTCAGACAACCCTGAACGTAAAATACCTTGGAATGTTACTAAATTCATCAGTCAACGACGGTCCATGGTTGTCTGAAAATAAACGTAAATGCAAACAATTGGCCAGTCAAGCCGTCATCATACGGAACAAATATGGGAAATTTTCACTAAAACCGGTTCTTGCCTTTTATCACCAGAAGGTAATCCCAGTATTATTATATGGCGCAGAAAATGCCTTGGGCTGTAGTTCTGACACATGGTCTTCGCTGGAGCACTGTTTTTGGTCGAAGGTACTGGCGTTGCCTAGGGGGATTGCAACAGCTTGTGTGAGGTACGAACTTTCACTTATCTCGTTACACGCAAGGGTTTGCTGGGCCCTAATAAGCTTATTTCGGAAATCACGCCAGCGTGAACACATTCCACAATTTGATATCTTTCACGACCCATCTCCGGCAAACAACAGCATGTTATCACTATGGTCGAAAAGATGTGAAGATATCTTAAGAAATCATGGGATTAGTATGGACCAGCTGCATAAAGACCCGAACGCTGCCAAATTAAAAATCTGGCGTGCAGACTGGGAACAAACTTGTACGCAACGCAGCACAGCTTCCATGATGAAGGACATCCCGCTCGAGACAAGGCCTTTTAACGTCTTACAACGTTACATTGAATTATTTCCAGGCCCACAGGCTCGAAGAGTGTTCATGCTGATGCGGCTGAATGCATTTAAAACCAGTGAACGGCTGGTGTCTTGGCGTTCAAATAAAGTTGAATCCTTGATGTGTAGATTATGTACCAAAGACAAGGAAACCCTAAAGCATTTGGTCCTATTTTGCACTAATTTCCGCTCTGAAAGGACAATCCATCTGGGCCCTTGGGGAGCAAACTACCCCTCCCGTTGTGCAGACGATTGGTGGGCCCACATGTTTCAAGGATGCGACAGGAAGCTGATATTACCATTAACTCGACTTCTGATGGTAATTGAAAATCAACTGAACTCATTGTCAATTGAAGCGCAAGGAGGCCAATGTCTTGCATAGTTGGATGTGACCTTGGTAGGGGTATTGCTAAGTGATCCTAAGGGATGGCTAAGGGAGTGTTAATGGACAATTATTTTCCTGATGAAGTGTTGTATTGTATGTTTGTTTGTAAAACATTCTCTTTTTTTTAAAGGTTTGTAATAAACCGATAAAAATAAAAAAAAAAATAAAAAAAAAAAAGATAATATGTCCTGGGGCTGGTATGTCCATCAGTGTACCATTTGCGCTGTATGGTTATGAATCCAGAGGGGATCAGTGAGGGAGTGGAAGACATAGGGACCGAGCATGCAGCAGTGGATACCATGATGACAATGGCTGTGAATGTTTCCAATGAAAGTTTAGAGAAGAGATTACAAAGGTGCCTGAGCTATGATGGTGTTTAAAGGAACAACTCTGCAGTCTTCAATGTCAAAGTGGCAAATCTAGGAGCCACGAGCCAGTCACACAGATTACAAAAGAATACTAACTATTGAGCAACAGGGGTACATTACGATAGAATGCCAGGGAGAAAACCTGCGGGTGGGGGAGAGGGTTACAGTAGAACATCCAGGAGAAAATAAAGAATGGGACATATTTACAGTGGGACACACAGTACAACATTTACAGTGGGCACATGGAACCAAATCCCAGTGAGCAGAATGACAGAGGGGCACCTGCGAGCAGTATAGTACAAGGTATAAAGCAGAGATTTTACAATTAAGTAAGTAGCATGGTGAGCACTATAGTGAGGTGCACAAACAATCAAGCCAGATTACGCAAGGAATAACATGGTATAGAAATAAAGATAAGGGCATGGTGAGGCATGAAAGGCATAACACACCATTACAAATAAAGGGAAAACATGCCCAGTAATAACAAGCAACCTGATCTCCAGTCCTATCACTGGCCTCTTATTTCACATTTTCACTGTTCTCTCTCTCTCTCTCTCTCTCTCTCTCTCTCTCTCTCTCTCTCTCTCTCTCTCTCTCTCTCTCTCTCTCTCTCTCTCTCTCTCTCTCTCTCTCTCTCTCTCTCTCTCTCTCTCTCTCTCTCTCTCTCTCTCTCTCTCTCTCTCTCTCTCTCTCTCTCTCTCTCTCTCTCTCTCTCTCTCTCTCTCTCTCTCTCTCTCTCTCTCTCTCTCTCTCTCTCTCTCTCTCTCTCTCTCTCTCTCTCTCTCTCTCTCTCTCCCACCCACCCCCCCCCCCCCCTCTGGATTTATCTCTCTCTCTACCGGTGAGTGCATAAACGATCTATGCCTTGGTGACCTCTTCTGTTTTTGTCATTTTGTTTTTATGGCCTCTATGAGATTATTATACAGGTGTAACAGTAATAGGTTCCATTGGAATCCACCTCCGATTTGTGTCTGTTCAAGACAAGGTGGATTCAATAAGAATCTATTAATAAAGGCCATCTGCAAAGGGTAATTTGCAGGCAGTATTTTCTTCTTCACGCGATGGAGAGTACAACTAAACAGTAAACGTGTCTATGCCAAATTTTACTTTTGAGTTTTCCACTCCACCTTGTGAACATTTTAATTCCATGCAGGAGACCCAACATCATGTAAGTGCAAACATTGGTGGGTGCCTGAATGCAATTTGCATTTCGTGCAAAACAAACCCCATAAATTACTTTTTGAAACAAGGATACAGGAATTTTCAGTCATGGGGAGGTGGGCTTAATGGAGAATCGACTTACTCTAAGCAAAGTCCTAAGGGTGTATAGGAGGCATACATTGTTTGGTTCAGAGAAAAAACGATCTAAAATATAATAACCCCTCCCACCACTCACTTCACCTTTCTTAGTATTGTTGGTTGGCGTGCTGAGAGCCATTTAAAACCTCACTCTAACTTTCTCAAGTGCTGAGCTCAGTGGGCCCTGCTGGGAGTTTTGCCTATCAGGGCAATGCTCTTCAGCAATAAACAGTGCTTGCCATGCTTTTGCCAGCCAACTGGGCTGGGGCAAGAACCGCTATTTGTTTCTCCCAGAAGTCTACTCCAGTGTCTCAGAAAGGATTGCAACCCATCTTTCACTGCACTCAGAGCCACAGTCCAAACATAAATTCCCCCATGTGTCCACCAGTCTTCACATGGGATGGTGCATCTCTATAACCTTTGTTTCCGAATTTTGCTCAAACCCTTCAGCAGGTTCTTCATGGATATATCAGTGAGATGAGGGTTTTTATGGCTAACCTATTTGATGGCCTAACATGGAGCAGACAGGAATCAGCTGTCTCTGACAGTGTATTAAATATGTCCTATTTGTCATGAATCGTCGGACGTGTCCCTTTTGGACTTCCTGGTCCCTGGCACATCGGGCCTTGCACTCTGCGCTACTACCAACATGGCTGTCAAACACAGAACGTTGCTTACCAGCTTCCGCGCCGGACATAGCACGTTCTATAAGTAAGCCATGCCCTTGCGGCCCCGCGCGTCTCAACGCTACCGCTTGCAGTGGCTAGACGTGTGCTGCCTTAGTTCGCTCTCGCTGACTACTCGATTCCCGGTTCCTGGTCCTATTATCCCTTCCTCCTTCGTTCCCTTCCGTTCACCTTCCTCCTGTTTCCCAGACTTCTGTGTACCCGTTTCGGAGTACACTTCTTCGACTCCTGGATTTCCCGGACATACTGAACGTTCCTGGCGTTGCAACGCCGAAAGCACACTGGACTCCGAAGACGTCCACACGGGACTGTACAAGACACGGACTGTGTGCAAGAAGACGCCTTCCCAGAGCTCCAGCAAACAACAGCGACAGGTGAGAAGGGGGGAACCTGTGACAGATTGAGACGCCAACAAACTGAAATAGATACGAACATGGAGGCGGCAATTCAAGATCTCATGCGCGGCATGCAGGAGCTAACTACTGAAGTGCAGAATCTTAAGGCCGAGAATGCCACGTTAAAACAATTTGTTTTGTCCTGGGATTCCACAACCAAGGAAAGCGTATTACTGGGCGGAGTGGTTGATAAATACGACGGTTCTTCAAGAACCCTTCGCGGATTTCTTGACTCATGTTTAGTCCATTTCACCTTCAAGCCCTACTACTTTTCTACCCCAGGGCAAAGGTGGGCTTTATGATTTTGCATCTTTCCGGGAATGCTTTGACTTGGGCCACGCCCTTAGTCAATTCCGGAGATGCCCTCCCGCGTGATTACGATGGATTCGTATAGGCTCTAAAGACCATGTTTGACCGCCCAGAACAGGTCTATAGTGCCCAAGAACGCCTACTGGATTTCCAACAATGTTCCCAAGAAATGCTTACATATGTGACACGTTTTAAGCAATTAACCAATGAAGCACATTGGTCCTCAGAAGCCTGATTTACCCTTTTTCGAAGAGGATTAAATGAAGAAATAAAAGATGAGCTCACCAGAGTGGCTCGACCGGGAACATTACAGACTCTTATGGACCTCTCCCTACTGATAGATTTCCGTATCCAGGAAAGGAAGGCAGAAAAGAAGAAGTCTAGACTGTCTTTCCAAAAGACCTCCATGGAAACCTCCTCAAAGAGTGAGCACACTCCTACCCCCGCTAATGAACCAGAACCCATACAACTCGGGGCCTACCGCAGACCCATATCCCCGCAGGAAGGAATGCGACAAATTCACTCCGGGATTTGGATGTATTGTGCCTCAGACAAACTTCTAGTGAGGGAATGTCCTTTAGCCCCTCCCCTGCGTTCGGGAAATGCCAGCTCCTGATCCTAGATGGAGCACAGTTTCGGGAGAGAGAGGTTTGCTCCACGTCTATTCCATCCTTGAACTCTCCTGGACAAAACAACCTTGTGGTATTGCAGGCCTTTCTATCGCCATCCAAGAACGAGACCTACCCCATTTTGGCATTGGTGGATTGTGGAGCCATGGGGATATTTGTAGATCAAGATTGGGTCACTACCCACCACATTCCATATGAAACTCTAGGCATCACGCAACCTGTAGAGGCTATTGATGGAAGACCCCTCTCTTCAGGACCAATAACTCTACAAACTCAGGAGTTGCAGCTCTCGATAAATCATCATCGACAGGTGATCAAATTTGACATCATTAAGTCTGATCACTACCCAATGGTGCTGTGTATGCCTTGGTTACAAAAGAACAACCCATACATCAACTGGGCAGCAGGTTCCTTGTTCCTGGGTTCAGAGCATTGTATCTCTCATTGTCTATTCCTGGATTCCTCACCGACATCTCCTGTAGCTACGCCGTCAGACCAGCAAGGGCCATTCATGGTCTCAAATATCATCCAGGTTCCTAGGGCCTATCAGGATTACGCTGATGTGTTTTCAACTGCCATAGTTCAGGCCCTACCACCTCACAGACCCCTAGACTGTGCTATAGACACTGAGCCCTCAGCCGTGATTCCCTTTGGAAGAATGATCATTTTGTCCGAACCTGAGAAAAGGGCCCTCCGTGAATACTTGGATACCAACCTTGAAAATGGCACTATACGACCATCCAGATCACCCCCAGGAGCTTTGTTGTTTTTCGTTCCTAAAAAAGACACCAAAGAGTTTAGGCCTTGTCTTGATTAACGTGGTTTGAATCAGTGCACCCTGAAGGACCTCTATCCATTGCCCTTAATCTCAGACATCTTGGAAGCAGTGAGAGGAGCTGTAGTCTTCACAAAATTAGATCTCAGATGTGCCTACCATCTGATCCGTATCAGAGAAGGTGACTAATGGAAAACGGCCTTTAGAACGCCCTTTGGTCATTTTGAATACCTGGTCATGCCCTTCGGACTCGCTAATGCTCCAGCGGTCTTCCAACGATTCATGGATCAGGTGTTTTCTGATATGTTGTTCCTCTTCGTAATAGTATACCTGGACGATATCCTCATATTTTCTAAGGACCATCTTCAGCATGAAGAGCATGTGAAGGCAGTGTTACAGCGACTACGCAAACACAAGCTTCTGGCTAAACCCAAGAAATGCCTTTTCCACGTCTCCACTGTTCACTATCTAGGATTTGTCCTTAGTCCAGAAGGAATAGGAATGGACCAATCAAAGGTAAAAGCCATACTATCCTGGCCTGTTCCAACAGATCCAATCCTTCCTGGGGCTTACCAACTTCTACCGGAAATTCATACCCTCCTTTTCTGAGATAGTTCAACCAATCGTTAAATTGTTGAAAAAAGATACTCCCTTTCTCTGGACCACATCCCAAGAGGAGGCAATTCAACGGTTGAAGACAGAGTTTACACAAGTCCCATCCTGGCTCAACCTGACATCAATCGACCATTCCTAGTGGAAACGGATGCCTCTAACTACGCCATTGGAGCAGTTCTAAAGCAGGAATTCGAGGATAAACTAGAACATCCCATTGCTTATCTTTCACAAACTCTAACTCCCAGCGAAACCCATTATTCTGTTTTGAAAAAGGAACTGTTAGCCATCCGTCAGGCCTTCACAGAGTGCGTCATCTACTTCTGGGAGCAAAACATCCGGTTCAAGTCTGCACGGACCATCGGAATCTTTAAGTTTCACAGTCCCTGGAATGTAGAAATAGCCATCAGGCTCGCTGGGCCTTCTTCTTTGCCCAGTACCAATTCCAGATCCAGCATGTCCCTGGAACACAGAACATAATTGCTGACGCCTTATCCTGGCGTCCCGACTACAAAACTCTCGAGGATCGGTCCTTCCCAAAGATGTTTCCCAACACAATTTTTATAGCTCAAGCAAACAGCCTCCTGGAAGACGTCCCAATACAAACCCAGCCCTCTGACCTGTGGAAGGAATTTATAGGGAAGAATCGCTGGGGTCTAAGAACAAAGGACAGTTATCTGCTCAAGGATAACGGCCTGGTCATCCCCACACAGAAACTACAACAACAAATAATAATTCTCTGTCACGATACCCTTCACTCAGGACATTGTGGTATCACCAACACCCTCCGCCTAATTCAAAGACAATTTTGGTGGCCAAGAATGAAGACTGATGTTCAAGTGTATGTCCAATCCTGTGCAGTTTGCAATCAAAATAAACACGATAACCAGAGACTGGCTGACCTCCTACTTCAACCTACATTACCAACAAGACCCTGGGAAGTCATTGCTATAGACTTCATTGTAGAATTACCCCCTTCAGGGGCTACACGACCATCATGGTCACCATTGATTTATTCACTCATATGGCTCATTTTACACCACTGTACAAACTACCATCTTCATCAGAACTTGCTGGAATCTTCAAGGAACATGTATTCCGACTTCATGGACTCCCTTCCAAGATTATATCTGACAGAGGGCCTCAATACATTTCTCAGTTTTGGAAACACTTATGCCGAATACTAGGGATCCAGCGCGCCCTCTCCTCAGGCTATCATCCACAGACCAACGGAGCTACGGAACGAGCAGTATCTTCGATGCTTCACTCCCAAGGTACAAGATGATTGGTCTCTCTTAATACCCCTGGCTGAATTCACCTACAACAATTCGGATCACTCGGCTGTCAAGACCAGCCCTTTCTTCTGCAGTCAAGGATTCCACCTTCCGTTCTTCCACATCCTACACCAGTACCCACAGTCGACTCCTGGATTAAAACTCTCATCAACGTGCACAAGGAAGCCAAGGAACAACTGGAAAGGGCCCAAACTCACATCAAGCATTATCCAGATTCCAAAAGAAGACCAGGACCATCCTATGCAGTGGGTGATAAGGTCTGGCTATCCTCAAAACTACTGCCTCGACATCTACAGCCGAACAAGCTCGATCACCGGTATTATGGCCCCTTTTGCATAAAGGAAATCATAAACCCAGTGGCCTTCCGACTCAAACTACCCGACTCTTGGAAGAAGGTCCACCCAGTGTTTCATACGTCCCTACTGAAGCCATACATCCAGTCTTCCCGAACTGCCCCCAGGCCTAACCCTGTACTTATCAATGATCAACTTGAATATGAAGTGTCCCGAATATTTGACTCCAGATACAAACGTGGTCAGCTACAATACCTGGTTGAGTGGAAAGGGTACCCACCTAGTGAACGCACCTGGAAACCAATTTCGAATCTGAATGCTCCCAGATTACTTAGAAGGTATCACTTCATACACCCGGGCAAACCCGGAGGGACATGTCTTAAGAGAAGGCATGCTGTCATGAATCGTCAGACGTGCCCCTTTTGGACTTCCTGGTCCCTGGCACATAAGGGCTTGCACTCTGCGCTACTACCAACATGGCCTTCAAACACGGAACGTTGCTTACCAGCTTCCGCGCCCGACATAGCACGTTCTATAAGTAAGCCACGCCCCCAACCGCCCCGCGCATCTCAACGCTACCGCTTGCAGTGGCTAGACGTGTGCTGCCGTAGTTCGCTCTCGCTGACTACTCGATTCCTGGTTCCTGGTCCTATTATCCCTTCCTCCTTCATTCCCTTCCGTTCATCTTCCTCCTGTTTCCCATACTTCTATGTACCCGTTTCCGAGTACACTTCTTCAACTCCTGGATTTCCCAGACATACTGAACGTTCCTGGCATTGGAATGCCAAACGCACACTGGACTCCGAAGACGTCCACACGGGACTATACAAAACCCTGACTATGCGCAAGAAGACTCCTTCCCAGGGCTCCAGCAAACAACAGCGACAGGTGAGAAGGGGGGAAACCTGTGACACTATTCTACTTGCAACTTGTGCCACCCTTGAAGTTGGCATAGTTGATTTTTGGCTTGGTAAACCCAGATGAAAAAGAAGCTAATCTTCGGAGCCATAGCAACCATCACTTTGACAGGTGGGCAATTGTTGATAATGTGTATGATCACGAGTTGTGGGAGAGGTGCATTGCCTCGTCTATTCGTAAGGCACAGAACACATTTGATCCCTTATCTGCTGCAACAAAACCCATATTCAAACTACAAGTGCTTAGTCAATTTGCTTCTTCCTCGTCCACCTTCTCCTAAATGCTTAGACCCCTGCGGCTTCTTCTCTGAAACCCTTGCATGCAGAAACTTTAATGATGCTGTATTGCAAACACCTGCCACTCCCTTGAATGACTCTGATACCCCTCTTGCCAGTTGAAGTAGGGAGCGACAACCCAGTGTGCCGTGATGGCAATGCAGTCATTGCTCTGACGACTGGTGCACATGTCCTTCAAGAAGGGCTATTTTTTGCCCACAAATCCCTGTAGTGGCCGGCCCACCACAGTTATAACCTTGTCTAACAATTCCAGTACAGTTTTGCTAGAGAAAAATATCAGCTGAAACATTCCAGCAACGCTCGACTTTTCCCATTAGCTGCTGAAATCCAACACTTTTGACAAAAGTGTAGAGAATGGGATTTATTTACAACACTATAGCCAGGTTATCATTGAGCGGGAACTGTCTGTCATATGACTTGTGATATTTCTGGCCATGCTCAAATAGTCCACAATGCACACAGCAAGTGCTGCTTAAGGAGTGACAAAACCAGGTGCAACACATCTCCCCTGCCTCTTGAATATTTGGGTGCATACATTGTGTTTTAAATGTGTGTGTCACCCACTTTAATGAATTACTGCTGCTTTCTCTAAGCAAAATTAGTGAGTGTAATTCTCCCACAAGCTGCTTTCAGAGACATCTGTCTCCACATGCTTTTCCTCCCAGCTGTCAGCAGATGGCACATATTTCACCCATGTTCATGAAGAGACAGACACCCACAAGTGTGTCACCTTTATCCTGGAATCTCTGCTGCTTCCACAAAGCAAAATCAGAAGAGTGTGACAGTCCCACAAGCTGTCGTCCAACATTACTTGCTTCTCCCACACAACCTCCCAGGTGTCACCTGATAGCATATGTCTTGTTCATTGACTTCAAAAGACAGATGCAGACTGTTGTGATACTCGTCTCTGTGGGCCCATTAAGGCAACATCAGGCAAAAGTGAATGGCCAAAAATCTGCACTCTGAGAGTCCCAGCTTGTTATGCTGCGCCTACCAGCTTGTTATTCTGCTTCCCAGTTTCCACCCAACAACACATGTTTCATCTATTAGCATCTAAAGACAGACACTGACCGGTTTATCACTGTGTAGGGTCAGAAATGAGAGGCGAATGGAGGATAGCAACAGAGGTTCGAGTCCCGGATCCGCTCTTAGAAACCAAAATCAAGTCTGGTATTAGGCACATTATAAAAAAAAACAATTAAATAAATAAATGAAGACAAACTCAAAGTGATAGTGTTTTCAACATCAGACATCTTTATTAAAAGAAAATAATTGGGTAAAAGCCTCTCTGTCCCTATCCTAAAGATAGTATCCCTGCGTTGGAAACTAAAACTAAAGATCAGTCTGTGTCTTGTTGTCAAAATTATGTAAACTGTCCTTGTGTCCAAAACATATGTGACCCTCACACTAGAAATGAACCACTAAGATATGCAAGGAAAATTGTCTCTGATATAGGCTTAGGCAAAAAGTGTTCAAATGAAAAGCAAATAGATAAATCCAACAAAAATGGTTTCTTCCAAGGAGAAGTCCTTGGATCCAGAGGATAGTTCCCCTCTCATGGATTATTTCAGGAAGGACAGCAAAAGTGTCTTTTTCATGTTTCCTTAAGGAGGGTAGGAATGTTTCTTCCATACAACAATTTCTAAAAGCTGGCAAAAAGTGTCTCTTTTAAACGACTGCCTCAAGTGTGTGTTGCTTTTTATTATCTATTGATGTATTACTTATTTTATTTTATTTATTTTTATTGCTTAGCTCAGCACTTGCCACTTTGTTCCCCCTCACTTGCACTTTCCCTTTTTCCCCTGTCCCATGCACTTGCGCATTCTCAATGTCACTGGGCCTAGTAAGATCGTTATTTTGTTTCTCCCTTATTCCCCTCTCTTGCCCCGTCGTGCTCTGAAACACTTGTGTACGAGCGCGATACAAATAAAATATCAAGATCAAAAGTTTCTCTTTTATATAACAACTTCTCACGGATGACTTCCTGGTATACTCCCCTGCAAGGAATTCTTCAGTAGATTCTTTCGATCCCATGGTATAGTGTCCTGCCAGGTATCTTTTCGCAATGTCTTTTTTTTCATACACTTTAAATGGATTACCTGGTGTATTCCCCGGTGAAGATTCCCTTTCTTGGTCTTGTATATCCCCTGGTATACTCTCCTGCCAGGTATATTTTCTGCCAAAGGCTCACTGCCTGGTATACTTTGTTTACCAGGACTTAGTTTAATGTTCTCTCTGTATTTCAGTATAGCACAGTTGTATTCCTACACTGCCTATACTTCATTGGCTTTAGATACTACTTGTTGCAACTTTCCCCATATTTCATATATGGAGACTTGTTCAAGTTCTGTCTTTTAACTTCTTCATCAATATTCATTTTCTTGTGGCAATACTTTCTACAACTTTCACCAAAATGACTTCTCAGATATGAAGACTTGTTCAACTTCTGACTTTCTATTTTACTTGGTCAGTCTTCAAAATTAACTTTTAATTGTTCATGTGTCTGTCGTTATGCCCCGGGGTTCCCAACATCACTGGGCCAACTCACCGGTATCTGATAGCATTTCTGACCTGTGGCACCTTTAGGTCTTGTAAAACCCTTTTGAGCTCTCCCACTGGCTACGCATTCACTTGCTGGTGAAGATGCTGCTGTTTGGCACGGCTGCGTCCTTGACAGCTTTGCTGCTGCTGCTGGTTTCTTAGCGGCTCTTCCCCAAACCCTGCCACGCTTCCCAGGATCTCCCACCACTCTGGTAAGTAATGCTGACAAGCAGCAGCTTGAAAGCTTCTGCGTCCTTCAGCACAGTCTGTTTCTGTCTGTCTGCCTTCACCTGCAGTTCTGCTTCCCATTTTTCCCGCTATGCTTCTATTCTCTGACTTCCAATTCAAAGTGTAAACCATTTTTAAATGTCTCACGCAGCTAATCTATATTGTAACAACTAGTCTGTGTGTTTAGCTTAGGGTTTCTTTCAATCCATGCTAACTCCTTCTTCCTCTTCCTCGTCAAATAAATTGAGGCATTATGGGAGTTGGAGTCTCTAGAATTGTTGTTTAGAACAAAAACATCAGAGACAAAAGATGTTAAATGATAGTTATGTGTATTTGTGTAATGAATGGCTTTCTGCTCCGAATGGCAGTATGCGATTAGCAGTGTAGGTGTTAGAGTTCGGTCTTCAAAAGGGGAGGGGGATACAGCATCTCTCCTAATGGAGTAATCACTTCCTCAAGGTAGTCATCCCCTCCCCCATGATACTCCCTCATAATACCACCCCAGGGTCAGGATAAGGTAGAGACTGCTGTCTCCTGGCCATGTCGGGGGAGACCATCAACGGGGAATCAGTGATCACTCCGCAGGATTCATACCCGATGGCATGTGTCTCATCCACTCACGTCAAGAGAAGGACACTGAATAGTGAGTCACACACCTCACTAAATCTCTGCTGCTTCCTCTTAACAGAAAGAAATTCTCCCACAAGTTCCCATCAGGGATTCCTAGCATGTTCATGACAGTAAAATCAGGTGATGGCTTGCATCTTTTCAATTCACGTGAAGAGAAGGAATGTGACTGTTCACCCACCGACCCAAATCTCTGGACATAGTACTTCTGCCGTTCACTGACTACTAGTCAGTGAAAATGCCACAAAGTGCTGTATAAGCAAAACCAGACCTAATTATCACTCACTGACTGGGTTTCAGCCACTCTCTACTTCTCCCTATCCTTTCTGCTACAAACACTCTAAATATCCCTAAACGTCCCTAAGTATCCTAAACCTGCATACAGTACCAACCTCCTGACGCAATGAAAGGTGCCTGATATTGAATTGGAGCTGCAGCCCCTTGTTCCTCATCAACCAATTTTGGCGGACTTCAACTTTAAAAAATGTTCAACCGAGGATCAACTTTAAAAAATAACCCATAGTTCAGGTGATACAGAGATGCTGTGGGACAAATCATTCAGGCCAAATAGTCTAAACGCTTCAGCATTCTTCATTTCATTCTAGTAGGGATTTGGGGAGGGAGATGGCCAGGAGAGACATGGCCCCTCATTACCAGGTTGGCAGTAAAACCCTCTGGTAGGTGGCGGGCTACCGCTGACCCCCTAACACTGTTTCCGCCGACTGATATCCCGTTGCTACTGGGATATCATGAGCGATGACAGAACAGTAAATCCTTATTCCCGTGGAGTCCAATAGGACCCCATGGGAATGGGGACACTGAAGCACTGGCCCTGTTGTTAACAGTGACGGTCCTTCAGTAAAACACTGCTAGTAGGGGCCTGAACTCCCATCAGGTGAGTCCATGCCCCTACCGGCAAACTCGCAGTTTGGAGGCCCGGAAAGGGTGTCTGTAAATTGCTACCGGGAACGTGTATTTCCAGACCGCCAAACTTCTAATGAGGCCCATGGTCCATCTGTGTGAAGGGTGCCCAGTTATTGTTTAGGATTTCAGCGAGTAAACTAAACTACACAGCATAAAAAACTGTTTCCAGCTGGATGTGCCGGGAGGGTGATTCGTTAAGAGGAATTGGATAATTGGGAAGAACAGTGATTATTTAATTACCCCAATTCAAGTAATTTTCTGCAGCTTACTAATGCCTACTAATGTCAGCAAAGCTTTCAGAACTGCTACCCCCACCTGTTTAACGCCAATAAAGAGCACTTTTGTTTAATAATATTGGTAAGAATCTACCACGCACACTCTTTGAATGAAAGTGCATCTAACTGAGCCCCGGGGTTACATTTGCACGACTGTTGATACAGAAAATGTCAAACTACACTGCTCTAAATGCTGCCCTTTACTGTCGATAGTTGACTTAATTAGGAGAGATGGCTCCTTAGTGTAACCGATTATTCCCAGCCAGCAACCAGCTCGTGCTTTTAGCAGTTATGTATTCACAAGCAATATTTCCGTCCCCTGTCTTTGTTGTGAATCAACGCTACAGGTACTTTTAATAAATCCAGAATATGAAACATGTCACTTTAAATCATGGTATTTATGTGTGATGTAAGATGTGTTTATGGGTGCGCTTTTTTGTCTGCAAAGTTCCACCTTTCATATTTGACATGATTCAACTAATTGCAAGAACATATCTAATTTCAGAAACTGCGGTCTATATGGGCACTCAATTTTGAGTTTTCTTTTGCTAGTTCCAAGAAACATTCAATTCCAAAGCAACACATTAATAAACGAATTTCTTACAAAGTAGTTTAAGCCACGGTTCAGCGCGGTGTACTATCGTCAAAATGTTGTGATTTTTAAAACCCTAACAAGCAAGTCTGGTATTTTCCTTTTTAGTGAACATTTAAAAGATGGCTGTGATCATGTCATGTGGAGACATGTGCAAAAAATACAAGAAATGTAGCTCAGTTAGCCAGACAATTATTGAAAAAAAAATGAAGAAATTTCTCCTCAATGAATGAATAAATCTTTGGCTAAAGAGTAAATAATGGGTATTTGCAAGTCGAAATTAAGGAAAGACAGAAAATCGCGTTGTGCATACTGTGACATTCCTAAAAATATTAAAAACGTATTGCATATTAAATGGAAAGATGTTAGGTTAAAATTAGTAGATCCATTTACAATATGCTCAGACACGGAACATGTCCTTTATAAACGTTGACGTTCTTAAAAACCCATTGAAATGATCAATTCTACAATGTTTCAAGGTATTGCGGAAAAACTGAGACCAGAAATAGATTTGAAGAGTGGCAAGGAATAAGGCCTTATTCACAAAAGGTTTAGTGCAGTAGAAAGTGACTTTGTGCAGCAAACAAGCAATTAGTGGCGTGCTAAATGTGTTTTCCCAATCACAGATCGAACTTTGTGCTGACCCTTCCCACTTTGCGCTCTGCAGGAGCGCTTTGCACGAGACTGAACACAATGTGCAGGAAGGGCCATCGCAAATAATTCAAAGGGGCGGACCATGCAAAATCCTCATTAAAGGAGGACAAAGAGGACGAACATGGGTGTGGTCAGTAAGGCACTGTGAAAACAACAAACACACCCCATCAAGCCCCACGCCCCATTCAGCACTAAGTAAACCCTATTCACAGAAATAATTGCACTATCACCTTCACTTCAAAGGAGAACGACCACACCGCCATGCGGCCCCCATCGCAAAGCACTAAGTACAATGACATCCCACTCATAAAATGCGCAATAAAAATCCAATGAACATACAATTGCCACATAGCCAGTTCCTGTATAGCTAGCACTGATTATTACTATGTGGGATCGAGGAGGAGGAGGAAGAGGAGGAGGGCCAGAATCTACCATCCACAAACAAAAATAATTGGGATGCCAGGTGAGGAGGTGCGTGGAAGATACGGCTATCCTCTTTATGTCATCCTAGACCTTGTTAAGGAGTGGTAGAATTACCTGGTATCACCCTCCATGTGCTTAAAGGCTGTGGCACCACTGGTCAAAGTGCTGTCAATCTAACACTTCCTGACCTCTGGATCATTCCAGCATACTACAGCCATTGCTGTGGGTATATCACAGACCACATAATCAAGGTGCCTCCACAAGGTCTTGCACTGCACGATATGTGTCATGTCTACATAGGCACATTTGCATGGCACGCACACTGCAGGCAAGGCAGAGAGTGTGCCAGGAATTCTATGCTGTTGCCCACTTTCCCTGGTTCCTGGGAGCCATCAACTGCACACATGTAGCATTGCAATGCTGCCCTCCGAGAGACTGAGAACATCTATCTCAACAGGAAACATCGACATTCCATCAATCTGCAGGTGATCTGTGATGCCAAGGGACACATCTTGTATGTTAATGCCAATTACCAGGATGCACGCATGATAGCTACATATTCTGGCATTTCTCCATATACCAGGCCCTTGCATCAATAACCTTTGGAAACACCTGGCTTGTGGGTGAGCATCAACTATCAGGCACACACAAGCAGTCACAAGTAGTCACATGACACACAGAAAAACAAGAAATGACAATACATACAATTAATAACCATTTTGTTTACACCGATCTAGAATCCAGCCACCGCAGGTGAGCACACTACAGCGCAGCACACATGGCCACAAGAGGCATAGTGGAGAGTACATTCGGGGTGCTCAAGACACACCTCCACTTCCTTGACCACTCAGGTGGTGTATAGCTATATGCACCGCCTGTAATATGCAAAATCATGTGTTGTGGCATAGCAGTAGAGCTGCAGGAGGGCCTCTGTCTTCATCCACAGGCACCACCCATTCCTTTAGAAGGCCAAAGGACACAGGGACAGGACACACGCAACCAGGTAGTACAAACTTTTTAATCAACATCAACAAACATCTCTCTTCATTACAGGGGGACATTACTCAAATCAACATGTCCAGGGAGGGGGAGAGCGGAGAGGGGGGGGGGGGAAGGAGATGAACAAAACCCCAAAAAAACCTTCTAAGAATTCAGGGACCCCAGTCCAACGGACCGTCAATCAGCATTTGGATAAACATATAATGTAGTCTTACAGATCAGGCTCAGTCTGTCCTGTGTTACAGGGCCTCACCCCGTCCCCATCTCTGTGGCGACGCTTCTGGTAGTTAGTCGGCCTCCTCACACCGATTTCATATATTGTTCGCCTTTTGCAGGCAGCCTCTCGCCTTGTACACCCGGTGTTCCGTTGCAGCGCAAATGTCCACATCCATGACCCATTTATCATAGCTAGGAGTTCGTTCGGAGCCCCAGAGTTCCGCAATGTTCTGCCTAAGTATCGCTGTTGCAGTCGACCAGAGCAATTTCTCATAGCGGGAGAGGTCAGTTTCACCGGAGATCCCTAGAAGCAGTTGTTTCGGGCACCTTTGTATCGTCTTACCTATGACGCCGGACAGTTTATCGCAGCATCTCCGCCAGAGCTGCTGAATGTTGCTGCATTCCCATATGATGTGGAAGAAGGTGCCCTCCTCCCGCTTGCAGCGCAGGCAACGTGCGTCTGACGACCTGCCCCAGCAGAAGCATGTTATTTACAGAATGATGCATGTATGTGCACTGCATGCCACATGGAATTTACAGACATAGGGCCATTACTCTGATGTTGTCACTGCTGCCATGTGCAAGTGGAGACATCTGTGCCTTGCTGTTACTCCAGCATTGTGCCATATTTTAGCTCCTCCAGACATATTTTGCCTCCAAACCTCTGCATCTCCGGATGCCTGGTAGTCTGTCACTGGCAGCTGACCACTACCACTGCCTTGGAGTGCCTGGTATTCCTCCATCGTCTGTTCTTCTGTGGATCTCCTGTCAGGCTATGTGACTACCTCTTCTGTCATATAAAGACTTCCGCATCTTCGTACCACCACCACAGCTTCACAGTACGTGTAGTCAGGGCCCAGCATCACCCCACCAGCCTCAGGTACCCCATTTCAGCAACATCGACCAACAACCCCAAGGTGAGGGTGAGGGCTGTAAACTTCTCTGCTGCAGAGCGTGTGGCCGTCAAAAGTTCTGGGTGGACATCATGGCTGCCATCAGTGCGGAGGGGGTGGCAGTCTGCACAGTGGACAATGCAAATAAGCGATTGGATGAACTTAGGATCTGGAGCTAGGTGAAGGCAAAGGCATCCATTGAGGCAGGTGCCTCACTCTGCACTGCCATCGGGTGTCACCCCCTCACCTCTGGATTTTGGAGAGGATGAACCCAGCGGTCCTTGCCCAGGTCCTTGACCAGCAAGCACGTATACAAGCAGCTTGTGAGTACTCACAGGGTGATCATTGCCACAGATTTAGTATGTCCTGCATGTGTATGCATGGATTGAGCAAGTTAGTGCTTTTCACGGCATGTGTGTTGTACAATCTTTAACTGGTATGCAGCCTCATGACAATGCTGGAAATATGTAAAGGCACACACATTTGAAGTGGGCAGGTGTAGGAATGATCTCAGTCAACCTTTGGTGACAAAGTACACTTGTGTGCATGCAATATGAAATGCTGACAGCAATGCCTTTGACAGAAACAGATGACATATTGCAATGTTGAGGTCATGTGAGGTATTTTCATACACACCACTCTATGGGTTGATCAATTGTGTATGATGTTTGCATTATCTACACTGAGCAGTTGATAATGACACATGTGTATGGATGTGTGTTCATGGCACTTTATCACATTTGACTATGCGGATCAACATGCCAGGAGGATAGCTCAGGGGCAACACATTTGTCTTGGAAGCAAGACAATGCATAGCAATACAGGTTTGAATCCCGGTCTTGTGCTTAGAAACTGGTCTACAGTATTAAGCATGTTATAAAATAACAATTATAACATTGGGACCTGTCACGCCACTGAATGAGGGGGCATTCATAGTATGTCATCATGTTCATGTTGGGGACCAAGAGCCTTGCTGCTTGATCCTTAGCAATGGGTGCATGTATGTGTTGCATGCTTTCATTTTGGACTGTCAACTGGGCATGTTTTGGACTGTCAACTGGGCACGTTGCTAGATGTGGTTGCATGGAGATGTGCCTATGGTGCTACGGACACATGTGGCCAGATGCCCTTTCCATGGCACTGCCTACAGGATACATTTGGGTCACTGAATCATTGTTATGTGGTATTACATTAGTTGTTGCCATTTGTATGTGGCCAGGTATCAATGTGATATGTTCACATGTGCATGTCTCATCATTGTGACTTGTCATTTTGCCTTCTGCTGTGAGACTGGATTCTTACTGATTTCCGAGCATGGGCCTGTGTGGGTGAGGCAGTTGCTGGTTGACTAATGCTGACAGCATGCTATTGATACAATTGCAGAGAGTATGCATGAGTTGGCACTTATGATTGATTCCTATGTTGTTTGTTCCCTTTTTCACAGTTTCATCAGCTGTAGAAGAGAGTATGACATGTGCGGTGGAGCTGCATCCCAGGGGCAATGCTTCCAGATACAGGTGCAAACCCTGCGTATGCCCAGTTGTATCCACCTTCTTGGAGGGCATTGTGCCTGGGGGGGAATCCATTCAGATGGCAATGCTGCTGAGGAGGAGTCCCAGGATCTCATTGTCGTGGTGGGCATTTCAGCAGCAGAGGGACAGGGTGGTGGTGGTTACGTTAACACACAGGTGCCCCAAGGCATTGCAACCTCATTGGAGGTGTCTGGTTTGATCGAGGAGCAGAAGGAGGAGGATGCCATTGTAGGCCTGCACACAGTGTCGGTGGGGGTGCGCAGGGGGATATGCAGGCTGCACACGTGCCCATGAGACAGGAGGCTACGCAGCCCACTGTGTTGGGGTAAACACAGTCTCCTGTCCCAGAGCCATCTGCTGCAGCACGACCCACCTTCACGGATGCCTTCACCCAGACAGAGCCTGCACTTCCATCTGATGAGGCCATCTGGGATTCAGTGCTCCCACTGCTGGTGGGTGGCTTGAAGCATCAGACCTCTATCTGTGATGCTGTGCATGGAACTCATGATGAGCTGCGTGTAGAGCATCAGGGGCAGATGGGCCAGCTCTTGTCCCAACTAGTAACAGCATTGTTTTCTCGTGGCCTCTCTGGACAGACCCTCCTCCTCTTCATCTGTGCCCCAGTCACCCTCAACTGATACCTCAATGCCAGCTTTCACCTTGGCCTCCTGGACCCCTGTCTCGCCATTGGCCAGTCTGGATGCCCCTGTATCCCTGGTGCAGGTGGGAGTCTGCACTGTGGCAGATGAGGAGGCCACTGAGCCAGACCAAGAACCTACAGGGGAAGAGGCTGTGGAGGAACATCAGGCAATTGATGACAGTGCAGGTGCTGTACTCCCTGACACAGACTTCCATCCAGTCGGAGGGAGAACCTGCACCACAGACACCTTGCGAGGCAGCAGAAGATGTTTTTGTTGAGGAGGCAAATCCTGGATGGCCTTGTGAGTAGGATGAGGCAAAGAAGGGGCGCAAATGGTGCAAGTGAGGCTGCATGCACAATGGCACTGGCAGGTACTGGTATAATCACAGGGGGATTTTGTGAGGCAGAAGGACAGAGAGAGGCAGCGGGCAAATGAGGCAGCAATGGACAGGGCCAGCCCCGAGGTTGCAGAGGTTGGCATGGACTGCCATCCTGAAGGATTCTTACAGGGCAGTAAATGAGATTAAATCTATGATGAGGGAGGCCATGCAATCCCTATGGGAAAAAAATAGAGGCCTTATCTGCAAGAGGCAGATGTGGATGTGGAATCGGCCTAGGCTGAAGCATTGGCCGAGATTAGCATGCCCTAGCCCGCTGACTCTTGTATATAGTTAACTAATTGTAGGTTTCCTTTTATTTTATTTATTTTTTCAAGGACTATTATTTTGTTTCCATTATTGTACATAGTTTTGGATCAATATATTTATATTTCATTATTCAACACCACCATTTAATGTGTGAATTATGTTGTTGGTGAAGAGGCAAATCCTGGATGGCATTGCGAGCAGGAAGAGTCAAGGGGGTGCAGACATGGTGCAAGTGAGGCAGGAGGCGCAACAGCACCCACAGGAACTGGTGTCGTTAAAGATGGATGTGAACCAGCAGGATGAAGAGAGGCAGCGGGCACATGAGACAGCAAATGCTTGGGCCGGGGCGGGGGTTGCAGAGATGTTAGTGCGGACACAGGCTGCTATCCTGGATGATTCTTGCTGGGCAGCAGCGGAGAATGAGTCTAGGATGAGGGAGGTCCTGCAAGCCCTCTGAAAAACAACAGAGGCTAATCGGCAAGAGGCTGATGTGTATGTGGAATTGGCCTTGGATGAGTCATTGTCCAAGATTAGCAGGGGCTAGCCTGTTGACTTGTATATAGTTCACTAGTTGTAGATTTCCTTTTGTTTTATTTATTTTGCAATAAATTTTTTTATTGTTATTGTTTTAGTTTATTTTAAACCTTTACAAATAAGAAACAAACATTTTTCATCAAAATCAAAATTACAAGATTACAACCTAAAACAGAGACATATAGTCCATAATTCATCTAAACCTTTACAAAGTAAAACAAATATATTTCATCGAAGTTACAAAGTTTCAGATTAAGACAGACACATATAATCCATAATTCATCTTTAAAATTTCATGAGTCTATAGGCTAATTAAGTATCTCCGCAATGAGCTAAAACCATAGTATTCTTTGAGGTTTAAAAATCAAATTTCGATAACTTTTGTAGTACAAGTCAGGTCCTAATTTACAGGACATCTTCAGACAGTATCGTAATTATAGCAGCAATTGAAAACATTATGTTAGATTACAAATGTTTTTTAAAAAGGCAGTGACTCTTATCTTTAAGGTATTTGTATTACCATGTCACATCTGAAACCACAACAGCTCTCTGTTAACACAATGTAGATAATCAACAAATTGTTCAAAATATGTAATGTGTTGGTTCAAAAAGGCTGGGCAAGTTAGAAGTAAGTGCTGCACTGTCTCTTCCGTCCCATCCTTTCTACAGAATCAACACCAACCCCATTTTTCATCAGACAGTTTCCACCTTTTAAGAACGTAGTTGGTTTTGAAAACATCAAATCTGAATCTCATAAAGCCATTTCGTAATTCACGGGCAGGATATTTCTCCAGATAAACTTCAAGTGTGGGGTAGAATTTCCATAACGAGTACATTTGATTCAATATTTTTGATCGCATAACCGAGAGCACCGTCTGTTGCCAATCGTATTCTTTAATAATTTTCTTCACTTTCAAGGGATTCAATATGAGTGTATCTAAAGATAGACCCACTTCACAGAGATACTTTCCCATTATTTCTGTTTGATCGTTCCAGTATATATTGTTTCTATAATTACCAATTATTGAGTATAACATTTCAGGTGGATTAATTAAGCATTTTCTCCATAGACATAATTTCTTCCACTTTATTATCGATTTCTATGATTGTAAGCCTAACTCGTATCTAATTGTCTCGATTGACACACATTTGGGTAAAAAAAGAGTATTCCTTTCCACATAAGGCTCTCTAAGCATTTTAAATAATTGGAATCCTCCAAATCTTGGAATTCCATCCCATACATAAGGCATAGAATTCCTTTCATATTATAGAAGGTTTTGAGTGGGTGTATCGACAGTATTTGATTTCAAGTTTTCGCATTTGGCGTAAGATACTATCAGCCTTTGTTCTTAGTTGTTTTTTCATGATAATCGGAGAGCCAGATCCCTGAAAAAAATATCCTAGATATTTATAACCACTTTGGCAGCCAATACATTTGCCTTCAACTTTCCATGCAAAATGTAGCCATTTCTTTTTTGGTTTGCCTAAGCATATGATGGTAGTCTTGGTACCATTCATTTTTAGTGCAAATCAGATATATACATGACAAAAGCATTGATCATCCTTTGTAAGCCGATTTTGGTGCAGTCTAATAACAAAAAATCATCGGCGTAAGCTAGCCATTCAAATGACATTGTTCCAAGCTTCAGTGCGATCAAACCTTTGTTCTTTAATGCTTTGTCAGCTTCACAAACATAAAGATTAAATAGTGTTGCTGCAAGCATGCATCCCTGTCGCAAGCCATTTTGAATACAGATCTCAGATGTCAGTTGACCTTCAGAGTTCAGTCCAACTTTTATTTTTGTATCTGAGTATAACTCAATAATGATACGCAAAAGGTGTTTAGGTATCCTCAAAACATACAGTTTTTTCCATAGAGTCGGCCTGGCAACAAGGTCAAAGGCCTTGCTTAGATCCATGGCAGCTACAAAAATCGGGTTTCCATCTTTCTTTAACGCCTTAGAGAGCATACTTTTCATGATCAAACCTCCACAGTCAGTGCCTATACCTTTTTTGAAGCCAATCTGTTTGATGTCTAATATATTGTTGGTCTTAATCCATTCATGTAGTTCTTCTAACACGATGGATGCAAAGATTTTTGATTCTGGGTCTATTATGGCAATCGGTCTGTAGCTATCAGGCGAAAGCCTCGATCCCTTTTTAAAGACAGGAACAACTAAGGCAAGTCTACACGACTCAGGTATGGTTTTAGTTATCAAAATGTTCGTAAATAAAATGTGTAGGATCTTAGTCCATAAATTACTATCCGATTTTATTATTGAATTCGATAAGTTATTTGGTCCTGGCGCTCCTGAGTTTTTAGATTTTGCAATAATACGTAAGATGTTTAAGATGGAAATATCTAAGTACCATTCTCAAGTTTCGTAATTATCATTTGTTTGCATTTCATTATTACAATCATACATTTTCAGAAAATGTTCATGCCATCTTCTCTCGCTGATTTGCGTAAATTGTATATCTTTTTGTGTCAGATCAACGTTGTTGATAATTTGCCAAAAATTAGAGATATCTTTACCCTTAATAGCATTAAGCATTTTTTCACCATCTTTCTGAGCTCTTATACATTTATGGCCAAGCATCCAGTTTTTATAATATTGTTTAATTTTTTTAATCTGATTTGTAACCTGGCTGTTAGGGGCAGTATCTCTTAAAATCATGCGAATATCTTTCCTCATCTTTGATTTACGGTTGTATATCTCAATATCAAACTAATGTTTATGCATCGCCCCGTGCTTCTTTTCAGAATTCTTAGAGTCTATCACATTTAGTCTAATATGATTAATATGATTGGTAAATGTATTCGAACCAAAGTAACAAGTGAACTCTTCATTAGACATATCATAAAAGTCTTGAACTAAAACAGAAGTAAATCTCTTAGTTTTGGAGTAAGTCCATTTTATATGATTACTTTTGGGGTTAACAATAAAACCTTGAGTATATTTCGAGGTTTGTTCAATTAGGGATATGAACATCAGTTCAGTTTAATAATAATAATAATAATAATAATAATAATAATAATAATAATAATAATAATAATTTCGCATTTACATAGCGCTACAAACCCTCAGGTATCTGAGCGCTGCTCATTATTACCCACGGTGTGTGTGTATGTAACAGCTTGTGATCACTAGTCATCATATCAATAGTTTTTAGATCAGACATGTATTTGTCAAAGCCAGTAGTCACAAATATATAATCCAAAATTGAGGCACAGCCTCTAGCAGCCCATGTAACACATTCATTAGCAATTTTTGACAATCCCATAATTTCAATACAATTGCACCAAATCGCTCCTCTAAGTTGCAAACTACATGAATCTGTTTTGGATTTGTTAGTTTCAGAATTGGTTGACAGAATTGAGATGTTAATCTCTTCATGATTAATATTACAGTTAGCATTCAGGTCACCGGCTATAATTACTAGACCATTCATATGTAACATGCGCCATTCATAATTTTTTTTACTCAGGTTATCTAGTTCGCTTATCAACTGTGCCTTAGTGTATTTCAGTGGATTCCAGTATATGTTAACAATGTAAATGTACATACTAATTCCATTCTGGATTATTTCATATGCTACTGCCAATATCGAATTCAAGCTTGACCATCTGTCGGTTATCTGGGCCTGTAAGGATTTTTTGCATGCTGTCACCATACCTCCCATTGGTCAACCTCTAAGACCCTTGGTGACCGGAAATTGTCCGGTGTCAAACCCCTCCCAAAGTAACACCTCTGTCGACAAGGTTTCTTGTAGTAGTAAGAAATCATACTTTTTTAATATCCTCTAGAATTCCACGACGCAAAGGTGACATTCTTAAAATAGCTAGAGAGGTTTTCCCATATCTTTTAAGGTATTAATTGATTCTCTTAATGACAGAGCCAGCCACCTCCAATGTTGTTAGTCTTCATTGGTGGAGGTTGGGTTCTCAAGATCTATATTAGTAATAGGTACACGTTTACGTTCAGGTATATCATTCGCAGTGTGTCTTCAGGTTCTTTAAAATGGTGTTCATATTGCATAATGTCAAAGCCTCTGCGTTGCAGGGATTCCGCTTCTTTAAGCAGGATCCCTCTTACCAGGGGGGATACAATGACCAATCGCTCATAGTCTAACCTTTGTACATGAATAAAATCCACCAATGCTATGTCCGAAGTAGTAATACGCTCTAGTTCAGGGGTAGCAGCAAATAGCGAAAGTATATATGGTAGATTTAGTATTAGATGATTTTTTTCTCCAAATAGAGTCATGAGAATCAGGCTGGGTAGATTGGGCAGAGCTGGTTTCTTTAGAAAGTCAGAGTCATTTTTGTATCCTGAGTATTCAATATTTTTGTTAGGAACTCTTCCAAATTCAGGGTCCTCCTGCCATCTACAGTCTTCTTTTTGCATCGGGTAATTGTCTTGTAAAATCTTTCTTACAATGCTAGCAATTTCATCTTTCTTACAGATCGCGGGCTCAAATGCATTGGTTTTGTTAGCATTCAGTGCCATTAAATCATTAGTAGCCAGCTTATGGGGTGCAGTAGCAAGGCCCTCTTGTAGTTGAGTAACGCCATTGTTTGTAAGCTTTTCGTAAACTGGTACTTCATTACCATGCCAAACATGAACGTTAGTTTCTGATGGAATCACAGCTGTACAGCTGGCATTAGGAGGTACAGTCCTATTGTCGTTGCTTGATTTATCTTTGGGATCTGTGTCAGCATTTCCAATGGCTATTACCGGTCTTTTTCCTAAGCATATAATTTCATTATCTGGTGGCATGTCATTCACTATTTTTCTTTTCAAGTCTTTGCCCTTCAACTTAGATTCATTTGGAGTAACTAAGGTTTCCATAGTCGTAGGAAACTTAGTTACATAAGTGGTGTCTTTCAGTGTAGCCATCGAATTTGCTTTCGAAGATGTCTACCAGCCCCGCTTTCAAAGAGGATAGTTGTGACGCAATATTAACCAAATCATTTTTTTTTCATCACGTCTGATATCTGGTCATCGGCTTCATAGTAATTCTCTTGTATAGAGGTGGTCATTACACACCGTCCAGTAGCAAGTTTCTTTTCAGCACCAACCTTTTTGACCTGTCCTAAGTCGTTATTTTTATTGCTTAGAATCATGTCATTCTGAGCTTCAAGGATGGTATTTTTAAATGATTGGTCTCTTAGGTATTTTCTAGAAGACTTGCTTGCTTTATTTTTTTGCATCTTTTTATTTTTTGGTTTTATTTTGTCAGAGATCACAGTTGTTTCAGTCGTGGTTAATAGGTCATTCATGGTTGTAGTAGTTTTATTTATAGTGGTATCTACCATTGCAGCAGTTCTTTCAGTAGTTTTACCATGTATTTCTTCTGTGTTTGTTTGGGATTCAATAATAGTGATTATATCGTCCTTTGGCTTGGATTCTAATCCTACAGAAGGATAAACTAAAACCGAAGAATTGGGTATCACTGTTTCCTGTAGACAGTTTGTTTTGGGACTCATGCCAAGCTTTAGTAGTGATTCGGACAATAGACAGGGAATCTGCACAATAGCTCTATTGATTAGTATTGATGTTTCCGTTTGTTTTCGTGATTCGTAAAGAATGAGTCTGTTGATAGTAACTAGCATCATCAAAAAGTCATTAGTTTCTTTCGACTCATTATTTGCAGTATCATCGTTGCTCATATAATCCATGAGGCCCATATTTTCCAAATCCACAGTACGGAAAACACTAGGCGTGTCACAGAAAGATACATTTAAATTCTGAACATCATTATCAGTGGCCGTGATATTTTTCCACTCTTGTTTCAATTCCTCTTTATCCTGTTGAATTACAGGCTCATCAGGAAACAGAGATTGAGGAGAATTATTAAATTCTTTTGGATGTAGGGTGTCGTTTTGGTGTGCTTGTATAACATTGGAGCAGAACTGTGTGCATTGCAACAGCTCTTCTTCTTCAATACAGGGGGGAGGCAGTGGTAATGCAAAGGCACGGGCCAGACTTGCTCTCCGAGTGGTTACTGCAGAAAAAAAGTCGGCTCGAGGATCTTTCATCATATTAGTTTGTTTACTAGTTTTACCCATGTTAGTAATATATTTCTCAATTCACAAAGCTTTAAACACCAATAGTAGTGAACAAGGGATTGAGGCAGTTTATAAAACACACTTACTTTCAGCTCTCAAGTCATTAGCTCCATAAACCACCTCATAAATATGGCCTTGGCCCAAACACCAAAAACCAAAACACCCTAACAGCCCAACAGCCCAAACACTTGTGAAGACACTTGCGATGCGCGCGCGATGCGCGTACACCGCGTATTTCAAACGAGGTCCAGGAAGTAAGTAGGTGTGACCCAATGTCTGAGTTAGTGATTGACGTTGAGGCGGGCCAGTGGGAACAATGAAGCTGGGAAGGAGAAGAAGGAATAGGAAAGTTTAAACTCTCTCTGCCTTCGATATGAGTAAAACAGCAAGTCAATCAGAGTAAAGCTGCCAGTAAGTCAATCAGAGTATAAAACGAGTTGTAAATTAGTAACTTGTAAAATGAAAATCGAAACTCGCGTGCATTATCCGCGTTTCACAGCAGTGGCGGCTTCCTCTTGCCGACTTGAACAGGGGCGCAGGCGAGCAGAGTATAAAGTCCACAGAATGTCAGCTCTCCAGTCCAACAGCCCAAACACTTGTGATGACACTTGCGATGCGCGCGCGTTGAGAGTACACCGTGTATTTCAAATGAGGTCCAGGAAGTAAGTAGGCTTGACCCAATGTCTGAGTTAGTGATTGAGGTTGAGGCGAGCCAGTGGGAACAATGAAGTTGTAAAATGAAAATTGAAGCTCGCGTGCATTATCCGTGTTTCACAGCAGTGCCGGCTTCCTCTTGACGACTCAAACAGGGGCGCAGGCGAGCAGAGTATAAAGTCCACAGATTGTCAGTACTCCAGCCCAACAGCCCAAATACTTGTGATGACCCTTGCGATGCGCCATATTTTGCATCAATACATTTATATTTTATTATTCAACACCACTGTTTGCTGTCTCTTTGTGCCATGTGCAGCATGTCTTGGCTTCCTGGTGTAGGCATGCTTTTGTGCTTCTTTGTCCATGTGCACCTTTTGTTTGAACAGTATCTCCAACTAAGTATGTCCTGTGGCTGTCATGTGGGTTTAGGGCACACTCTGTGGGTCATATTGGTACTGGCCTATTTGCTGGGGGACATGTGAGCATGTTTCAGGTGAGTGTGATGTTTAGTATCATGCCTTCATGGCCAATGTACATATGTGGACAAGGCTAGGTGTGGGGAGATGAAATTTTTGGGGTTGCACATGTTTCACATCTTTGTCATACACATCTGTTGCTTGGCTACTTCCATGCTTTGCAGTACAGGCAAGTTGGTCATTAATGTACATTGTGTCGTGGGTGTTTCAAACATGCATGCTGTGGTTGGCATTGCACTACATTTGTAAATGTTTTCATGGGTGTTGAGTCATGTTCAGGATTGTTCGATGTACGGCATGGTGGCATTACTTTGATTGACTTGCCCATATGGTCATGTCGACATGTGTTTCACAATTACGGAAGGGATCATCGCAAGGGTGGGGGCAGCAAGTGCTGGTTTCCTGATCCCATTCCTTTTGCAGGGGCAATGCATGTTTTCTGTCGTTGTATCAGTGTTGGTTGAGTAGGTTTTGGATGGTTTGTCTACAGGTGGCGATGTGGAGACCCATTTTAGATGAGAGGCACATTTTATGATGATGTTTTGGGTCTCCTATTGAGAATGGGCTCTCATTTGATTAGGTGGCTGGCCAGATGTTCCACAGAGCAGGGATATTCGAGGTAATTGTAGAGAGCTCATTCACCTCTGTGCATTCACTTCTCAAGATTTCAGTTTCTTGTACGCTGCATTCCTTTCTGCTACCACGGCTGTTTAGGTGGCCCTTTGGCACTTGTGTATCCATGTGGATGTGCTCACACTGCCAAAACAGGTATAGCTTATTGGCATTGGGTATGATGAGAAGGGATGAGGTCTCACTCTGATTCAATAGGTTATACACACCCAATATGTGGACTATGTCACCTGAACAGCAAGGCACCAAAGTGTAGCTGCGTTAGAAATATGGTTGGCTGTTGTTGTGGAGCTGAGTATGATCCAAGGGGAAAACATGGAAGAGGGGACTGTCATGGATTCACCAGCACTGCTTTCATGTGATCATATTGGAGGAGGATGTCTTCCAGGTGTAGGTCAAGGAATACACAGGCCAAAGGAGTTGAGGAAGGTTAAGTGCTCCACAGTGAACTGGACCATGGGTATTCAAGATGCACAGATAGCAAGTGTTGTTGCTGTTACAATGCCTGTAAGGCCAACAACACCATCATACTGAGCAAGGCCTGTAGGCCTATTTGTCACTTTGTAGGGAGTAGTGAATGGGTGGGGGTATCCATTACTGTTGAGTACGTGACTGTACCCTTTTCTAAACAGAGCATGTGTGTGTGCCAGCATACTGTTTGTCTGTTCAGCAGGCAGGCAACTAGACTTGTACACCTGTGGGAGTCCGATTGCTGTGTCCCTACCTGCAAGAGGCGTGGGGGGTGGGCATCCAGAGAGCTGTTGTCAAGTAAATGTTGTATCCAAATTACATGGGAGTGTATGTCGTCTGCTTAGGTGGACTGGGGATCCATCATGGCCCTCTGCAAGTAAAATGGTACAATGCATATGCAGTCAGACATTTCACATTTAATCCAACTCCTGGTGTCAATACTGGCACTGAAATACTAAGAGTGGGCATTGGGTTTATGTGTACCTGGGCTACATTACTGTGATGTGGGAAGTACTGTGTGGGAGAGAAGTGGGCGTAGAGTGATGAGGATTTGGGGGCACAGATTAGTGGAGATACTGGGACGAGGGTGGATTTATGGATTTGGACTTAATGTAGAGGTTTGGGGAGCAGATTAGTGGAGGTACTGGGACAAGGGTGGACTTGTGGGTTTGGCATTAGTGTAGGGGGTTGGGGGACCAATTAGTGGAGGTACTGGGACGAGAGCAGACTTGTGGGTGCTGCATTAATGTACAGGGTTGGGATGCAGATTAGTCGAGGTACTGGCACGAGGGTGGACTGTTGGTGCTGCTTTATTGTAGGGGATTGGGGCACATATTAGTGGAGGTACTGAGACGAGGGTGGACTTGTGGGTGCTGCATTAATGTAAGGGGTTTGGGCACTGAATTCCAGAGGTACTGGGATGAGTACGGACTTCTGGGTGCTGCATTAATGTAGGGGGCTTGGGTGCAGATTATTGGAGGTACTGGGACGAGGGCAGACTTCTGGGTGCTGCCTTAATGTAGGAGGTTGGGATGCAGTTTAGTGGAGGTACAGGGGTGAGGGAGGACTTGTGGTTTTGATCTTAGTGTAGGGGTTTGGGGCACAGATAAGTGGACAAAGTGGGATGATGGCGGACATGTGGGTGCTGCCATAATGTAGGGGGTTGGGGCACAGATCAGTGGAGGTACTGGGCGAGGATGGATGTGTGGGTCCTCCCTTAATGGCATGAGGCGCAGATTAATGAACATACTGGGACGAGGGTGGACTTGTGGGTGCTGACATAATGTAATGGGCTGTTTTGCAGATTAGTGGAGGTACAGTGGCGAGGACTTGTCAGTCGCAGGAGATGAATGAAAGTAATGGTGATTGCTGGTAAGTAATCCTTGAATACTTATCTCCCCTGGGTCCTTTGCAAATGTTGTTCCACAGAGGTATGCTATATTTGACATGGGGGCGTGTTTTCGGCACTACTCATTTACTTTACCCCCTTTTTATTCCATGAATCGGCTCCCAGTGCAACTTTCTTGCTTGCGCTAACTGCTTAGCATGGATTTATCACATTTTTGTAATTTAGGCCTATAGTCTGTTTACTGCTTTGCAGTGCAAGAAAAAACATTTTACTTTCTAAACTTGCTAAAACAACAACAGTCTCCCTAGAAAGAATACTGAAACACTCTGATCATGTTCAAAACACTGCTTATTGAATTTAATCCACTTTTAAAAAAACAACAGTTTTATTCAAAATGTGTGATACATTGAAAAAAGAAGAATGTGTACTATACAAACCACACAGAAATCAAGTGTAGGGACCACCTTGCCTATTTCCATTCTACGTTGTCTACTGGAATATTCAACAATATAGCAAATGTACACACTGTTGTTGATAATTCAAAGCAACTAAGTCCCAAGCACAAAAAACACATTGTAGATGATATTAGTAATACAATTTTTGTACAGCGTGTCAATGAAAACCAAGCATGTTTCATTCTGAAAACGGCATTCACAGAAATTCCTCAAAGACTGAAAGCAGTGCACACTGTGGTGTCCCTCTGTGCGATTGGCACTCTGTTGCTGATTTGTCTGTTATGGTACCCTTTAATGAAAATAGATTACTTCCAGCAGCAATCTAACTTCCCAATCCTGTACAGCCTCGTATATAAGGAAAGAGATGAGAATCAAACCACTAATAATTATATGTATTATTATTATTGTTTTTATTATTATTATTACTATGAGTTATTTATTGAGCATGGAAATAGCTTCAGGAAGCAACAGTGCACTTCACAAATGAAAAGAGGAAGTACACTGTGTGGGTAGCAGATATACAAGGGAGGAGGAGATAACAGAGAGGGATGTTGAGGGCACGCATGGGGGCAAAAATAGGGGTGAGCAGGTTGGCCAGTCTTAGGTTATATGAGAAGTGTGTGGGGACATAGGTGTTAGGGAGAGGCCGTTACTTGAAGAGGAGGGACTTGAGCTTCTTCCTGAAATGTAGGAGCAAAGGAAGAGACTCCACTGTATGGGGGCATAGACAGGGAAGGCATGTCTTCTGGTTCTTTCCTTTCACTAGTGGTGGAGTTCAATTCTGCACATGTCCTCACTTCTGGTGGATCTTAGGTCTCTGGAGATGCACAGTGTGTCAGTGAGGCAGCATGGGAACTAGAGGGCGATAGCCATCTAGATGAAGCAGCAGAATTTTGAGTAATACATGCTTGCAGTGGCAGCCAGTGCAGTTCAGTAAGGGCTAGGGGTGATGTGATTGAAATTACAGAGTCCTTTAATGATTTGTGATCAGCATATAGGATACAGCTCAGTGGTGCCAGGGTGGTCACATGAAGTTGTTCTAGAAGAGAATTGCCACCATCCCACTGGGAAGGGATCGCAGCAGTACAGAGGCCATTTGCTGGAATGAAGTGCTTGATGTTCTACAGGAGAGAAGGTTCATACTAATCTGTTTTGCCTTTCATCGTATTTGCTCATTGAAGGCTAGGTGACTGTCGATGTAGAACCCATGGGACTTGATGCAGGTGGCCAGCTGCGGTTTTAAATGCTTGCGTTTCATAGCAGAGAACAAGGTCTGAATGTTAGGGTGTTTTGTGTTTTCGGTCAGTAGTAGGAAATCGGTCTTCGAGGGGTTAAACACAGGCAAGCACTGGACATCCATGACTGGATCAATGTGATGCAGGCCTTGAGCCTGTTGATGTCTTCGTTGGAGGATATCTAGTGGTAGAGCTGCATGTCATTTGCTTATGGGTGGATGTGGATGTTTTGTTCAGCCAGGCGGGTTTCAAAGAGTTTCTATGTAATGGGTGAAGGCTGAGGATGGTGTCACTGATGCCCATTCTGTGATGTAGAATGTTGATGAGGGTCTGGTGGTCTACTGTGTCAAAGGCTGCTGAGAGTTTGAGGAGAACTAAAAGGCAAGGATGGCCATCTGCAAGGATATTAAGAGCATTATTGATCACCTTGATTGCAGCTGTTTTCATGCTGCATCTGTGTCTGAAGACAGATCGGTTTGACTAATGGAGGTTGTTGGCATTGATGTGTTGGAGGAGTTGTGTGGTTACTGCTTTCTCAAGGATCTTACCTATGAAGGGAAGATGGGTGATGGGGTGGTTTTCATGGTCCTTTGTTGTGTTTTTGAGAAACAGCAGGATATGTCTCGTCTTGCCAGTTGAGGGGAAGCTGCCATGAGTGAAGGAGTTGTTGATGATTGCCAAGTAATGGCAGAGTCAGAAGTGTCTTGCATATGGAAGAGGGAAGGATGTCTTTAACTGACAATGTGATCCTGAGGGATGCTAGAGTGGCAGTCAATTCTTCCAAGGTGAGTGTTTGAAAATTGTCCATTTAGTGTTGGTGATGTGAAATGGGATGTGTGTTGTGCTGTTAACTGAGGCATTGGCGTCTATGTGCTTGTGGATCCTGCTGATCTTATTGACAAAGAAACAGTTAATGGCAGTGGATTTGTCAATGGAATGCAGTATGAGTGGGTCTGGCAGAGGGTTGATACAATGCTTGATGACTTTCAAGGGGGCTCTGGCTTTTGGTTGTGGGCCTTGCCTATTTTGTTATTGTAACAGTTGACCTTGGCAGCGGTGACCAGAATGAAGTTTCTTGAGCAGGACAAAGTCAGATGCACTGCAGGATTTTTTCCAAGTCCTTTCTTGTTTTCTGATTGCTCTTTAGTTGTGGATGAATTCTTGAGAGTGTCATGGTGCAGACCAGGTAGGCTTCAGTGTGTGTGTGGTTTCACATGGGTCATGAATGCTGATGTTGATTTCAAGGGTTGTGTTTAGTTCTTGGATAAATGAGTCGCAGTGGTTAGTTGGAGGAAGATCGGCCCATGTGATGTAGATGTTGGCAAGGCCTTCCATGAAAGCTTCCACTGGCAAGTTCTGATGTGTGTGTTTGATTAGGTAGTGTAATGAATGTCAATGGGGATTGCCAGGTTGTCCAACCAATCAAGCGGGATTGGAGAGCTATAATGGATGGTGGCCAAGGAGCAGATGATGAGGTTAAGTTATTACCTTTCCTGTGCATTGGATCTTTTCAAGTGTTGTGTGAGGTTCAGTGTGTCTAAAAGGCAGGGGAGATCTTCCTTCATGGACCAGGTTGCTTCATTGCCAGAGATCTTGAAATCACCAAGGAAGATGTTGTTGGCATGCCTGAGAGACATGATGGTGATCAACCTGTGAAGTCTGCAAAGAAGGAGGTGCTGGGCCTGCGTGATCTGTATGTGAGTTAGAAGGTGCTGTGTCCATGGGGAGAGTGTAAAGTGGCAATAGAGATGTTTGAAAGAGCCAATGGTGGTGACGTCCAGTTGGGTGCATGGCCATGATGCCTTGTGAATGATGGCGATGACTCCACCCATCTTATTTGGATGGTGTCTTTGTAGAATTCTGTAGCCTATGGGGATGAGGGTGTTTAGGATGTAGATGCAGCTGAATGTCATCCAGGTACCAGCAATGAAGATGGCATCAGAGTTGTATGTGGTGATGAGGTTGATGATGTCGGCTGCATGGCTGATTGCTTAACAGTGATCGACGAGCATCAGTTTTTATGTAATGGTGGATGATGGGCTGTTGATGGGTTCTGTGGTAATACAGCTGAGGTTTGCTGCTATACTGTCTGCAAATTTAGCTGGTGAGCCATGTGGTTGTGGATGAGTGATGATGTTGGGAGGTAGGACTGAGGTTCACACTCTAGCAAGCTTACCTTATGTTTAAGGAACAGGGTTTCTGGAATTGGTTCCTGCCAGTCCAAACAGGTCCAAACAGGAATGTCCCTTTTCTTCTTCTGCCCTTTGCTTTGTATGCCTTGGTGGGTAAAACGCTGTAATTTAACAGTCAATAGATTCCATGGAGTGGCAGGGCTATGCAGGTGGGGTAGTCTTAGGGCATGCAAACTAGATTCACTTGCACCAGCTCACCACCTGCAAAGGAAAAGAGACTCTGGAAGCTGCTTAAATTGGAAAAAAAGAGTGCAAAACAAGAACACATAAAATGATTAGGAGTGATTGGCATTTGGGTTTGGCCTAGGTCATGCAACCTAAATCCACTTGCAATGACCATTTCACAAAATGAAAAAGAATAGAGGCTGATCGGCTGCTAAAAACTAACTTCTCACTTGGCCTTGGACAGGCCAGGGAAGGCGCATTCTTCTGATTCAGGAGAGATTTCTCACCTAGTACCTTTTCCATTTCTACATCAGTCCAATGCATCTGCAATGCCTAGTAACATGACATATTCCTCCTAGAAGCATCTAGACAAGGCAGAAACCTTGGGGTTACCTGACACCTTCCTGTAATAAGCAGTCTGTAGAGTTCCATTACCTTACATGCTAAAACAAGTATCCTCTCTTTGGAAGTCCCAGTCTGACACTGCTGCCCAGCGCCAAACTCTCTACTGCAGTGTCAGCGGTTCATGGTACCAGTTATCTAATGCAATCTGGCCACATAGCAAAGTACCATACATTTTAATATCTGTGGCCTCATGTAAAACATACAAGCAACCCTAAGGGAGTGGTCTCATTAAACTGCTTATTAGTCGCATTGTAATTACATTAAAATGGTCAAGCTGAAAGAAAAGTGATACAAATCTAAGGAATGGCTTAAAAGAAACATAAAACACTGGAATTCTATAAAAAATGAAAGAAGTACAACACAATATATTGCATTCTTCCACCACAGGACTGTACATTTATATTTTGTGGCTGTTTTGAAATTTTGGGTTATTGTTTGAAGTCCTAGGGCAGAAAAGAAACATTGTTGATTGAAGGCCAAATAATGTTCTTTCATAAGGGTTTGTCCTTTAGGCCAGATGTATGTTTGCTTCATGAAAATACAATGTTAGTGCACACAGAATGTACAGACTTTGCATTATGCTATGGTGTATATTTCTGTATTGGCACTGCTAGTAAATGTATCCATATAATGAGTATATGCCTCAATATTGGCATCTATGTTCAGGTGCAAAGACAATTTTAGGGCATTGCAGGAAAAAGAGAAGCACTTGCACATACATCTTGATATCAAACTATGTACAGAGTTTGAAGCAACTGCAAATGCTTCCCCACTACATTTTAGAACATGCAGTCCCAATTTTGTCTTGGATGTGAAAAATCTTACAAAAAAGTCAGGAGATGGAGTTCTTTGTTGCAACACCACAACATATGCACATATTTTCCCTCTCATCTATTGCGCTTCTGACATGAAATGTCATGTCTAACCATGCTTTGACTGTTCTTATAGCAGCATACTTGAACCATAGACCCAGCAACAATGCACATGCTTTCATATTTAGTAAACTCGAGCTACAAGCACTGCCTTCAAAATATTGAAATATATTCCATTAGATTGTTTTTCAATGGTCTGGGCTGATCGCCAGTGACCTTGAAGTTAGAACGCTGTAGTCTCCTATTGCAAATAAAGTCACTCACTGCTCCCCAGACTCTTCTGGGATGAGCGCCAAGCGTTTCTGATGAATATTAAACAAGAGATAGAAATGCGAAAGAACTACAGGACCGTGGAAAAACTACAGAACTCTTTCCTGAATAACTTTAAGTTGTCGAGCAAACTTAAGTTGCTGGTTGAACTAAGCCGACCATGCTTGGTTTACACAGGCTAGATAATGTTCGCTGATACCGCTGCTCCGGAGCAACACTCCCCCCTCTACTTTGTTTAGACAGCTTTCAGTGGTTGTAGGCATTGACAGTGTGGGTTTAGAGAGTATCACTAGGACAGGTTGTAAGCCCCACACAGAGCTGGATGGCGGCAGATCTAGCAAGAAGATGAGGGGTCCGAAGATGAAGGGTTGGGGAAAGGAGAAGCAGAGGCTTTCCAGAAGGGGTCAAGTCACACATGTTTTCCTTGCTGTATTTTAAAGCCACTAAGCTGGATTGTTGGCTGTTTTGACGCATTTTGTGTCCCCAAAGTACTCTGCATATTGACTTTTGAGCAGAACTTTGATTTTACTTGAGCTGTATGGGGAATAACTGTGCTTTTCTACCCCAAGGCAAACCAGCTCACCCTCGAAGAGCAGACCTTATTCTTGATTGGCTACATTCTGGCACCATTAATCCCAATTGACATGTAATTCTTTTTGAAGCAGTTTTTCTATTTTGATATGCTTTTCTGATGGTGCTCTGATAGGTGGTTCTTGATACTTTTTGACAATTTATTGGCAATTCCTTGGGCATTTTTACTGGATTGTGAAAACTGCTTCTGGCATCCAGTCTTCTCCAGCTCTCATCTCCCTATTTCTAAAGTTAGTGAGTATGAGATGCTTTTTACCCTTCATTGATATCACATCAAGAAAGATATGGAGGTATTGATTGAGGCAGGCCCTACTATGAGGTTTCCTAGCCTGATTTGGTGAGGCAGGTCCTTCTATGAAGATTGCCTAGCGCATGATTTGTGAAGTTGCCAAGCATGACCTGGATACAGCTAGTTGGTTTTTAAGATGACTATGATTTCTTGGAGAAGGTTCATCAGTCTTAGTCTTGATTAGAAGTAGGGGTACTGCCAATGATTTTAGCTTTTTAAATCATTACTTTCTGCATTGTAAGTGTGCTGTGCATAGTGATCATTATGGTAGCAATGTTTCTTTATTACTTATTTCTCAAAATTAAAAGATGTACTTTTTTACATGAGAGTATAAGAATCCTTCATTGAGTGTTCATTGCTAAGTGTTTGAACATCAACTTAAAGAATGGGGCATCTATCTAAATGCATTGCGTATTGTTGTGTTATGTAGGGTACATTTATTTTAATACACACCTCAGGGTTACTGGATGGTGTGAGCAGTGGACTATCAATACAAATATATTCGACATTGGTAAACCCCTCCTGGCCAGATGTAAAAGATTAGCCACCTACTGCAGGGGTTGCTGCCTACTCTCTTTACTGAGGCACAGTAATGGGTATATGCTTTTCCCTACCCTTACTTCCACCAAAGACACTGTTGGGGGTGGAGGGAAGGCTCCGGAGGTAGGGGTGATAGAAAGAACATCACTTTGGCAGGCATGTGATGGGGGGTTCAGCCTGGAAGCACATCATTAAATCTCTTTTGCCTATTCCTGCAAATGCTCACCTTGATGACAACAGTTAACCCTACTTCTTAACATCGGTTGCACTTGACAATCGCACTGACAACTCCTTCAGCCCCCCTCGCTCCATTTTGCTTCTTCTTTGCCGACTCCCAGGAGACCAACCTGACATTTGGTTAGCAGTGTGGACGCACAGTCACTCCCCTCATTCTATCTCAGATGTCTTAACTCTTCCAGGTAGGCTAAACGGGTTGGTGGAAAGAGCTCAAGAATAATCCATCAAACATCCTAGGTATTAGACTCTACTTCCACTATGTGCTTCAGGTTTGGAGCACTAGAATACTCTGCTGGACCTAGAAGAAGAGAAGCAAAAGGGAGCAGATTCCCCGAGAATATCATAATGGGCGTAAGCTGTTTGGACAGACCTCAACAGATGTTGAGATACTATAAGCTAAGTGATGGAAGAATGAGTAACAATGTTTGGCTTTTTCCTTTGTGTACAATTACCAACACTCTGTACTTGGGCATGTCTCTTGGATGGATTGACATATATATCCCTTGCTGATGTCTCAGTCCATTACCTAGGAGTTCAGGTAATCTGCACAGCACAGCAGATGGAAGATGTTGGAGGTTGACTTGATAAAAATGGATTCTTGACGTAGGAGGTAAAGGCAGGATGTCACATGTTTGATTTCTCTTCACAAAAAGGTAGCAAAGCTACCTAACAACGAACAATCTTGTGCAGCAAGGTGATCTCTTGACCACCTGAAATATCCCATCTATACCTACAATCAGTTTCAGCTTTCCTTAGCACTCAGCAAGCCCACAAAGCCATAAAGGTGGTGTATTTTCTTTTTTAGAGTATTCAACAAAAATAATGTTTTTATGGTACCCAATGATTTCATCGCTGGAAATAAATATCAAGGGAAAAATACAATTTTTTAAAGCCACTATCCAACACTTTCCACAAATATTCTAGGACTTTATATAATTATATAATTGTTTATATAATTGCACCAGTCCTAAAATATGTTGAGCAGGGTGTTAAATGGGTTTTAAAAAAATGGTTTAACCTTCAATGTTTATTACCAGCGATGAAATCACATGTAACTGTTTTTATTTGCAGTGTTTCTACTGAGGTGTATTTATGTGCCTTGATAATACTGTCAGGCTGCGCCCCTGGAAGGTGTGGCACGGTTGGAGATTCTAAGACCACGTTGTGCCAGAATCAGGAGATGCAGTGGTCTAGTCCTCACCCAAGATGGCTGCTGTTTGCTTTATCAACACACCATTCACTTGGAACGGAGCTTTGTATCCGTCACTTCCTATGGTTACCCACCACTGTGTCTCTACACAGCTTCCTCTGTAGTTGTTTGTTCTGTGCTGCTGTATAGCTTTCTTTCCTACCTAGTGTTTGTGCGGTCCACGTTTACTCTGTGTATCTCTAGCTGTTCTCATTCGGTGTATCCTTTCTCTTAATGGTGTTGTTTCCGTTAAATCTTCCTCTCTATCATTTTTTCCTCGGTTATATTTTTCCCACGGTTTCCTGTTCTGCGTTCCGCAGCATCTCTTTACCTGCAGCTTGCCTTTCATAGGGTACGCGCTGCTTTCTTTACAGCTCCTTTTCTCCTGTTTTTTGAGCAGTTCGATTTCCGGACCGCGCTCCACGGTATTTCCTGCCTTTCACAGCGCTCGCGCTGTTTGTTTACTTTCTCTCTCTACCTCGGACTTCTGTGCGGCTTATTGCACTCATACCTCCATTGCTCACCTCATAGATTCCAGTGCTGGAAGTTTCGAGGTATTTCTGTATGTGTTCTTTCTTGCTTGCTTTTTTACAATTTCTGCTGCATTCTATTTCCATCTCCTGTCACTCTGTTTCCTGGCTACTTCTTCTAGTTCTACTATTTGTTCTGCACTATATTCCATCCCATTCTCTAGATTTTTGCTCCTCGAGCAGTTCTGCTATTTTGTTTATATATCTAACTGTGTATCCCATCCGTGAGTGAATTGCTACTGGACTTCACCCAGTACCCCCACAGATTGCTGGTCCACACAGCTGGTGACATCCCTGGACTAACTGGTTCACTTTATTGTGTACCTATCCACTGGCCAGGGGACTTCGGGAACGTACAGCTGCCCACGACACCCTTCCTCTTCTTAAGCCACTGGTTACTTCTGAAGATTCTATTGAACTGCACTCCATTAAGGACTATTTCTCAAGGACCTACCAGGGTTTTTTGGTGCCATCAGCTTTATCCCTGGGATTTAGGGCAGGCTCCTCGGGGTTCCCCGTGACTTGGTATCTATACCAGTCAAGGTGGCCTCAGGGGAGCCCGACCCTACTTACACGAAAGGAAAGAGAAAAAAACTTAAGGAAAAGAGGACTCCAGATTCTCAAAGAATCCGTTGGAGAAGGCCGACGGAGACCAGAGACATTTCTACAGAAGAGCAAGGTGAGGAGGAGGTTCGGAAGGGTACTCCACTGCATGACAAATACAGGGAGTCCCCCGATCCCAATTAAAAGTGCCACAACAAAATACCTGTATGTTCTATCTAGCCCTTTCTATGACTCATCTAGAACCAGTGAATTGCTCCCCCTTTAGCAACGTTAAACCAAGAACCAGGCTAGTGTATAGAAAGAATATATTGTTATTAATTATTCTAGCACATTTAATATTTACACTACTTCACATGACACGCCACATTCTTTGTGGCACCAAAACAAAGAGTCAATTCAAATAATTCACCTTTTGGGGAATAAATAGTAACAAATGATCTGAGATTACATCACGTGTTTTTTGCTTTTTAGTCTCTAGTGAATAGAATACAGGTCAAATGAACATTTCAACACTCTGTCACACACAAAAATCCCTGAATGCCAACATGATGCAGCACCTCCAAACATAACAACATACTTTAACTGCACCATAGACTTTTCATGAGGTTCACCTCTCACAAAGTTTAATTTAAATAAAATGCCACTCTTTACTATCAGCAAAAAGGATTTCTGACGTGCACAGCACTTTTTTTAATCTCCCTGCACACTTGCTAATGCTCACAATGTTATAGCACAGCAAACTTTAAAACAAACACTTCCATATAATTTTGTAGAAAAACGTTTTCATCCCCATTCTGCAATGCAAAATCTCCCTTCTCTCAGGGAACACTTTCCCACTTTCTGTAGAAAGTGTGCTTTTCAAATCAGAGACTTTATTCTGTTTCTTTCGGAAAACACTTTTTTTGTCCCAGCACACAAACCTGTGTAATTCAGTTAATCATTTGGTACCCCTCTGCCCTAATGCAGTTTTCAGGGGAATCAGAAAGCAGTAGGGAATTTCATTTAGTATGCAACCTCCCTCCCCCTTTTAGCGAGTTTTGGCGTTGGCAAAAAGAATAGGAATATTCAATTACTTTAAAGGCTATGTTTTTATATTCACACAGGAACAAATGTTGATTTCTAACTTCAACAAAATTATTCTGTGTAATTATGGGATTTCATTAAATTATTGTTTAATAAAATTGCTAAGGGTCTACTGCCAGCCCCCCATCCACTAATTAAGGGAAAGGTATGAACTCAAGCAGATCCCCACAGGACTAGGTTCAGTTTGCCAAGTTGGTTGGAAAAGCTAACTTACACAATCATCTATGGTTTTGCGCATTTCAGGTACAGGACAGGCATCTGGTCAAAAATCCAACATCAGTCATTCATATTCTTCAGTCTCCCTTCTCCTGCCTCCTTTGGTCAAAGATCCAAAACCTCTGTCGCTTTTTGTGTTTAGCAGTTCCACCCAGATGATTTCAGTCAATACTTCTCCTTCATTTGCCATGCAGTTCTCCTTATGAATCGTTTACCACCAACCTAAAAATGTCTAAATTATCATATGCCATGTTATTGGTCATCAGTTTTGATTGGACAATTATTTCCCCATCCCCTTCTTCAAGGGGGTGGCTTCTTTTCTGTGATTGGCCTCTTCAGTTTACCAAGGCCAAATTGGGAGGTGATCAGAACATCCACTTGCATTTATTTTTTTACAGATTATAATTTTTGCACATAAAAGTCACTACATGGCAGCTATTGAAAATGGATATTTAAGCTTAATAATATATATATTACTTAAATTGTCTGCCCATTTTCACGCCTTGAAACACTCGTGTATAGGCGCGTTACAAATGCCATATCATATCATATCATATCATACAGGTTGCGATAAAACATGTCTCCTCACAGCACGATGTTGCATTTGCACATTTTTTTGGGTGATTAATTACAAAATGATAACAGTTATCAATATTACCTTTTTGATACAGACATCGAATTTATAAGTAAAAAGGAGGTTGGACTAATTCAGCTTGTGCTACGCACTGATTTATCAGTATAACCACTGCTTGGGTGGGTGTACTATGCTGGCTCGTAGCCTGCAGGAAGAAGCTTTATGTCTTTGCTACACCTTGCACAGGGAATACATTTGGAATACTTTTGTCTTTAGAATAAATAAATATGTTTTTGATTCCTCTTAATAGGAATCCATCACCATTTCTGTTATTTCAGACTCTTCCTGCAGTGGTGTCCCGCTGCTTTTTGTGAACTATTTACAGGATTCAAAAACATTTTAATTGATGCTAAAGACAGAAGAATCCTGAATGTATTTTAATTTAGTTGGATCTCAACACAGGTGCAAGTTGCACTCACCTTAACCAGGCAACTTGCTTTAGAAAGTACCAACAGAAGGTCAAAACACATGTTGTGGGTAATATTATAACATACCCTGCGGGCAATATTATGACATGCATTGTGAGCAAAAGGCAATCAAGCTAAAAGGCAAGACCATCATTTGGTGTTTGAATTTAAGTCTACTAATTATGAAAAAATAGTTGTGGTACATGACTTATGAATTCTGTTGATCGTTATAACCAGAACTTAGAACTCTGTTACAAGATTGAATACAATATATGTGACTTGTATATAGATGTGTAGAAACCTATGAACTTGTATGAACAAAATGGGCCTCATTACAAGTTTGCCGGTCCAGGAACTACGGTACCGGTAAGCTTGCCGGTACTGTAGTTCCCAGACCGGCAAACTACGAGTTGTGCTTGCGGGTGCCTTTCTGCGAACCTGGCGGGCAGAGTGGCACCCACGAGCACAGCATGCTGCATACACCGGCACCATTCAGGAATGGTGCCGGTGCATGCGGCTTCCCCATTGAGCCTATGGGCCTCAAACGGGAATGGGGAAGATTTTTTCTGGTGCCCTGGAATGGGCAATTACCGGGTCCGCCGGGGTTGTAATAGCCTGGTAATTGCCCATTCCAGGGCGCCAGAAAAAAAAACGACTCCGGCAGCAGCCGTGCCTGTATTACAGGCACATCTGTCCGCCAGGGTTGTAATGAGGCCCATTCTTATAGTGGTGAAAAATACAAAGATATTAATTTGGACAATTTTTCTAAATCTTTGTGATTAAAACAAAGTTAAATATTTGTACCTTCTTGTCTGTGGTTTCATTAGGCCTATTAAGGTAAGAACGTTTACTTCAACACTGATGGTAGAAGTAGCTTTATGTAACTTGTGCATGGTGCAAGGTGTAGCAACATACATCTAATTTATTAAGCTATCACCTCCCTGAATCTCCTCTTTTTGACATTTTCTTTGGATCTAAAAACACAATTTAGGTTGTACCTCTTGTCCCCAACTCTATGGCAAACTCTAACCATACATGCATATTAAGTTACATTTAGCCATTCGGCATGAGCTCTGGACAGCTGCTTCCTGAGTTTACTCTGCCGGCCATGAAGCCCATCAATATTCTTACACAGTCAAAGGCAGGGCTTAATGGATGTTGACGCAATCTTATTTCTCGTGCCAGATGGGTCTCTAGTATCATATGACAGTCTTGATTGCAGGCCATCCCCCCAGTCAGTGTAGAGAAGGACCAAATAATTTCTTGGATTTTGGGGATTTTACAAAGTTCAACCCATTAAAAACTAACATTATATGCCCCAAGCCTCAGTCCAGCATAAGTTGGCTCTTCAAAAGAGATTTTCAGATAATGGGGAAAGGCAAACCTCACCCCTTTAGATCTGTTGGGGGAAATGAACAGAGATGGATGTTTTCAAATGTTGCTATTCCTTTTAAACATGAGGCTTTTAAATATCTTGCATAATGGCATCAATGTCCATTTTTCTCAATATGATGCATATTTCGCATGACTCTGGCAATGAAGAATGTGTGTGCCCTGAGTGTGTTGCTATGAGCTATGTGGGAGTCTTTTGCCAACTTCTATAGCTGCTGCCTTGGAAGCCTTCAAGCCCTGTACCATTTAACGGCACACTCCTTGTGGAGCGTTTGCAGTGTGTGTTGCTCTGTTACTGTGTGCCGGTGCGCAGTGGTCAGGAGGTTTTGAACAGTGGCACACAATCTGGGGAGTGATCTAAACAAGCGAGGATTTATGCTTTCATGTGATTTCCAGCTTTATTGAGGAATTACCAAGGGGGGCCTTGTATACAAGAAGAGCTGCATGCCCCGGTGAGTAACTCTTCTCTTTCATTAGGTGCATATTGACCTCCTTGTGCCTAATCATTTGTGAATTACCGCTGGTAGAACCAGCCCTATGTGGGCAAGGGGATTTGAGAGGGGCTTATAACTCTTAATCTAAGGCAATAAAGAACAAATACAAAGATAACTCCAGAATTCTCAATGTTCAAAGCTCTGGTTAGGATGTCCTTGATCCCTCGGTCCTGGACTCTGGTGAGGGACTTTGGACACAGATTTCTTGCTTCTGTAAGGTCCTCTGAATGCCCATGAACATCTGGCCAGATTCAGACTTTGGAAGACAATGCGCTCACAAGTGGTTGATGCAGCCTTGAAAAGTCACAGCAAATCGGGGGCAACACCAAAATAGAGTTTGACTCTGGGCTAGTTGGCCCCAGTAGCCTAAGGGAGGAAGTCATCCTTTACAGGTCTTTCGTGTCGATTTGAAAACAGGGTTAGCACAGCTGCAGGGCTTCACCGGGCCCTTCATGGTCCAGGAAGGTGCTGCTGGCATCTTCTCTCATCTTCTGTGTTGGATGTTGTCCTCCAGTGGACGAACCCTGCTCTTAGTCACAAAAATCTTGCTTTTTATGCAAGTTCCCATTCATTCAAAGCCCTAGGCTGTCAATCCCATAGAATGGTAGCTGTCCTTCAGGACAGCCAGCTGGCCAATTGGATCTGTTTTCACTCAGGAACACCTAGAGACAAAGTAGAGGGAAGTTTCAGGACCATCCCTCACTTTCTGCCTTTCCAGACACACAGGAGCCTGGGTGGGCTTCAGGGCTGAATCCGGCCAAAGGCAATTCATACAAAGGACTCAAACCTGATGTAAACAACAGAGTAAAAGCCTAGAAGAAACTAACTAACAAGAACTATCAAAAAAGAAGACAGGGCCCGTAAGTTATTATAACAAAATATTACACGAGGAATGAGTTAAAGGAATTACTATGTGACCCGGCCCCCCTGGTCCCCTGGCACTCCACATAGGGTAAGGTTTGCTGGACCCATAAAGTAAAGATAAGTAAGAAAGGGGTCATTTTACCATTCTTGGGAACAGTAGTTCACCCAAGAAAATTTAGTTAAACATTAAGAGAAGTCCAAGGGGCTCCTCAGTGGCATTGCACAAAAGGTGCTCTGTGTCTCAATGTAAAAGCAGATGCCTATGGAGTTTACCAGATTACATAAAACAGTTAGGAACATAGAAATGATAGTCAGGAAAACACATGAAAAAGTGAGAAAAAGGTCCCACTCACTCAGTAAAGAGTCCAGCAAAAGACCTGGGAGTCTCTGAGGTTAAAGAGAATTAGCACAGAAATAAAAAATTCTCATTAAAACCCTATGCACAGCAAACATGGAAAGTGAAAGCCTACCGGAGGAATGAATAAACTGTTAATTCACTTTGAGAAATCTACCAACAAAACTGATAAAGCTGCAATCATACTGTCAGTAGTAGACTGGGCCAGACCTTCCACGACACCCCTCTTTCACAATCCGTTTTGGAGGAATTCGGGTTGATAGCGCAGGTGGCGGAGGATGTCAGCAGTGATTCCTCAGAGGCTTAGACAACCACAAATCGGAATTGCCCTCCAATCGAAGACACCTCCATCAGTAAATAGAGACACCAAAGCAACCGACTGAGGGGTGAAGCCAAAAGAAGCAAGAACGCAAATCGAGGTCAAAGTATGGATTGTATACGAGGAAACAAAAACAAAGAATCAAAAAACTTGTAAGTCAAGAAAATCAGACACTGCTAACTTCATTAAGGCCCTCTCTGAGCTCCGATCACAAGAGCTAAATCTCCCAAACTACTCCCAGCCTACAATAGTTACTTTGGCAATACAGGACTCTGTTAAAGACTTTACGATGGGTGGAAAACAGTCTTCGATTCCTCAAAGTAGGCCTTGGTAGCGCAGACCTCAGGGCGAGCATTGGTACGGAAACGGAAACAAAGGATTGCCAGGTACCTACTGTTCAACAACCTGAGGATGAAACAAAAGTTGTGATGAACAACAAAGCAGTAAAATGGGCACCAATGTTTATTGCTGGGGGAAAGAGGGAAATCGGAAAACAATCCCAAAAGAGTCCCGATCCTGGATCACTAATCCATCAACATCAATCTCTCAGCTAGTAAAATTGGCAACAATTCTCCTTCAAAGGAAAAAAGAACAACAACAAACATCCCAGGGCAATATGCAAGTGCCCCTAACGATGACCCTCAGGAAACCATGGAGAGGGTAATACTATGATGGCTCAAAGGCAATCACCCAATTTACTCTTTGGCAGAAGAACACTCATAATGGATCCTAATACGTCAAAAATTTAAAGCAATTAGGCAATGAATGTGGCAAATAATTTGTCTTCCACCATGTCCCGTCTGGATGTCCACACGACTTGCCCAGCCAGTGAAAGGAGAGCAAGCCCTGGGAGGTCCAAGCCCGGGTTGGGGGAAATAGAACAGTCCCTGGGTGTTGTACATCCAATCAGTCTAGCAATGACAAGTGAGAGACTGGATGGTCAGAATGACGCCCTCACGAAGACCTGGTTTCTATTGCCTGAACTCAGGTTTTTAAGAGATTAGGAGTGGGGGGGGTGCCTCTCTAGTTGGAATGAATGGTGCATTGTGAGTTGGAACACGCGAGGCTCTAGTTCATTTAAAGTCTGTGCCATGAAGGAGGCTGTATTTGGTAATAACAATATTTTACTGTTCCTAGAGACGTGTTTGGTGAATTCCTTTCAGATAGAGGGATTTACTACATTGCACCAGCTGGCATTAAATTAGGGGGGGAAGCATGCCATCTGGGTTCCTTTTGATTGCTACCCGTAGCTCCCTGGTAACGGTGATGCTGGTAGTGCCATCCAAGTCCAGGCGAATACTGGCAGCCAAATTGGAGCAAAGTGCATTAGAACGCATCCAACACTTTCTGGTCCTTAATTTATACTGGAATCCTGTCTGTTCTGATCTCACACATCTGAATAGGCGATCTGAATACATAATGCATCGTTACCACTGGCAACCAAGATGGACTGCCTACAAAAAGAGTGACATCCCGAGGCAGCAGATGGACATTGTTTCTCCAGGAATGGAACTTGATGAGGGCGAATGGAGCAATAGAAGGAGATATATATACCTCCATCTGGAACTTGAAGACGGTGGGGAGACCTCCTCAACTACTGATTATGTGTTCCTTTCCCCTCGAATATTTGAGGCCTCTACTAGGTTCCAGGTCATTGATGAGGGCTTAAGTGGTCATGCCCGATTGGATGCTACTGTGACCCGGGGTCTCCCTGTAAATGGGCAATACCACTGTCAGTCTGTTGTGGTAAATAGTGCGGGAAACAGGGTGGCCAAATATAGAGGCTCTGGAGCATTCTTAAATGAAGAACTCCATAGAGCATTATATGGGGATGCAAGAACAGGCTCTGAAAAGCAAATGCAGCTCACTAGCTTTTCAAGACTTCTTATGTGACACAGTTAAGCAACTGGGTAATAAGCAATACACACGGCATGTACACAACCACGTCTTTGATGAAGAGATGTGGTTAAAGAAGAGACGTTTCCGTAAAAGTCATTAAGAGACTTGGAGACTAGAAGTTGGGTGACAAAAGATCTTAAAATAAGAGTAGATTGTCTTAAAAAGGGCTTCAGGAACTGGTCTCTAGGGGGAGTATACAATAATATATACAGTAGAAATATACATACAATATATAGTATACAATAATATATACAGTAGTAATATACAGGTATCAGGAACATTCCAGTGCAAAAGGAAGTTGATTTAGATAGTCTGGTTTAGGGGTGCCAGTGGAGCTTCAGTTAGTTTACCAATGGAAACAGCCAGGACAGGGAAGTTAGTTAGGCCTTTTACTCTCAGCCAATTGATCAAGTTCTGCCTGAATTTCGCAAAGGGCTGGGGTTCTCTGATGCCAAGGGGTAGTGAGTTCCACAGCTGCGCTGCCTTGACTGGGAAGCTCTGTCCTCCTATAGTCGCGAGTTTAAATCGCGGGACTTGTAGGCAGTTAGCATTTGCGGTTCTTGTGGGTCTGGTCAAGGTTCTAGGGTGTAGCCTATCCTTGAGGTATGGTGGTGCTTTGTTGTTGAGGCACTTGTGGGTGAGGGAGGCAATTTTGAGTTGAATTTTATCCTGTGTGGATAGCCATTTATGTTCTCTTCTTACCGAGGATATATGCTCCTTTCTGCTAATCTTGAGAGCTGCTCTCAGGGCATTGTTCTGGAGGACCTGGATTTTATGAATAGTCTGTTTATTAGCCCCAATGTATAGTCCATTGCAATAATCCAGTTTGGAAAGTATGAGGGCTCTGGCAAGCATGATGCAGCTGTCTGTAGAAAGGAATTGTTTGCTCGCTCTGATGAGTTTGCATGTGTATGCGGTAGCTGAGGCTAGGGAGTTAACTTGTTTAGCAAAGTTCAAGGTGGCATCTAGGTAAAAGCCTAGGGTCTTCACTTCCTTCGCTACTTTTATGTTGTTCCCATCGATGATGAAATTGGCATAATCCGGGCTGAGTTTGGTTATGTATGCCGGGGTGCCTAGGATAATGAGTTCAGTTTTGTCATCGTTCAGGCAAAGGCCGTGTGTGGCCATCCATGCCTGAACGATGCTGTAGATTTTATTCACTAAAGCCAGATCCCTGACGTAGTCACCTGAAAGCGGGAGGAGGATCTGGGTATCGTCTGCGTAATTAGTGTAGGCAATACCCAGATGATCCATTTCGTCAAAGAGTGGCTTTGTGAATACATTGTAGAGGGTAGGTGACACACAGGATCCCTGAGGTACCCCACATGTTATGGGGATCGGGTCTGCTGAGGCTGAGGGAGAGAAGACTCTCATAGTTCTGTTACTCAGGAAAGACTTGATCCATATTATGGCCTCTTTGGAGAAGTGGGCTGCAGAGTCTAGGTGGCTACATAATACTGTATGGTCGACTAAATCAAAGGCGCTGAGAGGTCTAGCAGTAGGAGAAGGGCTGCTTGGCCGTTGTCTCTACATTGATCTATTTGGGCCTTGAGATCGATTAGGGCTGTCTCAGTCCCATGCTGTGGGCGGAATCCGGATTGTCGTGTTCCAAGTAAAAGGTTGGATTCAAGGAAGTTTTGTATTTGCATGTATGCCACTTTGTCTAAGATTTTTAGAAGAAAGGGCACGGTCGTGATAGGCCTGAAGTTGGTAGGAGTGGCCGGGTCAAGGGTTTGCTTCTTTAGGAGTGGCAGTACCCAGGACTCTTTTAGGTTATTCGGTACAGTGCCTGTGGTAAAGGATGAGTTGATGAGTTTGGTTATGAATGGCGATAATTCTCTTGCAGCATCCTTGATTAATTGGGCAGGGCATTGATCACCTTTACAGTTGGATGGTTTAAGACCCAAGATAACTTTTTCTACCTCAATGGTCGATACCTTAGCGAAGCAGAAACGTGATTCTTGTTTAGGTTTTAGAGGTGGAACTATAGTCTGTGGGATATGAGGTGTAAGAGAAGCTTTTTTGAGGGCAATTTTAGTTTGTAGATTGACTACTTTGTTGGTGAGGGCCGACTGTATGCTGGAGCACCAATTTTTATCCTTGGTGCAGTTTTCTTGGGGGGCAATAGGAGTTTCCAGTTCTTTAAGGATGCTGAACAATTCTCTGACACTAGATTTAGATTGTGATATTCTGGTGTTGTACGTTTCCTGTTTGGCTAGTAAGATGTCTTTCTTATATTGGGAAGATGCCTTGGATAGGTTGAGTTTGTTTTCGGCTGAGGGAGAGAGTCTCCAGGTGGTTTCAAGATTTCTTTTGATTAGCCTGAGCTTTTTTAGGTGAGGAGTGAACCATGAGTTGAGATGTTTCTTCGGTTTACTATTACGTAGCTTGAGCGGTGCTATGTGGTCAAGGGCTGTGTTGATAGTTTCATTAAATAGTTCAACTAGCACATTTGGATCCGTGTTCGCTGGGAGCGAGTTCAGATGTGGTAGTATGATGGGCAGCAGTTTTTCCGCCGTCATAAGTTTTTTGTTCCTCGTGGGCATGGGAGGGGCAAGTGGGGACTGAGCCGTGGCCGAGTTCGTAGCTACTGTGAATAGTAATAGATGGTGGTCAGTCCAGATCTGGGGTACAGTCTCTGTGATGGTTACTCCACAGTTATGTTCCGCTATCCAGTCTAGGATGCGGCCTTTGTCATGAATGGGAAGGTTAACTTTCTGGGAGAAACCCAGTTCTTCAAGGATCAGAGCTGTAGCTGTGGACTGGATATCCTTAGCGTCATTATAGCCTAGGTTGAAGTCCCCTAGCACTATTGTTTGGGAGGTGCTTTTTAGGTTGTTGGATATGGTTGTAGATAGATCCTCAGCGAAGGTTCCAGTAGGACCTGGAGGTCTATAGATAAGGATGAGGTTCAGTGTTTGGGAGTTAGCGGTGGCAATTTTGACCGCAAGGCATTCGCAAGATTTCGAAATAGGGGTTGTGGTAATTCTCATGTCAAGACTAAGCTTGGCTATGATAGCTAGGCCCCCACCTCGAGAGGTGTGTCTGTCTGCTCATAAGATGGTATAATTGTCTGGAACTGCTAATGACAGGTCAGGGCCTGCTGCATCATGAAGCCACGATTCTGAGATAGCCAGGAAGTCGAGGTTGTCTGCGAGAATGATGTCTGAAGTGTTCTCCAGAGTGTCTCCCTCACACAGTACTTTTATATATGGCACACTGTGTTAGTTGCAAAGCTTACTGCACATCTTTCCACCTATGACATATCTTATCACCTTTCCTCGGGCATCCTCTGGCCGTATACACTCTGTGTTCCATCACAATACACATGTTCATGTCTTTAACCCATTGCTCATATTGTGGACTTGTTTCAGAACCCCACAGTCTTGCAATGTTCCTCTTAATCAGTGCTGTGGTTGTTGATACAAACTTTTTCTCATATCTGGATAGCTCTCCCTCCTCCTCGATCCTAAGCAGCATCAGTTTTGGATCTCTGGGTACCTCCTTCCCCAGCACACGTGAGAGTTCAGCGCAGCACTGCTGTCAGTATTGTTGGATGCAATTGCATTCCCATAGTATGTGAAAAAAGGTTCCCTTCTCCCTTTTACAATGAAGGCAATGCGGATTAGTAATTTTCCCCCATCTACAAAGTGCCGCTCTAGGGTAGTATAGCCTATGTAGCATTTTGAGCTGTATAAGTCTAAGTCTGGCAGAGATAGCTACTTCGTGGCAGTACATAAGAACCGTCACCCAATTCTCCGATTGTATGGCCCCGACATCGCTCTCCCATTTCGATTTCAGACTTGATAATTCAGTGGTGGCAAAGGAGGTTATAACATTATACATTATAGACGTAGTCTTGGTGTCAACTCTTGCCTGGACTATGTTCCTTTCAAGGGGGGTACTTTCGGCATATTCGCTAGGTCCGGGAGATGAGATTGTAATGCGTGTTTTAGTTGTGTATAGTGGTAGCGTTCAGTGAGTGTAAGGTGAAAGAAGGATGTTAGGGATTCGAAAGGCACCGGTTTGCCATCTGCAATAACACCCCCAACCGTTTTGAACTCAAACTTCGCCCAGCTGTGCCATCTCGGAAGTCTGTTCACTTCAGGAAGGTTCCCATTACCCCATAACGGTTGTATTGGGGTGATTTTTGCATCTCAGCCTATATATTTGTGTGCTGCTCTCCAAACTAGTGAAACATGTGTCAGCATGGTGCGGGGGGATGCGTGGCTTGTTGCCCTATAAAGATATTATAGCTGAGGCCTGCCTAGCCCATCTGTACTCGTTGCTCTAATGTGCGGGAATAGTTTATCTCTGTGGAGCATATCGTTAACCACTGCCATTTGGCTGGCCCAGTAGTAGGACTCTAGGAGTGGAAGTCCAATCCCACCTTCCCATATGGAGCGTTGGAGAGTACACAATGCAATACGTGAATGTTCCCCGCAGCCATAACAGCTTTCTGAGTATGCGATCGATTTTCTGAAATTGATTTGGTGAGACGTGTAACAGGGCGTTCTGTAAAATGTATAAAAAGCGGGGAAGGGCCATCATTTTGAAACGCGCCGCCCTGCCCAGCAAGGTCAGTAAGAGAGACCCAGTGTCAGACATCTTCTGCAAATCTTGGCGTGATCGGGTGGAGATTTTTGACCACGTAGTCATTCAGGTCGTTTGTGATTTGTACACTGAGGTACCAAAATTGATCTGTGATGATTCGGTACAGGCAGTTATCTGGTACCGTGAAGCTTGTGGTATCTAGTGGGAATAGTATTCATTTGGACCAGTTTACTCATAGTTCACTAAGGGTGTTGTAATTATTTAGTAGACTTGTTACCGTGAAGCTGGAGCAGGAGTTGTGCGGGTCTTTCAGATAGGTTAACAGATCATTCGCATTTAGGGAGACCTTGTTATCCCACTCATCTGCCCAGTGGAAACCGCTCCATAGTGGTGACGTTCTCAGCAGTACCGCCAGGGGTTCTATAGCCAGTGCAAAGATCATTGCAGATAAGGGGCACCCCTGTCTAGTCCCTTTCCCCAGTTTAAAGGGTCTTGAGGGCCATCCATTGACTCTAATTTCTGCCTCGGGGAACTCAAACAGGAGTTGCAACCAGCTCATGTATTGCGGACCAAATCCCATGCGGCGCATTATTTCCCATATTGCCCCCCCCCCCAGTGTACCGAATCAAAAGCTTTTTCAAAATCTATTGCGAGTAATGTTAGGGGACCTTGTATGGTGGGTGCCCTTTCTAATGCTGAGTGCAGTCTATGCATGTTCATGGGGTAGACCTCTGTGGCATAAATCCGCATTGGTCAGGGTGAATCAGTGATGTTATAACCTGTTGTAATCGGTTGGCAAGTACCTTCGCCAAGATTTTGGTCTCGCTGTTAATGAGGGAGATTGGTCTATAAGAGCTGCAACAATCTAGGGGCTTATCCGCTTTAGGGACCACTATGATCGTGGCTTTCCGAAGGTCTGCGGGCAGGCAGACCTGGTTTTTGGATTGCAAGAACATTTGCAGCAGGTGCGGGGCAATCTCGTTCATTCTAATCTTGCGCCACATTTCTATCGGGAAGCCGTTTGGCACAGGTGTTTTCCCTGCTTGAAGCCCTGAAATAGCTGCTGCCAGCTCTTCTTCCGAGACATCCTTTTCTAACAGGGACTGCTAATCTGGACTGAGAGAAGGGAGAACAATCTTCAGCAATATCCTGATTAGTTAGCAGCGGTTCTGAACCCTCTGGTCTGATCATTTGGACATGGCGGCGACTCTCGTCCCTCTTTTCCAACCATGCCAGCATTTTGCCCACTTTGTCGCCAGTCTCGTATATCCTGGCCCGCATTGTTCTGTGGGCTTGTTTAGCATAATCTAAGGCCACATTCTGAAGGCGTTTTTTGAGCCAGCATCAGCGCACAGTGAGTCTCAGTCCTGTCAAGGGTTAGATGGTTTGCTTCGGCTTGTGTAACCTGTTGTTCAGCCTCCATCAATTCCGGCTGGTGCTTATTCTTATGTGCCACGTTCCAAAAAATAATCTCGTCTTGTAGCACAGGCTTAAACATCTCCCATAGCACTCCCGGGTCATCCACTGATCCGGTGTTCAGCTCAAGATACGTTGTTTTAGCTAGGTGTGCCTGTTTGAGCAGTTCTGGGAAGCCCAGATAATAGTTGTTCAAACGAACGCCATGTAGGGGGGGGGGGTCGTGGCCTGGTCGTGCTCAGTTCAATCAGCAAAGGGGAGTGGTCCGATATACCTCGGAGTAGTAGAGATGCCATGGATGCTCTGTGTATTTCTGGTGCTGGGAGAAAGAAGTAGTAGAGGCGTGACAGCGAAGCGTGTACCCCAGAGTGATACAAATATTCTCTTACGCCCAGATGTAAGTCTCACCACACATTGCGCAAGCCTAACGCAACAGCAAACGTGGCAAGCCTAGTGCGGGTAGAAGGGTTTCTCCCTCTTAAATGTGTGCGTCCCATCTCCACTTCCATAACTTCATGAAAGTCACCACCAATTATTATCAGATCTGACTCATCTATCGAGATTATGGGTGTGATGTCATCAATTAGTGCCAGGGCCAAGTAATTTTTTTTTGGGGCATTGTTGAATCATCTGGAGGCCCCTCAAGTTGGCCTCCAGAGCAATGTTATCTCAGAGTCCAGGTGGTGCAATCCCTTCCTCGCTCCTCTACAAAAAGACACGCCTGAGATCTTCCTTTCCGATTCTTAGGTGCGATTGCATACTAGACTATTCTCCTTGTCACTAAACTGATTAGTAAATCTTCCTCTTCAAGGGCAGCAGGGCCAAAGGGCATAATTAATCAGGTCCTTAAGGGCAACGTAGGCCTTTGATCAAGGCTACTGTCCTTGCTCTTCTGAGAAATTCTTAAAAAGAGAATGTTCCATCCATCTTGGAAAACCTCAGTAGTTGTCCCCATTTTCAAGGGAGGTGTCATAAATCACCCAAGTATCTTATGAAAAAGGATACGGTAACCAACAAGGATACAACTGGTAGGGCTCTTCCGGATCCTTGATAATTCACACAGCTTGATAGTAGTGAAGTCACAATTAGACCTTCCAAATGATACAACTCTCTGACTAGTGAAACAGGCATAAAGAGGGATCACTGGAAAGGGCGTGGGAACATCATAGGAAGTCAGCCTAGGATAAATAAGGTATAATGAGAAAGTGTCCCAACTAAACTCTCACTAATAGCACAGCAATTCAACCTAGTTCAACACTAACCTGTAGACTTAGAACTGGAGGCTCCACCAACAAGTCTCTGAAGAATTCCAGGAATGAAACAACGACAAAATGAGGGAAGCTTAATAAGGGAAACTTATCCCGAACGGCACGAGGCTCAGGCTATATACCGGGTTGGTGCACCACAGGATAGAGTCCAAAGTACTGTGCACAATCACCTTCAAATAGACAGTTGTTGGTAATACTTCCTTTCCCACGTAGAACAAGAAATTATGAAAGAGTCCACCTGTTATCTCATCACAGGTACCAGGGATTGAAAACAAAGCGAAGCACAACTTGCATGTGAAATTACACGTTTAAAGAGTTCAAAAAACCGCGTGCAGTTGTACACGCGACAAAAGTTCACGCAGCTGGGACAGCCGTGCTTGAAGAGTACAGTAGACCACGTGTGGTTTTACACGCGACAAAAGTACATGCAGCCAGGACAGCCACGCTTGAAGAGTACAGTAGACCGCGTGTGATTTTGCACGCGACAGAAGTACACGCAGTCAGGACAGCCACTCTTTAAGAGTTCAGGAAACCGTGTGGGGTTTTACACGCGACAAACGTACACGCATCCAGGAAAGCAGCATGCGAAGATATCAGGAACCTGCTTGTGTTGATACACGCGACTGCAGTGCACGCAGACAGTCCAGCCAGAACTCGCGTGTGAAGGAAAGCCGTCCGTTGGTCTACTAATGGATGACTGCCGAAGATAGTGTGTAGATATAATTCAGCTCCAGGAGTTCGCATGTGGAAGAAACACGCAGAGGAAAGCCAAGGAAGTAACTGAAGAGATGCGAGGATGCGGATCAGGGATTCAGCTACAAAACGCCATGTTGGTTCAATAAGAAGCAGCGAGCGACGTCTCCACGCAGCTTATGAATGTAATGCAGTAACACACGTGACTACCTTGAATCACGTGAATTCAACGACGTGAATAATTCAAACGCCGTTTTCCAGGCAGGACATCAAACATCCTCCATTTAGAGTAGAAAGGTCTAGCAGTCCTATGCGCATAACCCGTTCTGTGTGAAGACGGTGTTCCAGGTCCAGAGGTAATACGTTCACCATGCATGACAGGAGGTGACTGGACTAACCCGGGAAACTATTGTCCGATAGCCCTCCTCGATGTGGACTGCAAAATCTGTGTTGGCCTTGTGGTGAGAGAACTGGAATGGTGGGCCAGAGATAGTAACATCTTGTCAAGGTTCCAGACAGGCTTTCAAATGGGGCTTTCCACCACATTGAACGGGGCAGCCTTGGAGATCTTAAGTGAACAATCACAGAGGGGGAAGCCCAGTGATCTATGGAGCCTTGATCGACCTCTCCAGATCGTTTGACATGGTCAACAGCGACTGGCTATGGGTGAAGCTAGTATCTTGGGGGGGCGCCAAAACCACCAGTGGCCATATTAGCCAATCTCCGTGAAAAACAAAATGTGATACGGTTAGGCTAGATGCTTTAGGCCGGCTTTCAAACCCAGTGATGGTTGAAAGAGGAGTGAGACAGGGCTGTCTGGTGGCACCCCTTGTTTTAAACTTAAATCTGGTGGACTTGGGAGAGGCCTTGACAACAGCGCTGACCAGCCCCAGGATTGGCCGATGATAATGTCCTTTTGGATAATACAGCGGTGGGCTTGCAGTGACTCCTGAATGCATTCGGGGAGTATGCATGGATGAACACGCTTATGATAAACCCTGAGGAATCGAAGATTCTGGTCTTTAGAAGATCTGGTCAACGACCGGGTAAATTATAAATGGACTATGGAAAATCTGATAATTCCTGAGGTAAACGAGGTGGTCTGTCTGGGATTCTCAGTATAACCCTTCCCGAGGGTGGGACAATTTGAGCTCGACTTCAATGAGAAGGCCACTGAATTGATTCTTCAGATGAAAAATCTGTCAATGAAATTTTGTAAATTCTCCTTGTTACCATGGACTAAATTCTATATTGCCGAGGTAATCCCTATCATTATATACATACGGGAAGTGAAACCACAGGTCTGGGAAATGCATTGGTCAAGGCTAGAGAGACAAATATTGAAGCATGTCCTGGGACTTCTAAAAGAGCATGCCCAGGGCAAGCCTAAGATACGAGCTGGGCCTAAGATCCCTCAGATCCTTTGTGGAGTGGAAACTGATCTCCTTGTATCAACTGATAGTCGCGTGCATGCCAATTCGCTTTACGAGGACTTCAAGTTGCATCTTGAACAGGGCACATCAATGTTTCTATTCAAATTAGAGCAGCTGGCCACGGGTACCTTTAGGGAGTGAGATAGTGATCTAGACACCTTAATTTCCAACACAATGAAGGTAAAGGCAGCTATGATCCAATATAATTTGATTCGAACAATAGCAGAAATGTGTAAATTGTTCTCGGGCAAGTACCTGGCTAAGTACCGTTTTCCCGTTTTGTGCTCTGCAGACGCTGCTTCCTGTGGATTATTGGCAAACGTGTCAAACATATGCTGAAGGACGCATACGAAGATTTTGTAAGTGCTACAATTTGGTTGGTGTGGTCCAAAGTCCCGCCTCCATTACCTGGCCATTGGTGCTTTTGGTACTGCCCATATAACGTGCTCGTATGCACATTGCGTGTGCGCACTCAGGCAAGTACCTGGCTGAGTACTGCTTTCCCGCTTTGTGCTCTGCAGACGCTGCTCCCTGTGAATTATTGGCAAACGTGTCAAACAGACACTGAAGGATGCATACAAAGATTTTCTAAGGTGACTTTGGTGACTTTGGGCCATATGCAACGGCCGTGTCCCCCTTATATGACTATTGGCCACACGGACTACCTCACGGACTACTCTCGGCCTGATCACTGTTACTTGGTTTCTTTCTGTTTCCTTTTAGTGCTACAATTTGGTTGGTGTGCTCCAAAGTCCTGCCTCCGTTGCCTGGCCATTAGTGCTTTTGGTACTGCCCATATAACATGCTCGTACATGCACAGCACGCACGCACTCAGGCAAGTACCTGGCTAGGTACCGCTTTCCCGCTTACCCGCGAAGCTGCAGAGCGCGGCTTTAACCCATTTTTTTTCTTCTTTTTAATATACTGTGTATTCATTGCCTGAGGTTCTAAATCCTCCACTTGCATAATTTTTTATTTTATTTTTTATTTTGTATATATTTCTCTTTCTTTTTTCTTGGGAAATAACGCATCTATTGTTGTGGTTTCTACTTTGTGCTTGTATATTGACTTCGCTGAATGGTATTTGTCACCTACAAACTCACAACAAATATGCCTGGCAAAGCGTGCAATCTCCTATCACTTGGCTCGCTAGGTGATGTCGTAGTCCCCTTCCCAACTTTGTATTCCGCCATTACCCTTACCCCACTACTCCCACCCCTTAGACATGGCGTAGTGCTCCCATCAAAATTTCTGTTCCCTTCCCAACACTCTGAGTCCATACAATTAGGCTCAGCGTGCATATCCTCTATTGTGCCTAAGGGCAGGCCTTGACTGACTTCAAATAACAATATCTCTCCATCCCCTTTTTGCACCCCACAGGCGCATGTCAATCCCCATCCTTTGTCGGATGTCACCATCCTTGATTTGCTTAAATCAATTTCGTTGGCTCCAGGACAAGGGGCCCCTCCCTCTCCAATTAATTTTCCTTCCTTACATCCAGACTCCTATGGCATTTCCATCTACGCCAGTCAATGTGAGTCTCCCATCTCTTTGAGGGAGGAGGAGTGCCCCGAAGGGATCTCTGTGCAATTGTCTATAGCACATTCCTCTTCTTTTCTACAATCCTTTGTCCTTCCCAAGCCAAAACCGCAAAAAACATTTACAGGGTAATTCATAGAATTTCGCAGAAAAGTGTCGCAAGCGGCTGGCGCAGAGTGTCCGCGTGCGATTGACTGCGCCAGGCACGTGCGCTAAAACCGATTTCCGTGCACAGCGTATTCATGGATTCCAGGCTTCCAAACCAGCCGTGGCGCAGAGAATCGCAGCGACCCTGCAGCAGCGCCAGTAACGCCCCCAAGAACGCCCTCGCGCAAGGAAAAGCCATCAAAATTGCTAAATCATCGCAAAGGGCTGCGCTAACCCTGGACCAGTTCACCGGGCTGGCAAACAGCAAACGCCAAGCGGGGAACGTGTATTGCAGGGGTGCGCGGGAAGTTCCACACGCGACTGGCCCCGTGCAAGCAGGGTACGTGAATTTCAGGGGTGCGCGGCAAGTTTCACATGCAATTTCTGCAGGGTACGTGCATTTCAGGGGTGCGCGGGAAGTTCCACACGCGATTGGCCCAGTGCGAGCAGGGTACGTCTATTTCAGGGGTGCGCGGGAAGTTCCACACGCGATTTCTGCAGGGTATGTGCATTTCAGGGGTGCGCGGGAAGTTCCACACGCGATTGACCCCGTGCAAGCAGGGTACGTGAATTTCAGGGGTGCGCGGCAAGTTCCACACGCGATTTCTGCAGGGTACGTGCATTTCAGGGGTGCGCGGGAAGTTCCACACGCGATTGGCCCAGTGCGAGCAGGGTACGTGTATTGCCGGGGTGCGCGGGAAGTTCCACACGCGATTGTCCCAGTGCGAGCAGGGCACGTGTATTTCAGGGGTGCGTGGGAAGTTCCACGCGCGATACCAGCAGGGAATGTGTATTTCAGGGGTTCTGGGGAGTACTACACGTGAATTGGCCGTGTGGGTCCTCCCAGGTGTACGCTCCACAACCTCCACGGCCCCTGCAGGCAGCCCACACCACGGGGGACTACCCTGCACCCCTGCTCATGTCCCGCAGGCAGCCCATCCACCATGGGCATGCCCCCCAGCCAACCCACATGTCACCTTGCACTACTGATCAACAATGCATGTCTCCCACCACCCCCACCCCCCAGCAGTGCAGGGGCAGCCTCCACCAGGCCCCCACTCATGTCTCCCACCACCCCCACCCCCCAGCATCCAGGGTCACCCTCCACCAGGCCCCCACTCATGTCTCCCACCACCCCCACCCCCCAGCATCCAGGGTCACCCTCCACCAGGCCCCCACTCATGTCTCCCACCACCCCCACCCCCCAGCATCCAGGGGCAGCCTCCACCAGGCCCCCACTCATGTCCCCCTGCACCCCCACCCCCCAGCCACCAGGGGCAGCCTCCACCAGGCCCCCACTCATGTCTCCCACCACCCCCACCCCCCAGCATCCAGGGTCACCCTCCACCAGGCCCCCACTCATGTCTCCCACCACCCTCACCCCCCAGCATCCAGGGTCACCCTCCACCAGGCCCGCACTCATGTCTCCCACCACCCCCACCCCCCAGCATCCAGGGTCACCCTCCACCAGGCCCCCACTCATGTCTCCCACCACCCCCACCCCCCAGCATCCAGGAGCAGCCTCCACCAGGCCCCCACTCATGTCCCCCTGCACCCCCAACCCCCAGCAGTGCAGGGGCAGCCTCCACCAGGCCCCCACTCATGTCTCCCACCACCCCCACCCCCCTGCCATCATGGGCAGCCCCCACCAGGCCCCCACTCATGTCCCCCTGCACCCCCACCCCCCAGCAGTGCAGGGGCAGCCTCCACCAGGCCCCCACTCATGTCTCCCAACACCCCCACCCCCCTGCCACCATGGCCACCCTCCAACAGGCCCACACTCATGTCCCCCTGCACCCCCACCCCCCAGCATCCAGGGTCACCCTCCACCAGGCCCCCACTCATGTCTCCCACCACCCCCACCCCCCAGCCACCAGGGGCACCCTCCACCAGGCCTCAACTCATGTCTCCCACCACCCCCACCCCCCAGCAGTGCAGGGGCAGCCTCCACCAGGCCCCCACTCATGTCCCCCTGCACCCCCACCCCCCAGCCACCAGGGGCAGCCTCCACCAGGCCCCCACTCATGTCTCCCACCACCCCCACCCCCCAGCATCCAGGGTCACCCTCCACCAGGCCCCCACTCATGTCTCCCACCACCCCCACCCCCCAGCATCCAGGGTCACCCTTCACCAGGCCCCCACTCATGTCTCCCACCACCCTCACCCCCCAGCATCCAGGGGCAGCCTCCACCAGGCCCCCACTCATGTCTCCCACCACCCCCACCCCCCAGCATCCAGGGTCACCCTCCAACAGGCCCCCACTCATGTCTCCCACCACCCTCACCCTCCAGCATCCAGGGTCACCCTCCACCAGGCCCCCACTCATGTCTCCCACCACCCCCACCCCCCAGCATCCAGGGTCACCCTCCACCAGGCCCCCACTCATGTCTCCCACCACCCCCACCCCCCAGCATCCAGGGGCAGCCTCCACCAGGCCCCCACTCATGTCCCCCTGCACCCCCAACCCCCAGCAGTGCAGGGGCAGCCTCCACCAGGCCCCCACTCATGTTTCCCACCACCCCCACCCCCCTGCCACCATGGGCAGCCCTCACCAGGACCCCACTCATGTCCCCCTGCACCCCCACCCCCCAGCAGTGCAGGGGCACCCTCCACCAGGCCCCCACACATGTCTCCCACCACCCCCACCCCCCAGCCACCATGGCCAGCCCCCACCAGGTCCCCACTCATGTCCCCCTGCACCCCCACCCCCCAGCAGTGCAGGGCCAGCCCCCACCAGGCCCCCACTCATGTCCCCCTGCACCCCCACCCCCCAGCAGTGCAGGGGCAGCCTCCACCAGGCCCCCACTCATGTCTCCCACCACCCCCACCCCCCAGCAGTGCAGGGGAAGCCTCCACCAGGCCCCCACTCATGTCTCCCACCACCCCCACCCCCCTGCCACCATGGCCACCCTCCACCAGGCCCCCACTCATGTCCCCTGCACCCCCACCCCCCAGCATCCAGGGTCACCCTCCACCAGGCCCCCACTCATGTCTCCCACCACCCCCACCCCCCAGCCACCAGGGGCACCCTCCACCAGGCCACAACTCATGTCTCCCACCACCCCCACCCCCCAGTAGTGCAGTGGCAGCCTCACCAGGCCCCCACTCATGTCCCCCTGCACCCCCACCCCCCAGCCACCAGGGGCAGCCTCCACCAGGCCCCCACTCATGTCTCCCACCACCCCCACCCCCCAGCATCCAGGGTCACCCTCCACCAGGCCCCCACTCATGTCTCCCACCACCCCCACCCCCCAGCATCCAGGGTCACCCTCCACCAGGCCCCCACTCATGTCTCCCACCACCCCCAGCCCCCAGCATCCAGGGTCACCCTCCACCAGGCCCCCACTCATGTCTCCCACCACCCCCACCCCCCAGCATCCAGGGGCAGCCTCCACCAGGCCCCCACTCATGTCCCCCTGGACCCCCAACCCCCAGCAGTGCAGGGGCAGCCTCCACCAGGCCCCCACTCATGTCTCCCACCACCCCCACCCCCCAGCAGTGCAGGGGCAGCCTCCACCAGGCCCCCACTCATGTCTCCCACCACCCCCACCCCCTGCCACCATGGGCAGCCCCCACCAGGCCCCCACCCATGTCTCCCACCCCACCCACCCCCCAGCATCCAGGGGCAGCCTCCACCAGGCCCCCACTCATGTCCCCCTGTACCCCCACCCCCCAGCCACCAGGGGCAGCCTCCACCAGGCCCCCACTCATGTCTCCCACCACCCCCACCCCCCTGCCACCATGGGCAGCCCCCACCAGGCCCCCACCCATGTCTCCCACCATCCCACCCCCCCAGCAGTGCAGGGGCAGCCTCCACCAGGCCCCCACTCATGTCTCCCACCACCCCCACCCCCCAGCAGTGCAGGGGCACCCTCCACCAGGCCCCCACTCATGTCTCCCACCACCCCCACGCCCCAGCATCCAGGGGCAGCCTCCACCAGGCCCCCACTCATGTCCCCCTGCACCCCCACCCCCCAGCCACCAGGGGCAGCCTCCACCAGGCCCCCACTCATGTCTCCCACCACCCCCACCCCCCAGCATCCAGAGTCACACTCCACCAGGCCCCCACTCATGTCTCCCACCACCCCCACCCCCCAGCATCCAGGGGCAGCCTCCACCAGGCACCCACACATGTCCCCCTGCACCCCCAACCCCCAGCAGTGCAGGGGCAGCCTCCACCAGGCCCCCACTCATGTCTCCCACCACCCCAACCCCCCTGCCACCATGGGCAGCCCCCACCAGGCCCCCACCCATGTCTCCCACCCCCCCCACCCCACAGCAGTGCAGGGGCAGCCTCCACCAGGCCCCCACTCATGTCTCCCACCACCCCCACCCCCCTGCCACCATGGCCACCCTCCACCAGGCCCCCACTCATGTCCCCCTGCACCCCCACCCCCCAGCATCCAGGGTCACCCTCCACCAGGCCCCCACTCATGTCTCCCACCACCCCCACCCCCCAGCCACCAGGGGCAGCCTCCACCAGGCCCCCACTCATGTCTCCCACCACCCCCACCCCCCAGCATCCAGGGTCACCCTCCACCAGGCCCCCACTCATGTCTCCCACCACCCCCACCCCCAGCATCCAGGGGCAGCCTCCACCAGGCCCCCACTCATGTCCCCCTGCACCCCCAACTCCCAGCAGTGCAGGGGCAGCCTCCACCAGGCCCCCACTCATGTCTCCCACAAACCCCACCCCCTGCCACCATGGGCAGCCCCCACCAGGCCCCCACCCATGTCTCCCACCCCCCACCCCCCAGCAGTGCAGGGGCAGCCTCCACCAGGCCCCCACTCATGTCTCCCACCACCCCCACCCCCCTGCCACCATGGCCACCCTCCACCAGGCCCCCACTCATGTCCCCCTGCACCCCCACCCCCCAGCATCCAGGGTCACCCTCCACCAGGCCCCCACTCAAGTCCCCCTGCACCCCCACCCCCCAGCCACCAGGGGCAGCCTCCACCAGGCCCCCACTCATGTCTCCCACCACCCCCACCCCCAGCATCCAGGATCACCCTCCACCAGGCCCCCATTCATGTCTCCCACCACCCCCACCCCCCAGCATCCAGGGGCAGCCTCCACCAGGCCCCCACTCATGTCCCCCTGCACCCCCAACCCCCAGCAGTGCAGGGGCAGCCTCCACCAGGCCCCCACTCATGTCTCCCACCACCCCCACCCCCCTGCCACCATGGGCAGCCCCCACCATGCCCCCACCCATGTCTCCCACCCCCACCCCCCAGCAGTGCAGGGGCAGCCTCCACCAGGCCCCCACTCATGTCTCCCACCACCCCCACCCCCCTGCCACCAAGGCCACCCTCCACCAGGCCCCCACTCATGTCCCCCTGCACCCCCACCCCCAGCATCCAGGGTCACCCTCCACCAGGCCCCCACTCATGTCTCCCACCACCCCCACCCCCCAGCCACCAGGGGCAGCCTCCACCAGGCCCCCACTCATGTCTCCCACCACCCCCACCCCCCAGCAGTGCAGGGGCACCCTCCACCAGGCCCCCACTCATGTCTCCCACCACCCCCACCCCCCAGCATCCAGGGGCAGCCTCCACCAGGCCCCCATTCATGTCCCCCTGCACCCCCACCCCCCAGCCACCAGGGGCAGCCTCCACCAGGCCCCCACTCATGTCTCCCACCACCCCCACCCCCCAGCATCAAGGGTCACCCTGCACCAGGCCCCCACTCATGTCTCCCACCACCCCCACCCCCAGCATCCAGGGGCAGCCTCCACCAGGCCCCCACTCATGTCCCCCTGCACCCCCAACCCCCAGCAGTGCAGGGGCAGCCTCCACCAGGCCCCCACTCATGTCTCCCACCACCCCCACCCCCCTGCCACCATGGGCAGCCCCCACCAGGCCCCCACCCATGTCTATTACCAACCCCCCACACCCAGTAGTGCAGGGGCAGCCGCCACCAGGCCCCCACTAATGTCTCCCACCACCCCCACCCCCCCTGCCATCATGGCCACCCTCCACCAGGCCCCCACTTATGTCCCCCTGCACCCCCACCCCCCAGCATCCAGGGTCACCCTCCACCAGGCCCCCACTCATGTCTCCCACCACCCCCACCCCCCAGCCACCAGGGGCACCCTCCACCAGGCCCCAACTCATGTCTCCCACCACCCCCACCCCCCAGCATCCAGCGGCAGCCTCCACCAGGCCCCCACTCATGTCCCCCTGCACCCCCACCCCCAGCATCCAGGGTCACCCTCCACCAGGCCCCCACTCATGTCTCCCACCACCCCCACCCCCCAGCATGCAGGGGCAGCCTCCACCAGGCCCCCACTCATGTCCCCCTGCACCCCCACCCCCCAGCCACCAGGGGCAGCCTCCACCAGGCCCCCACTCATGTCTCCCACCACTCCCACCCCCCAGCATCCAGGGTCACCCTCCACCAGGCCCCCACTCATGTCTCCCACCACCCCCACCCCCCAGCATCCAGGGTCACCCTCCACCAGGCCCCCACTCATGTCTCCCACCACCCCCACCCCCCAGCATCCAGGGTCACCCTCCACCAGGCCCCCACTCATGTCTCCCACCACCCCCACCCCCCAGCATCCAGGGGCAGCCTCCACCAGGCCCCCACTCATGTCCCCCTGCACCCCCAACCCCCAGCAGTGCAGGGGCAGCCTCCACCAGGCCCCCACTCATGTCTCCCACCACCCCCACCCACCTGACACCATGGGCAGCCCCCACCAGGCCCCCACTCATGTCCCCCTGCACCCCCACCCCCCAGCAGTGCAGGGGCACCCTCCACCAGGCCCCCACTCATGTCTCCCACCACCCCCACCCCCAGCCACCATGGCCAGCCCCCACCAGGCCCCCACTCATGTCCCCCTGCACCCCCACCCCCCAGCAGTGCAGGGGCAGCCTCCACCAGGCCCCCACTCATGTCTCCCACCACCCCCACCCCCCAGCAGTGCAGGGGCAGCCTCCACCAGGCCCCCACTCATGTCCCCCTGCACCCCCACCCCCCAGCATCCAGGGTCACCCTCCACCAGGCCCCCACTCATGTCTCCCACCACCCCCACCCCCCAGCATCCAGGGGCAGCCTCCGCCAGGCCCCCACTCATGTCTCCCACCACCCCCACCCCCCTGCCACCATGGGCAGCCTCCACCAGGCCCCCACTCATGTCTCCCACCACCCCCACCCCCCAGCATCCAGGGTCACCCTCCACCAGCCCCCCACTCATGTCTCCCACCACCCCCACCCCCCAGCCACCAGGGGCACCCTCCACCAGGCCCCAACTCATGTCTCCCACCACCCCCACCCCCCAGCAGTGCAGGGGCAGCCTCCACCAGGCCCCCACTCATGTCCCCCTGCACCCCCAACCCCCAGCAGTGCAGGGGCAGCCTCCACCAGGCCCCCACTCATGTCTCCCACCACCCCCACCCCCCAGCATCCAGGGTCACCCTCCACCAGGCCCCCACTCATGTCTCCCACCACCCCCACCCCCCAGCATCCAGGGGCAGCCTCCACCAGGCCCCCACTCATGTCCCCCTGGACCCCCACCCCCCAGCATCCAGGGTCACCCTCCACCAGGCCCCCACTCATGTCTCCCACCACCCCCACCCCCCAGCATCCAGGGGCAGCCTCCACCAGGCCCCCACTCAAGTCCCCCTGCACCCCCACCCCCCAGCCACCAGGGGCAGCCTCCACCAGGCCCCCACTCATGTCTCCCACCACCCCCACCCCCCAGCATCCAGGGGCAGCCTCCACCAGGCCCCCACTCATGTCCCCCTGCACCCCCAACCTCCAGCAGTGCATGGGCAGCCTCCACCAGGCCCCCACTCATGTCTCCCACCACCCCCACCCCCCTGCCACCATGGGCAGCCCCCACCAGGCCCTCACAATCCCCAATCATGTGCGTAATGGTCAACCTCCACAGCCAAAAAGCCCTACCAAGTAACCCATTCACCCACATGGAAATGGAAATCACATGTTACACCTCCAATGTTCATGAAGCTAATGAAGCCTTGTCCGTCACACACAATGGTTGCAATTGAATGGGAAAACACACAACATGACATGCATGAAACCAATGAGATGATACCACACAGTGAAGTATGCAAACAAAATTGTATTGAAAAAAATAAGAATGCTAAAGAAAGAAAACAAAAAACAATGTGAATGACAAAAAATAAGCTGCATGTCCGTATGAAATAATAAAACTTGAAATCCAAATTGAAAAATTTTTGTCCAAAGTCAAATTCTAAAAAATCTCCATGCAATAAAGAACTATGTACAAAAATAACAAGGGTCCATGAGCCCCACTGAACAAAGGAAACCTACTAAAAAACCTACATGAAAATCAACTATATACAAAAAGTGGAGCAGTGTCCGTCGACTCCAAATAATAATACGAAAGAAAGGAAACCTAAAACTAAAGAACTATATACAAAGGCGGCGGGCAAGTCCAGCGGCTCACTCCGTGCTGTCCCGGGCCAGGGCATCATCGAACACCTGTTCGATGTCCCGGAGGCGGTCCAGTTCCATGGCCCCGAGGGTCTGCAGGGACAACGCTGTGTCCTCCTCCAACCCCCTGCGGATTGCCTCGAGGCACTCGGCCCGCCTCAGGGCCCTCCGCATGGAGTTCTCCGCCCTGACCATTGTGAGCCGCGCCTCTTCTGCCCGCCGCCGCTCCGCACCTATGGCGTGGCCCAACCGCTGCCACACGGAAGACACTCTCTGTCCTGGGTCCCCCTGCCCTCCGGCCGATGCCTGCCCCTCCAATGTCGAAAGCCCCGAGCCTTCATGGCTCCCACCATGTTGCTTCTGCTGCTGCTCTACCTCTGCCCGTGCACTGCCTCCTGCTGCCTGCACATCCTCCGCCGGCTGGGGTGCACACTTGTTGATGTGGCCACCCCTGCTGGACCTCCGACTCCCGACTGTGGCAGGGATGCCTCCTCCACCAGCCTGGCCGCACCGTCAGAGGCAGCTCCACAGGGCACCCAGGTGACTGATGGGTGGGAAGATGGCACAGAGGACGACTGGCGTGTAGGGGGTCCAGTTGAGGAGGGGGTCGGAGCAAGCCCCATCAGACAGCAGAATTCGGCCTGGGTGACCTGTCCCAGCAGGCTGACGTGGTCAACGAGCCATTCGAGATGACGTGCAGTCTCTCCATGAAAAGACTGCAGGTCACCTCGCATGGCCCGTTGACGCAACGTCACACCAATCAGGACAGGCTCAACCCGGACCTGGATGGCCACGTCCGCAGGCAGAGGAAGGCCAGTTGACGTCAGCTCATCCCCTGCCTGAAAACGGGTCTGGACGTAGGCATCCCTGCTGGTGCAAGATGATGCAGGGACAGGATCGGGGACAGGATTGCACACAGGCACCTCCGCGGCCGCCTGTGCTGCCTACTGTCCCTGGTCCTGCACTGCACCACTAGCACCAGTGGGATCCCCACCTCCAGACCCCGTCTCTGGTGCTTGCGCGGCCCCCTCCTCCACCAAACCCCCCACCAACCTGGATGACTCTGTGCCATCTTCCCCCGTTGGGCCCTGTGGGGTCCCAGCTGCCCCTTCTGCTGCCGAGGAGTCCAACTGCAACCTCTGCCTCTTGGACCTCCCCCTGGCAGCTGCGGCCTGGGATGCGGCACCGGACTCCTCACTCCCCGACGAGATGACAACACAGGAGGGGAGCCGGGCCTTGCGTCTCCGGCTGGCGGTCGGATCCCCGCCGCTGTGCTCCACAGCACCTTTTCCGCCCTCTTCATCAGTTGACGCTGCAGACAGGGAGAAACAAAACACAGGCATCAGGGCACTGTACAATGGACACATACACGCATGACAGTTGCACAGGAGTGGCATTGGCAAACCTCAGACATGTCATCACAATCCCCAACACACATGGCATTGCAACTGGCACACATGAGCCATACCACAGCCATATCGCAACTGCCACCACCATCCCTACACATACAATAGCATCAGCAGCCAAAGGGGAGCCAGACATCACATGCAACACAGGAAGTGCACCACACATGTACACACACCACCACACTTGCATGCATGTCCACACCTCTGCCAAGTGTCGCACTGTTCAGACGGGCATCCATGTCACATCTGCCAATCAGGCTTCCACATACCGCTGTCACATGCATCCATGTAGCATCACTTTTGCACCCTTGTCAAATACACACACATGCACATGTACACAGTGCTCATACATGCAGCCGAAAACAACATACATGCCTGACATCACGGACATGTCTACTTACATACACATTCATCCAAACATGTGTGCACGCACAACTGCATTTGCCATGCAAGCCCACACACACAAGCACCATCCATGTCTCACACATTACAGCCCTCGCATGTGTCAGCCCCACGGCCCAGTACACCCCCACCCATACTCGACCCCATACAAACAGATGTGCAACCGGCACAATGGCGAATGATTACCACACGCACTGCTCACAATCAGGATGCATGTACACTCACCGCTCGACTCCAGACGGGTCTGCTTCTCTAGGACCTGGACGTGGAGCGCTGGGGATATGCGTTCCAGGACCCCCATCTGTTCTTCCGACAAGTGGCCCCGGCGCCCCTTGGCATCCGCTGCCTTCAAGAGGCGCTGGGCCTTGTTCAGGGTCCTGGACCTGAAGTCCTCCCAGCGCTTCCTGACATGTTGTAAGTCCCGGACTGCCACCCCCTCCGCGTTGATGGCAGTCACGATGTCAGTCCAGATCCGAGTCCGTCCTTCCTTGTCGGCGCGGGAACTTCCAAAGAGGGCATCATACTGCCCCAGGACTTGCTCCACCAGGACACCAACTTCGGTGGCACTGAAGCTGGTGCCCCTCTGCCTCTCTGGCCGGGGGTTGTCAGTGGTCACAGATGGTGTTTGCCCCGACATGACAACCCCAGAGGCAGGAGTGGGTGTGCAACTGGGTCCTGGGGCTGGGCTGTGGAGCGATGGAATTCCAGTCGGGAGTCTTCGGTTCCAGCAGGGGTGGTCACAGCAACAGCACCCCTGGCTGATGTGCAGGCAGCAAATGGCAGTGCACGTGGGCAGCAGGCAGTCAGGCAGCAGCAGATGGCAGGTGGGAGCGTGCTCGGGGCTCTGGGGGGCAGTAGTTCGGCCTTCTGGGCAGGAGCGTGGTCTTCCGTGTGCTTAGGCGTGGCCAGCTTGGTGCGGAGTGATTTGTAAATCCTGCACGTCAGCGTGAAAACCGAGGAAAGGCCCTTAGCGCGTAAGCGCGTCAGCACGCATATGCGATTCTATTGGACCAAAGGCCCTCAGCGCGTAAGCGCGTCTGTGACGTGAGCCGCACGGGTGTTTCCCACACAGCACGTGATGACAGAGCACACGTGGAAAGACTGCACTTCAGAGTCTCATCGCGTGTGATTGGTGGAAATGGCCGTACACGCAGAAGTGACAAAGCGTGTAATTGGTGGAAATGGCCGTACACCCATGAGTCACAAAGCGTGTAATTGGTGGAAATGGCCCTAGCGCGTAGACGACGCGTAAGTGACGCTGGACGTGTGGGCCTGTATAAAAGGTACGCGTAGAACACCATTTCCTTGTACGTGCTTTTCGTGGAGAGCGAGTGGGTGAATTCTGTACTTCTTGTCGGTTCACACGCGATTTACTTCACGGCGTTTCAAGTTCGTATTCCCTGTTACCTCTGACAGATTTTTCTCCTTTTACTCTTTTACTGGTTTACCTGGGCCTGTTCCCTCAAACAGTGTTCCCTTCTACTGTTGTCCTGTCTCCTCAGACAGCGTACAAATCTTCTTTTGGCGGGGGTGTTGCCAACCAAACGCGCTCCTTTTACACGCTCGTTTACCAGGCAGACGGTGAGTCACGCACGTATCTAACATCTGTGCTTGCCCTGTGTGTAGCCTACCCCTTCAGAGGTCATTCTAGGCTGCGTGTGACACGCATACGTTCATTCATGTGTTACTGGGTGCCACAGCGTAGTGCAGGTTTTTCTTTCTGCACACGTGGTCTAGGAGGGGTTGCGTGCACGTCATCTCCCTTTTTTGGGGCTCCTGTGCGTAGCGTGACCCGTCATCTTTCCCCAGGGGTTACAATCAGCCTTACAAGAGCACTAGGGTACAATTACCATCTGGTACCCAACCCCTTTGACCCCCAATTGCCCAGGACTATATTTTACTGCCACTCCCATACGCACATTAACATCAGTGCCATGGCTGGGAGGCGAGGATTCCGTAAGGGTGGCAAAGGTGGAAGAGCCACAGTGGTGGCCGTGGTGGATCCGGTAGGGGACGTGGTCATTACTTGCAGGGTGAGCCTGTCCCCCATGTGTGGAGGACCAGTCAAGGGCACCCATAATCCCCCCCCCCCTCCCGTTGAGGCTGATGTGGCTGACACCATCCATGCTCAGCCCTTGTTGGACCAGCCCATTGTGGCACCAGACCTGGCTGACTCCATGGCTGACTTCCAGGTCAGCAGGCCTATGACACGTGCGCTGGTGCACGTTGATGTCACCATGCCACGTGCATCTGGGCAGCAAGGTCATCTGCTGCACCAAGTAGGCAGGGCGGAGAGGCTGCAGGGGCAGCTGCGGCTCCATCCACCCCAGCCCTCACACACCCAGCCCGGACAGTGTCGGTCCTAGTCCATGCTGCTGATATACCCCCTGACACCATCACACTAGAGCCAATGCCTGCACCAACTCCCATGCTCAGTGTGCAATCCCACTCTCCTGATACAGAGTCCACCAGGGCTCCTGCCCCTAGTGTCCAGAGCGGCGCAGGACACTCAGGATCACCACCACCTTCCAAGCGGAAGAGGAAGAGTGCTCGTCCGGCACAGGCTGATGCCCCAGACACGGCTACACAGTCCGGCCCGTCCAGGAAGCCCAGCTTCACGGATGACGAACTGAATGCACTTGTCGAGTATGTGTCTGCACATGACAACGAGATGGTCATTGTTGCAGGACCTGCACAACGCCAGGCACACTGTCAGACCGTTGCGGACATCGTAAGTGCCCTTGGAATCGTGAGGCGCAAAGCCAATGATTGCTATAAGCGCTGGTATGACCTAAAGCGCAGGGCAAAGAGTAAGCTGGCCTCAAGTCATGCCGCAACTCTAGTGACTGGAGGTGGGTCTCCAGTAGCAGACATGGAACTCACTCCACATGAGTCAGTCGCTGGGACCTACGTCACGGAGGAACAGATCCAAGGCGTGGGAGATTTGGCTGATTACGAGGCATTGTCCGGTGAGTGCACATGCATGTGTGTGTCATCCATGTGCATGGTGTGTGTGAGGGCTTCTGTTTGTGTGCCAGGTGAGAGTGTGTGCGCCTGAGTCGTATGGGTCAGCCATGTGCTTCATGCAATACATCCAGCACATCTGCATTTGCCCATAGCTGTATCCCTTCTGCCAACAGTAGACATCTAGCCCAACTGCACGCCAGTTGCCCTTGAAGTGTCACCTAGCCACAACATTGTTGCTAAATTTTCCACTGTTCATTTAGTCAGATTTTTTACATTCCACCACTTTTACTAGGCATGTCGCAGTCCTCTAGTCACATGTCTGACATGGCTATGGTAAAGTGGAGTGACTTTGTTACCTGGATATCATTTGTTCAAACATGTCCCTGTGCAATCAGACCATTTCGGACTGGCAGCTCCAGGAAAAGAATCTGACCTGTTTGAATTAGAAAAGCTATTACATGCGGGAACTGGACAGAATGAATAGGTGCTGCCCTCCTCTCCATCGTCACTCAATAGCAATGGTACATGCCATCTGTGTGATGGCATGTGTGTTTCACCAGCCAATCACAGGCCAATGTGTGATGCCACTGCCAGGCAGCATGCAGAAAATTTGTTCATCTTCAATCTTGGTGTCATCAGTGTGTGCCATTTGCATACCCTTCATACGCAGTGAGGGTGCATGCATGGGAGGGTTTTAGTCATGTGGGACATGTGTCAAACAAGTACTGGTTCTCTTGCTTCTCAGCCCTCATTGTTTGCCATGGTGCTAATGCCTGTTTCCATTTCTTTGTTTTTATGTCTTTGCAGGGGAAGACGCACCTGATACTGCTGGGGTTGTGGAGATGGTGCAGACCCAGGAGGGGTCCGAGGGCCGACCAACCACCAGTGAGGGACGTGGTGTGGTGGTGGGTGAGAACCCACAAGTGCTGCAGGTCGTGCTCTCAAGGGGTGTCTCTGGCTGCACCTCCCCCGAGCTGTACTCAGGTGTTGATTCGGATGAGACCTACGTGCCGTCGCAGGTGAGTGTTCCAGGGAGGGATTCTGTTCTGTCTCACCCACCTGCACCAGGGTCAGAACCCTCAATGGGGATGTCAGTGTTGGCAGCTACGCCTTTGCTGGTTACGGATGCAGGGTCACACTCCGCGACATCTGATCCTGTTCCTGGGCCAGCAGATCAGAGGGGGAATGCAGTCCTGCAGCCTCAGGCAGTGCCGGCACAGCAAGGCGCAGTTCGCCTTGCCCCAGACAGGTGTGGTGCCCGCCGACGTGGTGGCCGTACGCCACCTGGCAATACCGCATGGGAGCAATCCATTTACGGTATGGCAACCCAACAGGCAGCATCATCCGAGATGATGGCTCAGGCCATGGATAGGGTGGCCACTTCCATTGTCCCCCCTGAAAGGCTGATGGAGCGACTAGAGCAGGCAACCGACTCCATCTGCCAGTCACACAGGGAGGACATGTTGGGGTCCAACAGGGACAGGCGGGCGGCACTGGCGACTCTGCAGGAGGCCATCTCCATTGAGTCCCAGGGCCACAGGGAAGCCCTGAGGCAGGAGCTCCTTCACCTCAGGACGACTCTTGTTGAGCTTGAGGCTTCTACACACCAAAGGACAGAACAGCAGCTGGAGCGTCTCACCCGTACGCTCTCAGCTGAGATGCAGGCAACGAGGGCGGAGGTCCGGGCATCCCGTGAGTTGTTGCATGGGGACCTCCGCACACTCATCCTCCAGAACCAGACCTACCACACCCGCATGCTTGCAGCCATGGAGGAGCAGACTAGGGCCTTGCGAGGGCTGCCTCCCATAGTGCAACCACCTCCCGATGCAGCTGCACAGGGTGATAATAGCGACAGCAGTGATACTCCCACAATAGGGTAGCCGTGTGGGCCATGAGCCCATGGAGGTGTTTTTTTTTTCCCAGGATCCACGCAGGTGGGTTCTGGTGTGCATCCTGTCCTCGGACCTCCTGGGTGGCCTCCCCAACCCCCCCGGGCCCTTCAATGGCCATTTTTCTTTTTTTTTTATTTTTATTTTTGTTTTTATTTTTATTTCTTTTATTCCCAATTTTTTTGGGACGATTTGTTGGCTTCCGTGGTTCCTGTGGGCATACGCTGCATTGTGGCTGGGCACATGCAGGCTTGTAATGTATTTGGTTCAGATGCTTGGGTTTGAGTCACACACACCCCTCCTGCTTCCCGTTTCCATGGGCTTGCAAAGGGTGTGCCCAAGTGACAGTGAATTACACAGTGACGTTGGACTCCCATGAGCTGTGTGGGCAGTCTGTAGTCAATACTGTGTATACATTCCTAGTGCATATTGCTGTTGTGTTGTACACTGCATGTTGCATTGATGTGTAACTCATCTTCTGTGTCTACCTCCCAATTTGCAGGTACCTTCCTCATGTCTACACAAGGACCTCTAGTCTGGAGATGTGGTCCATGTTGGCAGCAGTGCACCTACAACTCTACAGGCGCCAACACTGCACAGTTGGTAGTGGTGGGAGTGCAGGCATTTCCAGGTGGTGAGACTACTAATATTAAACATTAGTGATGTCAAGTCAATGGTAGTACGTGCTCAAGTGTGTTGTTGGTCCGCCATTACTGTGAGCATTTCACGTGTTGCAAGTTTCTAATAGGGACACTGTACATTGTGACTGTAGTGTCATGTTGTGGGGATTACTTTGTTTACCTGCAAATAGCAATACATGGCACGGTGTGTCGTGTGGCGGTGCTGGGGTTGGGTTGGCTGACATGGCACTGTCCTCTTGTTGCATTTTGCAAGTGGGTATTAATTTGAGCTGCTTGAATGTGTAACTTCACAAAACTGCATTGGTGGTGTCAGTGTGGGTAGGGATGCACACATTGTGACACTTCCAGGTGAACAATCTCAGGCTGATATGGTTTTCACGGTTCTTTCTCCAGACATTCAGGATCAGTGTCAGGTTGAGTCATCATTGATTGTCAGATGGAATGTGCCAGGGCAGTGTGCACTCCACAGGGGTGTGATTTCTATGTGAAGTAATTAGCCACTAGCTGTGTACTGGCTGCCTCCCCCCGTGCCCTTTCACCTCCCATGCGCAGAGGCTGTGCATGTGGTTGGGGATGGGGGGGCACCACCATGTCCACGGCCAGGCCCCGGCGTGTTGCAACGTTGTGCAGGACACATGCTGCCACTATGATCCTGCACACTACTGGGGGAGCGTACAACAGCTGCCCGCCAGAACGGTCAAGGGAGCGGAAGCGTGACTTCAGCACTCCGAATGTGCGCTCCACTATGCCCCGGGTTGTAATGTGGGCAGCGTTATATCTTACCTGGGGTGGCGTGGTGGGGTTCCGAATTGGCGTCATTGTGTGGGAGCTGAGAGGGTAGGCACTGTCCCCTGTGGAGGTGGTGATTGGTATCATTGGTGGGGTTGTGACCTAGCTCAGTATCTGACATGCATGCATGTGCAGTGGCATTCATACTCACCAAGCAGCCATGTATCGCCATGCCGGCCAGCTTCTAGGTCCCGGCTTAGGGTGGACATTCGGTAAATGAAGCTGTTGTGGGTTGACCCGGGATAGTTGGCATATACTGAGTTGATGATTCCCTTGGTATGACATACTACCTGCACGTTGATGGAATGCCAGTGCTTGCGGTTCCTATAGATGTGCTCAGATGCCCTGGGGGGACGTAGAGCCACATGGGTACAGTCGATGGTACCTAGCACTTTGGGGAATCGTGCCACAGCGTAAAAATCCAAGGCGGCAGTATGCCTTTCTGCAGGGTTTCTGGGCAGGTATATGTGCCTGCGGACTGATGGGCGTGCAGTGATGATGTTCAAGACCTGGTGTAGGCAGCGTGACTGGGTGGCCTGTGATACACCACCCACAATGGCACTTGTCCGCTGAAATGATCCAGTGGCTAAGAAGTGCAGTACATTGAGGACCTTCTCCAGGGGGCTGAGTGCTTGGGAGCACAGGGTGGGTGATGTGAGGTCGTCCTCCCACTCACTCACCAGGTCCAGTATGATGTGTGGTGGAAACCTGTACCTCCCATGCACCTGGTCATTAGGCATCCCGAAAAGGCTGGTTCTGGGTGTGAATATTCTGGCCCGGACTATCCTCCTCCTCCTCCTTTGGTAGGCCATGGCCACTCCTGCTAGGAACGGTATGTTCATCCTGGGTCTGAGCTAGTTATTTTGTTATTGCGCAAATTAATGCGTTGCGCGTGTTGTAGGCGAGCGTGTGAACCGCACACCCCAGAAATCCAGTGCACAGTCCAATAGCGTGTGGAAATTGCCCGCACAACGGGATACAGGTGCGCTGACGTACTTGCGTGTGTAAGTGTCCGCGCACACCTGATATACACGTACATAGGCCAATCGCGTGTACGCGCACTTTTGTCCAATTACACGCGATGAGACTCTGACGTGCTGTCCAATTACACGCGATGAGACTCTGACGTGCAGTCTTTCCACGTGTGCTCGGTCATCACGTGCTGTGTGGGAAACACCCGTGCGGCTCACGTCACAGACGCGCTTACGCGCTGAGGGCCTTTGGTCCAATAGAATCGCGTATTATGCGTGCTGACGCGCTTACGCGCTAAGGGCCTTTCCTCGGTTTTCAAGCTGACATGCAGGATTTTCACGTGCCAAATCACTCCGTATCAAGCTGGCCACGCGTAAGCACACGGAAGACCACGCTCCTGCCCAGAAGGCCGAACTACTGCCCCCCAGAGCCCCGAGCACGCTCCCACCTGCCATCTGCTGCTGCCTGACTGCCTGCTGCCCACGTGCACTGCCATTTGCTGCCTGCACATCAGCCAGGGGTGCTGTTGCTGTGACCACCCCTGCTGGAACCGAAGACTCCCGACTGGAATTCCATCGCTCCACAGCCCAGCCCCAGGACCCAGTTGCACACCCACTCCTGCCTCTGGGGTTGTCATGTCGGGGCAAACACCATCTGTGACCACTGACAACCCCCGGCCAGAGAGGCAGAGGGGCACCAGCTTCAGTGCCACCGAAGTTGGTGTCCTGGTGGAGCAAGTCCTGGGGCAGTATGATGCCCTCTTTGGAAGTTCCCGCGCCGACAAGGAAGGACGGACTCGGATCTGGACTGACATCGTGACTGCCATCAACGCGGAGGGGGTGGCAGTCCGGGACTTACAACATGTCAGGAAGCGCTGGGAGGACTTCAGGTCCAGGACCCTGAACAAGGCCCGGCGCCTCTTGAAGGCAGCGGATGCCAAGGGGCGCCGGGGCCACTTGTCGGAAGAACAGATGGGGGTCCTGGAACGCATATCCCCAGCGCTCCACGTCCAGGTCCTAGAGAAGCAGACCCGTCTGGAGTCGAGCGGTGAGTGTACATGCATCCTGATTGTGAGCAGTGCGTGTGGTGATCATTCGCCATTGCGCCGGTTGCACATCTGTTTGTATGGGGTCGAGTATGGGTGGGGGTGTACTGGGCCGTGGGGCTGACACATGCGAGGGCTGTAATGTGTGAGACATGGATGGTGCTTGTGTGTGTGGGCTTGCATGGCAAATGCAGTTGTGCGTTCACACATGTTTGGATGAATGTGTATGTAAGTAGACATGTCCGTGATGTCAGGCATGTATGTTGTTTTCGGCTGCATGTATGAGCACTGTGTACATGTGCATGTGTGTGTATTTGACAAGGGTGCAAAAGTGATGCTACATGGATGCATGTGACAGCGGTATGTGGAAGCCTGATTGGCAGATGTGACATGGATGCCCGTCTGAACAGTGCAACACTTGGCAGAGGTGTGGACATGCATGCAAGTGTGGTGGTGTGTGTACATGTGTGGTGCACTTCCTGTGTTGCATGTGATGTCTGGCTCCCCTTTGGCTGCTGATGCTGTTGTATGTGAAGGGATGGTGGTGGCAGTTGTGATATGGCTGTGGTATGGCTCATGTGTGCCAGTTGCAATGACATGTGTGTTGGGGATTGTGATGACATGTCTGAGGTTTGCCAATGCCACTCCTGTGCAACTGTCATGCGTGTATGTGTCCATTGTACAGTGCCCTGATGCCTGTGTTTTGTTTCTCCCTGTCTGCAGCGTCAACTGATGAAGAGGGCGGAGAAGGTGCTGTGGAGCACAGCGGCGGGGATCTGACCGCCAGCCGGAGACGCAAGGCCCGGCTCCCCTCCCGTGTTGTCATCTCGTCGGGGAGTGAGGAGTCCGGTGCCGCGTCCCAGGCCGCAGCTGCCGGGGGGAGGTCCAAGAGGCGGAGGTTGCAGTTGGACTCCTTGGCAGCAGAAGGGGCAGCTGGGACCCCACAGGGCCCAACGGGGGAAGATGGCACGGAGTCATCCAGGTTGGTGGCGGGTTTGGTGGAGGAGGGGGCCGCGCAAGCACCAGAGACGGGGTCTGGAGGTGGGGATCCCACTGGTGCTAGTGGTGCAGTGCAGGACCAGGGACAGGAGGCAGCACAGGCGGCCGCGGAGGTGCCTGTGTGCAATCCTGTCCCCGATCCTGTCCCTGCATCATCTTGCACCAGCAGGGATGCCTACGTCCAGACCCGTTTTCAGGCAGGGGATGAGCTGACGTCAACTGGCCTTCCTCTGCCTGCGGACGTGGCCATCCAGGTCCGGGTTGAGCCTGTCCTGGCTGGTGTGGCGTTGCGGCAACGGGCCATGCGAGGTGACCTGCAGTCTTTTCATGGAGAGACTGCACGTCATCTCGAATGGCTCGTTGACCACGTCAGCCTGCTGGGACAGGTCACCCAGGCCGGATTCCTCCGTCTGATGGGGCTTGCTCCGACCCCCTCCTCAACTGGACCCCCTACGCGCCAGTCGTCCTCTGTGCCATCTTCCCACCCATCAGTCACCTGGGTGCCCTGTGGAGCTGCCTCTGACGGTGCGGCCAGGCTGGTGGAGGAGGCATCCCTGCCACAGTCGGGAGTCGGAGGTCCAGCAGGGGTGGCCACATCAACAAGTGCACCCCAGCCGGCGGAGGATGTGCAGGCAGCAGGAGGCAGTGCACGGGCAGAGGCAGAGCAGCAGCAGCAGCAACATGGTGGGAGACATGCAGGCTCGGTGCTTTCGACATCGGAGGGGCAGGCATCGGCCAGAGGGCAGGGGGACCCAGGACAGAGAGTGTCTTCCGTGTGGCAGCGGTTGGGCCACGCCATAGGTGCAGAGCGGCGGCGGGCGGAAGAGGCGCGGCTCACAATGGTCAGGGTGGAGAACTAGATGCGGAGGGCCCTGAGGCGGGCCGAGTGCCTCGAGGCAATCCACAGGGGGTTGGAGGAGGACACAGCGTCGTCCCTGCGGACCCTCGGGCCATGGAACTGGACCGCCTCCAGGACATCGAACAGGAGTTCGATGATGCCCTGGCCCGGGACACCACGGAGTGAGCCGCTGGACTAGCCCGCCGACTTTGTATATAGTTCTTTAGTTTTAGATTTCCTTTCTTTCGTATTATTATTTGGAGTCGACGGACATTGCTCCACTTTTTGTATATAGTTGATTTTTAGGTATGTTTTTTAGTAGGTTTCCTTTGTTCAGTTGGGCTCATGGACCCTTGTTATTTTTGTACATAGTTCTTTATTGCATGGAGATTTTTTTACATTTGACTTTGGACAAAATTTTTTTCGATTTGGAATTCAAGTTTTATTTTTTCATACGGACATGCAGCTTATTTTTTTTCATTCACATTGTTGTTTGTTTTCTTTCTTTAGCATTCTTATTTTTTTTCAATACAATTTTGTTTGCATACTTCACTGTGTGGTATCATCTCATTGGTTTCATGCATGTCATGTTGTGTGTTTTCCCATTCAATTGCAACCATTGTGTGTGACGGACATGGCTTCATTAGCTTCATGAACATTGGGGGTGTAACATGTGATTTCCATTTCCATGTGGGTGAATGGGTTACTTGGTAGGGCTTTTTGGCTGTGGAGGCTGACCATTACGCACATTATTGGGGATTGTGAGGACCTGGTGGCGGCTGCCCCTGGTGGCTGGGGGGTGGGGGTGGTGGGAGACATGAGTGGGGGCCTGGTGGAGGATGCCCCTGGTGGCTGGTGGTGGTGGGAGACATGAGTGGGGGCCTGGTGGAGGCTGCCCATGGTGGCTGGGGGGTGGGGGGTGGTGGGAGACATGAGTGGGGGCCTGGTGGAGGGTGCCCCTGCACTGATGGGGGGTGGGGGTGCAGGGGGACATGAGTGGGGGCCTGGTGGGGGCTGGCCATGGTGGCTGGGGGGTGGGGGGTGGTGGGAGACATGAGTGGGGGCCTGGTGGAGGGTGCCCCTGCACTGCTGGGGGGTGGGGGTGCAGGGGGACATGAGTGGGGGCCTGGTGGAGGCTGCCCATGGTGGCAGGGGGGTGGGGGTGGTGGGAGACATGAGTGGGGGCCTGGTGGAGGCTGCCCCTGCATTGCTGGGGGGTGGGGGTGCAGGGGGACATGTGTGGGGGCCTGGTGGGGGCTGGCCATGGTGGCTGGGGAGTGGGGGGTGGTGGGAGACATGAGTGGGGGCCTGGTGGAGGGTGCCCCTGCACTGCTGGGGGGTCGGGGTGCAGGGGGACATGAGAGGGGGCTTGGTGGAGGCTGCCCATGGTGGCAGGGGGGTGGGGGTGGTGGGAGACATGAGTGGGGGCCTGGTGGAGGCTGCCCCTGCACTGCTGGGAGGTGGGGGTGCAGGGGGACATGAGTGAGGGCCTGGTGGAGGCTGCCCATGGTGGCAGGGGGGTGGGGGTGGTGAGAGACATGAGTGGGGGCCTGGTGGAGGCTGTGCTGCACTGCTGGGGGGTGGGGGTGCAGGGGGACTTGAGTGGGGGCCTGGTGGAGGGTGCCCCTGCACTGCTGGGGGGTGGGCGTGCAGGGGGACATGAGTGGGGGCCTGGTGGGGGCTGCCCATGGTGGCAGGGGGGTGGGGGTGGTGGGAGACATGAGTGGGGGCCTGGTGGAGGCTGCCCCTGCACTGCTGGGGGTGGGGGTGCAGGGGGACATGAGTGGGGGCCTGGTGGAGGGTGCCCCTGCACTGCTGGGGGGTGGGGGTGCAGGGGGACATGAGTGGGGGCCTGGTGGGGACTGCCCATGGTGGCTGGGGGGTGGGGGTTCAGGGGGACATGAGTGGGGGCCTGGTGGAGGGTGCCCCTGCACTGCTGGGGGGTGGGGGTGCAGGGGGACATGAGTGGGGGCCTGGTGGAGGCTGCCCATGGTGGCAGGGGGGTGGGGGTGGTGGGAGACATGAGTGGGGGCCTGGTGGAGGGTGTCCCTGGTGGCTGGGGGGTGGGGGTGCAGGGGGACATGAGTGGGGGCCTGGTGGAGGCTGCCCATGGTGGCAGGGGGGTGGGGCTGGTGGGAGACATGAGTGGGGGCCTGGTGGAGGCTGCCCCTGCACTGCTGGGGGGTGGGGGTGCAGGGGGACATGAGTGGGGGCCTGGTGGAGGGTGCCCCTGCACTGCTGGGGGTTGGGGGTGCAGGGGGACATGAGTGGGGGCCTGGTGGGGGCTGCCCATGGTGGCTGGGGGGTGGGGGTGGTGGGAGACATGAGTGGGGGCCTGGTGGAGGGTGCCCCTGCACTGCTGGGGGGTGGGGGTGCAGGGGGACATGAGTGGGGGCCTGGTGGAGGGTGACCCTGGATGCTGGGGGGTGGGGGTGGTGGGAGACATGAGTGGGGGCCTGGTGGAGGGTGACCCTGGATGCTGGGGGGTGGGGGTGGTGGGAGACATGAGTGGGGGCCTGGTGGAGGGTGCCCCTGCACTGCTGGGGGGTGGGGGTGCAGGGGGACATGAGTGGGGGCCTGGTGGAGGCTGCCCATGGTGGCAGGGGGGTGGGGGTGGTGGGAGACATGAGTGGGGGCCTGGTGGAGGGTGCCCCTGGTGGCTGGGGGGTGGGGGTGCAGGGGGACATGAGTGGGGGCCTGGTGGAGGCTGCCCATGGTGGCAGGGGGGTGGGGGTGGTGGGAGACATGAGTGGGGGCCTGGTGGAGGCTGCCCCTGCACTGCTGGGGGGTGGGGGTGCAGGGGGACATGAGTGGGGGCCTGGTGGAGGGTGCCCCTGCACTGCTGGGGGGTGGGGGTGCAGGGGGACATGAGTGGGGGCCTGGTGGGGGCTGCCCATGGTGGCTGGGGGGTGGGGGTGGTGGGAGACATGAGTGGGGGCCTGGTGGAGAGTGCCCCTGCACTGCTGGGGGGTGAGGGTGCAGGGGGACATGAGTGGGGGCCTGGTGGAGGGTGACCCTGGATGCTGGGGGTGGGGGTGGTGGGAGACATCAGTGGGGGCCTGGTGGAGGGTGACCCTGGATGCTGGGGGTTGGGGGTGGTGGGAGACATGAGTGGGGGCCTGGTGGAGGGTGCCCCTGCACTGCTGGGGGGTGGGGGTGCAGGGAGACATGAGTGGGGGCCTGGTGGAGGGTGCCCCTGGATGCTGGGGGGTGGGGGTGGTGGGAGACATGCATTGTTGATCAGTAGTGCAAGGTGACATGTGGGTTGGCTGGGGGGCATGCCCATGGTGAATGGGCTGCCTGCGGGACATGGGCAGGGGTGCAGGGTAGTCCCCCGTGGTGTGGGCTGGCTGCAGGGTCCGTGGAGGTTGTGGAGCGTACACCTGGGAGGGCCCACATGGCCAATTCACGTGTGGTACTCCCCAGAACCCCTGAAATACACATACCCTGCTGAAATCGCGTGTGGAACTTCCCGCGCACCCCTGAAATACACATACCTTGCTGGAATCGCGTGTGTAACTTCCCGCGCACCCCTGAAATACACGTACCATGCTCGCACTGGGCCAATCGTGTGTGGAACTGCGCGCGCACACCTGAAATACATGTACCCTGCTGAAATTGCGTGTGTGACTTCCCGCGCACCCCTGAAATACACATACCTTGCTGGAATCACGTGTGTAACTTCCCGCGCACCCCTGAAATACACGTACCCTGCTCGCACTGGGCCAATCGTGTGTGGAACTGCCCGCGCACCCCTGAAATACACGTACCCTGCTCGCACTGGGCCAATCGTGTGTGTAACTTCCCGCACACCCCTGAAATACACGTACCCTGCTCGCACTGGGCCAATCGTGTGTGGAACTTCCCGCGCACCCCTGAAATACACGTACCCTGCTCGCACTGGGCCAATCGTGTGTGGAACTTCCCGCGCACCCCTGAAATACACGTACCCTGCTGAAATCGCGTGTGTGACTTCCCGCGCACCCCTGAAATACACATACATTGCTGGAATCGCGTGTGTAACTTCCCGCGCACCCCTGAAATACACGTACCCTGCTCGCACTGGGCCAATCGTGTGTGGAACTTCCCGCGCACCCCTGAAATACACGTACCCTGCTGAAATCGCGTGTGTGACTTCCCGCGCACCCCTGAAATACACATGCCTTGCTGGAATCGCGTGTGAGAATTCCCGCGCACCCCGGTATACACGCACACGTATTTTTTGTCAGCGGGTGTCCGTGTTTGTGGGTACCCCTTTGCACGTCATTTGTCCTGGAGGGCCACAGTATAGGACATTCATCATGGCAGTATATAGGTGCTATTTGTTGGCGCACCTTTTGGCGCACATTTCTTACATCCGCAGAGACGCTACCGCCTGCTTTCTTGTGGCGGTCGTGTTTGTGCCTCTGCGCTGGTTTGAGCGTGCGCTTTTTTCCCCTATTCTATTCCATGAATACGTGTTGTAGGCGAGCGTGTGGGCGTTCCGCGCACTTGTGCCCTGTACTTCCCCCGTGACGCCCACGTTTTGGCATGTTGTTCCCCATTCCGAGTGTTACGCCCGTGTTCTGCCTACTTTTGTTGCGTGCGCCGCGCTATGTGCGAATTTCACTGTGGCCTGTGCGATTTTCGCTGTGACCTGGCGCACGCTGTTAGATGGCCTGTGCGCCAACGTGCGCCGCGCACTGTTTTATCGCACATCCGCTGGTTTGATCGCGCACGGCCTTCCATGAATCGATGTGCGCTGCTTTTGGTGTGATTTTCGCACTTGCACTGCGATTTTCGCTATTCCACTGCGATTCACACGTTTTTGCCCACTTGCGCCGCGCTAATTATTCCATGAATCGGCCTCTTAATCTTGACATTCCAACACAACAGCTTGCCTTGATTCAAATTGCTCTCATTGCCATCAATACAGCCATTATTAGCATGTGTAAACTGTTTGATACACTTGACAAAAAAAATTCTCATCAAACTGCTCAATTTGAAGAGTTAGCAAAATGGCTGCATGGCAATGCCTCCCCCTCCCACGAGTGGTGACATCCTTCACCCCAACCCTTCACATCTTTCTATTGTCTGTATAGATGATCAAAGAGATTCTGATATCGCTCTCCACTCCCAGAATGCTTTATTGTTGCTCCATCATGCAATCTACCAACCATACCTGGCGTAATTCACCCAATTGTCCCACAAGCTCTACTTGCTGATCAAGCTCGGGAGACCCCTAATGATATTGTGCTCGCTCTCCTGAGTACGAATGAAGCCTCTTCTGATAACCCAACCACATCACAGTTAGAGGCTCCATCTCATGACAGTGGCCAGAGGACACCTTTGGCAACATTGCATCAAGATCCTCTAGTACTGGAAAGTGGGCACACAATCAGTAGCAAGGGTACATCTCCTAGAATAGCCAGAAAGAGACCACACTCTTTTGTGAAAAAAACAAAAAATCTGGCAAGACTTAAACACACAAAAAGCACACTTACCGCCTTTTTTCAGACTCTGGGAAACTCTTCCAACCGCAGTACAAGTCTAGCAAAATTAAATCCTATGTCAAAGTCTCAAGCCTCCAATATAGAACTTGTTACGCCTTCCCCAGTTACTCTTACTTTAGCTCCACTCGCCACTCAGCCAGTGACACAGACCATTACCCTTTCTCCATTAAGTCAACTAGTTCAGTCGCTCGATCAGACTGAGCAACCTAAGCAAGTTGTCAGTAAGACCGCAATAGCATAGGAAGCAGTCTCTTTACAACTTCCCACCATGATCCCCCCTATGAGAGATAGTTCTCTCTCTGACATAGCGATTGCAGAATTGAAATCCAGAGTTGATGCCTATTTTGCCCTGCGTTTGGCCTCAGCAAGTTCCCTACTGCATGACACGGTATCGCAGGCTCCTGTTGCGACTCCCTCGGGCACTCATATTAACTCTGGGCTCTCGAGGGCCCCAGACTCAATCAGTGCAAGAAGAGGAGATCCTATTGCGCTCTTGTCCAAGGGTAAATCCAGTTCCATCTTCCCTCAAATGGACACCATCCAATTCCTCTTCTAAGACTGTTTCCAAACATTTGACACCACTACGTTCTATTTCCATTCCTTCATCCTCAAATGTAGAGAAGGGAATTTTCCTGTGTATGATTTAAACCGATCCAGTGTTCTGAACATCTTTGGCGATATAGAGGATCTGCAAGATATTTCCACACACGATGTTGACCAAATAGAATTAATCTCAGACGTTAATGCATCTGTGGTCAGACTCTGGATCCCTTCTGGAGTGGTTTGAAATACAATCTGGCGCTGCAAAATGCAACTTTTTGATATGGGTTTTCTTCTAGCGCAAGATCCCGAGTACTTTCCGAGTAGGACCCAGTTTCCCAAGTCTAAACCTAACATCTACCAGGGTCTAAACACTAGAGAAGAAAGACATTCTCCCATGTCTTCTTCCCAGTCCGCCTAACCATCAACCTTAGAAATAACATTTGCCTTGAAAATTGCATATTGGAATAACCGAGGCAATGCCCACCTACAATTCTCTATACAGAATCTTTCTGAATTGCATCACATTATAGCCTTATAAGAAACTTGGCTAATTTCACCTCATATATGGGATGGCTATGATCTTGTCTTGGTCCCAGCAATTCCAAGTAAGGGCAGACCATCTTCTGGTCTACTTGTGGCTGTCAAAACCAAAATGGGTCTCTCTATCTCGGCTTGAACTTCCACACATGCTTACATCCAGCTAGTAAAAATTGTCAACAACACTCACACTATTGCCTTGGTTAACATCTATCGCAATATTACAGGATTGACAGATGAGGTGTTCTATGTGGGTCTAGCTAACACTCTCAATATGGTGCTAATGAATCCACACATAACACATACAATTGTCTTGGGAGATCAGAATCTTGACTGTTGGAACAAGAAGTGGGCAAACCAGGCTACCCGCTTGTAGTCTCTATTCATGCAGGAGCGTAACTTCCACATGGTCAATGGAGCAGTTCTAGGTGATTCACCTCCCCAACACACTTGGCATCGAGTGGTAAGCTCGAGTATTATCGACTATATTTATGTGGATTCCAGGCTGTTCCAATGTGCGCAAAAACGGACTATCTCTGATCAAGCCCATAGTGATCACAGACTGCTTTCCATGGACATCGAGTGTAAATTCCCACAGACTAAAGAGTCCTATTTTCCCTCTGAACTTATCACCAATCCTACAAGATCTCGTGTGCAATGGGATGTGACAGCTTTGTTTGCCTCCAGAAGCATCATAGAGTACAACATGCTAATGGACAGTACAGCACACTACTCAGAACTAGTGTGCCCTTTTGTTAACACTATAACCATAACGACTCTTCGTAGAATTTGTCATAAACATGTCTTCGATCCTGAAGTGCAAAAAATTCAAGCTGACTATAGGAAGGCAAAGAAAGCTCTTTTAGCATCTAATTTCCACATGCGTTGGCAAGATCTTAAAACTGCTAAATGCAGATATAAAAATTGACTTAAGAGCAGAAAGGCCCTCCTTTTCCAACGAGACAGTGAAGCAATGACCAAAAAAACTCAGGGAGCATGTGGCAATTGTTACACAATCATTCACACAACGTCCAGGGGCGATTCTCAAATTAATGGTGTGTCTGAATCGTGTTGGATTAATCATTTCTCTACTTTGTATGCTGATCTAGAAAATGCTAATCATAAATATGAGTTGAAGTCTTCTTCTGCATGACACGTTGATTTTTCGATTTCCCTAATCCAGGCCTATATCATGAAGGCAACCTCATCTAGGGCAGCGAACCCCGATGGGCTATCTAACATGATCTTCAAGGCACATCCTTTTGAATGGGCCTCGATCCTGGATACAATCTTTCGCGAAATACTAAGATGTCGAGTCATACCTCCTACGTGGAAAACTTCAATAATCATACCCATCTTTAAAAAGGGAGATCACAATATACCATCTAACTATCGCCCAATTGCATTATTGGATGCGGCAGGCAAGATCTTCTGCAAACTGATCCTACATGACTTCAATACTTGGACCTCAAATTTCCATCTGCATGATCCTCAGCAAACAGGGTTTGTGGCTGGCATGAGCACTAGCTTAAATGCCATCAAAGCTCAATGCCACTCAATAAAACAACAAGACTTCTTCGCATTTGTGGATCTTCATGCCGCGTTTGACTCGGTCAGTTGGCCAATTCTACTCCCAAAGCTACGTAAATATCATTGTCCACTTAAATTGTATGATATATTACATGCCTTACATTCAGACACCTCCATTCAAATTCAACTTTCATTGGACGGCTGACTCTCACAAAGCATCTTTACAGAACGAGAGCTAAAACAAGGCTGTTTATTATCCTCGGCCATATTCAATTATTTCATCCAGGATGTAAGAACTGTCTTTGCAAATGTTATCTCAGATTCTCCCAAATTCAACAACCACCCTATCAAAGCACTAATGTATGCAGATGATCTAGTTCTCATCTCAAAAACACAGATCGGTTTACAACATCTCTTGAATGCCTTTCATGACTATATACAGCTTAATTAACTGAAAATAAATACCGTGAAAACACAGATTGTGCTGCATTCACAAAAGAAATCTAGATCCTTGACCCATCTATGGGTCACTAATCAAATCCCTTTGACTATAGTTCCCCAATATACATATCTTGGGATGATTTTTGAGGGCAAGTCGCATGCAAGGGGGCCATGAAGCTTGTGTGGAAGCCAAATTAGTCACAGCACTATCACAGGCGTGTATTCTTATGTTCAAATATGGAAAATTCTCTATCAAACCCATGTGGCACTTTTGGAATATGAAAATAGTGCCTACATTGCTATATGGTTTGGAAACTCTATCCGAAGATTTCACCCTCAATTTGTCAAATGGGAGGCCAAATATTACATCTGCCTCAATGCACTCCTTGCGCCTGGATCAGATACGAGCTGGGGCTGGTTTCGCTACAAGCACTCTACAACTGGCGAGTATGCGTTTTATTTAGGAAATGTTTGCTATCAACAGAGCATGACACAATTCCGAAAATATTTACTCAATATATGTTCTCGGTGAAACATGACTTTGTACATGCCTGGCTGTCAAAAGTCTATTACATCTTGGCTGACGCAGAGGTGTCTATTGACATACTACTTACGAATCCAGACAAAGCAAAGTCAAAAATCTATCAGGCAGATTGGATTAAGACAAGAGAAATTTGCCTGCAATATAGAGATGGTGATGTGATCAGGTTTCCACCGAAAATAATGTGCACCCTGCCATCATATTTAGTGCAAGACCCATCACCAAAATACCGTACTGGTGTTTTACGTTTGAGGTTTAATTTGTGGCTCACAAAGGACATACAAGCAAAACGAAAGATCATCCTACCGCATGCCAATATCTGCCGATTCTGCATGAATTGTGATTCATGTGAAACTTTGGTTCATCTGATAACAGAATGTGTAGCATTGCGCTCAAGGAGAGAAACACATTTTACTAGACATTGTAAGTTTCTAGGCAATTTAGATCCGAAAGACGGTTGGTCTATCATTTTAGGTTCTTCTTATAAAGCAATACAAATTGCAACAGTTAATTTTCTAGAATGTCTAAATTTAGACTTGTTAGATTGTTAAATTGCCATTGCAACAGTTAATTAGGAGTTAGGAGTAACACGGACGCGGACTGTCGGAAGCGGCTGCTAGCAAACTAACGGGTGCCTGAGGCAGTGCGGCTTGACGGATCCATCGGATTTGCTGGACTTGCTGGCACGCTGGTACACTGGTTCGCCGTAATTGCAGGTCCATTACTCTAACCTGAGCGCAACGAGTACGACGAGCGTTGGAGCAGGCTACTGCTGGAGCCTGGAGTTACATGTGCCGTTTGGATAATGGAGTGAGTGAGACGCTGACGGCATCCCTGCGCCGGGCTAAACCCCCCTAGGCACAGATACGCGGCGGTGCAGCGAAGAGAGGCAAACAGGGATTCTTCCCTGTAAAGACCCACGAGGGCCAGGGTGAATGTGAGGCCAGCACATTGCTCGTGAGTGGAGCTGGATCTCGAATCTGGCCTGGCCCAGTGGTGTGCTATGGGCTTTGGTTTATTTGGGTTGTAATTGTACCCTTAAACCTTACCCCTGGTAAGCACAGGAAGCCCGGAAGGAAGGGCTGGTTTGGGTCCATAGATGCTCTCTATGTCGTGTTGTTTTATATTCTAGACCTAGTTGAAAGCTTGGTCAGCAGAGGAAAACAAGGCAGTGAGCTGTGTGGGGGGAGTGTGTGGGCATAAACTTGCCATAAACCTACCACACCTGTACTTACTCTTATATTGCTGCCTCTTTTCCCCATCTGCAATGCCGGGAAAAGCCGCAAGCTGCGGTAAAGCAGTGGGCAACCAGGGAAAGAAACCCTATGTATTGCGCTCAACCAAACAGTCTAATGATGTTAGTGCTGAAGTGCAGAAAAATGGCAAGGAGGGGGACAAAGGGTCGAAAGCACAAGAGGAATTGGGCCAAAAAAAAGATCCAATGGATGCCTTTTTTCTTGCTAAAATTCCAGCTCAGGTAACATCTTTGCCCTTATCAGATATAATACCCCCGCTTGCTGAGGCTGATATTAGTTACCTACCACTGGATTTGGACAATGATTCACTACTACAGCTATCTTATGCTTTACAGGACCGTACGTCCCCCATTGTAGGTGGGAGGAAAGGAGAGGCTGCATAAAAAGTTTTGACACAGTTGCAGCCACCTTTACCAGTAAAGTTCTCTCTCCATTAAGGAATGAGACGACCCCGGGAACTGAGCCCCCAACAGGGGTGGTGGGGGGCACTCCATCTGCTATCGAAATAAAGGCTACTCCTCAGCCTGATGGGGGGGCAGCTAGGTTATCTGCCAGTCCAAACATGTTTGATGGTACTGCACTACTTTCAAGCACACTTACAGAGGAGGAGTATAGTACTCATGAGACTTCTGCAAACCACAATAATGGTATTTTAAACTTTGCTGGTAAAATTTTATTAAAATTGTGTTGTACAATATATGAAGACTTGAAGCTCCAAGGGGTTGCATTAGCAAATATACGTGAACATCTAACAACCCTAAACCAACCTAAAGAGAGGGCAATTATTGATTTGCGGGAGGTGCCCCCCAAAAACTACCTGCCGCAAAAGGGCTGTCTCAAGATTGTGCCTTTGTGGAATCGAGGGTAGTGTGCTTGGACTTGGCACCATCACCATCCATTGCAGATTTAATAAAGGGCTCATAAGACATGGGGTTTGTAGTCAAATTTCAGGGAAGACAGACAAAGCAGAAAACACCTATGGCACAAAAGAAGAATACCACTGACCTGCCGACCTTAAGTGATAAACAGGAAGTGAATCACCCTGCATTAAACACTACATTGCGTTCTTGTAGCGGCAATATGTCAAAAAAGCAAATAAAAAGAGCAACAAGACAGTCGGCACAGACTGTGGGTACACTAACCAGCTGGCTGATAGAGGAAGGACCGGCTTGTGTAGTGTCCACTCGGGAGGAGGATACAGCCACAAAACAGGATCATATAGTTTGTAACTATGTAGCTGGACAAAATGTTTCCCCACATGCAACCCAGTGTCCATCGGCTGTTGTTAATACGGCCCCTAGTGATGCTGACGCCCCCTCTTCTGATTCGCCCTATGTACACTCTCCCTTCCCTACTAGCGTCTTGTTACCACAAAGAACTCTGACTATTGCTCCTAAGGCAGTTGTAAATGGGTAGCAGTTGAATCGTGCTTCACTTTTGTCACTGTTCAATAAGGTACCTTTCTTAGGATACTTAATTCTGGAGACTTTGACTTTTTGGAACCTCTGCGCACATCGAATACTATGACTACCAAAGTACACTGTAGTCTACCGGAGACTATAGCACTTATTAGATCACACTTGGCATCCTTGGGTCGTCTGGGGTATGATTTAGACATTCCACCAAGGATGGAAATTTCTGAGGAAGGAGGTGCTAAATCTAACTGGCCAAAATCCAAACCAGCGGGCCCTAAAGGTGAATTGAAGCCAGCAGCTAAATGCAATGATAAACAAGGCTGGGAATGGTTAAAGAACATGATTGCCACAAATACTTGTTCAGATTGAAATTGGTCAGTCATGAGTTGGAATACTAGGGGGTTCAGCCACTGGCTCAATGGGGGCAGTGCTCATGAAGTCCTGTTCTTCCACAAGGGTTTTGTGTTGCAAGAGACCTGGATTACATTTAAGGTGGAATTCGATGGTTTTGTGACTTTTCAAGCAGAGGCCACCAAGGGGGAGCTTGGACGACCCAAGGGAGGCATTTTAATAGGAATAAAGTCGACATATAGCCCGAGATTGGTAAATGACCCTAAACCTGGTGGCAACGTGCTAGCCGTGGCCGCGACCATAACGGCGAAAGGAGGAAAGCAACACGACTTGTTAATTATTGATATATATGATCCCCCGGGTACTTATTTTTGAGCAATTGGACACCATATTAATGAACTGGGATACAGACAATGAAAGTAACCCTATCATATTATGTGGGGATTTGAATGCGAGATGTGTAGATTTAGAAGGTTGTGGCAAATATGATAATGTAACTGATTATTGTTGTATGCCACAAGCAACCTCTAATATTAAAGGCAAGGCATGGGTAGATTACCTAAATGAATGGAGGTGCATAATCCTGAATGGACGCACAGCTGGTGATAACCCTGGTCACTCAACATGGGTAATGGGAACTAAGAGGGCGGTCCTGGATTATTTGGTGGTCTCTGAATGTGTTCTGGACAAAGTCATTGGTATTCACATTGCACCTAACACCTATAGTGATCATGCCCCAATTACCCTGACCCTGAGTGGGAGAGGGGGAAAGGGACTTGGGAACGTATGTAGTAATGTGGCTATAACCAATGAAGGGAATCGGATAAGGTGGACTTAGTTCAATATTTAAAGAATGAGGTCCCTGATCTTCCCTGAGGGATGTTGTATGAAGAGTGAACTAAGGGGGAAATCCCATGAGGAGATAGAGACATGGATACAATCTCTCACTCAGTTTCTCTTTAAGCATACACAGGTTCCCAAATTAAATGGAAAGCTGTTGAAAGGGGCAAGTTTGACATCAAGATCCGGGACCCTAAACAGTTAATGCAGCGAGAAATCCGTGCCTGTAGACTGGCTTCTACCAACAATAGGAGCCAGCAGGAGAGGTTGTTTGAGATTAAGTACATCAAGTGGCAGTATCATACATGGCTTTATCACGACCGTAAGTCCCAACAACGCGAAAAATGGGAAAACTTTATACAAATTCTTATGAGCAGAAATACTCGAAGAATCTGGCAAACATTAGGAGAGTCAGGAGGGGACCAGGGACTAAGAATAATGAACCCCATTAGTGAGGAGCAGTGGGTAGAACACATTAAGTACACGTTTTTTGATGTAAACATACCCGCCTCCGTTACTATACTAAGCACAAACATATGGCCTTTACCTCTAAGTCACAATGCGATAAAGCAGGTCATTATAGCACTTAAACCCTCCAATGCCCCAAGCCCCAATGGGTTAGCAAATTCCGTATTAAAAAGTGACCCGGACAAGTGGGCACATATACTTTTGACACTCTTTTCGCGTGTCTGTACATCTGCTGTGATTCTGTCTTCATGGAGAAGGTCGGTAATTATACCAGTACATAAAAAGGGATATCGATGCAATGCTGGCAATTAACGACTTCTCTCCATGCTTGACGTAACCAGCAAAATATTCATGACACTTGTCCTTAGGGTACTTGAAAACTGGGTCATAACAAATACAATCTTGAACTACGCACAGACGGGGTTTAGACCTGGTTCTGGGACAGCCCACAACATCAGGGTCTTGGACCTACTGATCAATAACACCTTGAGCAATAAAAATGCTACTCTATACATCATTTTTGTTGACTTTTGTAGTTCCTTTGATCAAGTCAAAAGGGAGACCCTGTGGGACAAGTTAAGTGAGCTAAAGTGCCTGGGCTGGATATTACATGTATTGTCGAGCCTACATAGCAACAACCGTGCCAGGGTCAGACTCAATAATGAGGGAGAGGCCACTGATTCTATTCCTATTAATATGGGAGTAAAACAGGGCTGTCTGGGGGCACCTATATGCTATAATTTATATATAGCTGATCTGTTACCCCGGATGGCTGCTAAGGCAAATTGCCCTTTAAAGTTGGGGGATACCCCCATTGTAGGCATGCTCTATACTGACGACTTAATATTGTTTGATCATACGTTGTCAGGAGCAAAGAGCATGCTAGAGGAGCTATCTTTGTATTCGGCGCATTTGGGGCTTACCATTAACTTGAGGAAAACAAAGATTCTGGCTATAACTAAAAGTTTCCCCCGTCGTTTAGAGGTTGAGACAAGCCTGGGCAAAATAAGCATTGATCAATCTTACCCGTATCTGGGGCTAGAATTTGATATACAACCTAATTACAATTTGATCATTCTTCGAAAGAAGAGGCAGCACAACTCCTTACACTGCAGGCCTGTAAATTTGCTAAAGGAACAGCAGGGTAAAGTATTGCGTGTATTATTAAACTTTATGAACAGTGCTTCGTCCCGGCAATCTTGTATGGCTTGGAGGCTTTAGCCATACAAGATTTGAATTGGCTCAATATATTAGAGGGCCAGTATTGGCGTGCAGTACTGGGTATGGGCCCAGCTTGTTCTGTTCAGTATCTGAGATTGGAACTAGGCTTAACTTTATTGAAAGGTATGGCCTTGTGAGCACGAGGTGTGTTCTACTTGAAAGCTATTTCCACTTCTTCATGTAAACTGCTTAGTTTGGCCAGTACTAATTTCGATAATGAAAAGTCGCCTCAGGGTATTAGCTACAAACAGTTAAATGAGTCTCTTTTTATTGAAATAGACTGGTCATATGATAAGAAGCGACCAATGTCATTTATACACCTAAAAAATCATTTATACAAAAAATGAATAGATGGGACTGGACCGAGAATTATATCCACCTGTCCACTCTGAAGGGGTATGAAGCTGTAATGCATGTAATCCATAGATACAGAAAGCCCCAACAATACCTGCTACTATGCAGAGACCCGGAGGTGTGTCAATTTATGCTAAGGCTGCGGACAAACCAACTCCAGGTATTAGCGGTCGTTGGCCTTCGGATAGGTACTGTCGTATCTGTGAGAAGGGAGAACACCTAGAATCCACCAGGCACATTTTAACAATGTGCCCTTGACTAGGCCCATTGTACATGTGCTTGTTGGGAAAGTTGGTAAGCAACTACGATACCATTAAGGGAGAGTCCTTTTGGGATTACTGTCTAAATTCGGACTCAATTGGGACCCATTTGGCACTATATAGGGTCTGGGTCAGAGTCAAAAGTCTATTACCAAACCAGCCGACTATAGTGGATCCTAGGGTGGCTCCCCTGGAACTGGCCCTTATGCCTGCCGCTTGATACTTGGCCCTCAGGCTTGATGCTTGATGCTTAGTGTTAGTGCTTAGTGCCCATTGTTATTGTTTCAGGTATTATGTATATATGGGTTGCACAGGACGTATAAGAAGCAAGATTTACATCATTCATTCATGTATTGTACCTGGATTCATAGGTTTAAAATAATTGTTTATATTTATTTATTTATCTAATGTGTAGACTGTATGTATGTTTGTATTAAGTTATTAGATGTATTTTGCATTGTGTGTGTAAAGTTCAAATTTGAACTAATTCACAATAAATGTATTATTATTAAACAGTTAATTTTCTAGAATGTCTAAATTTAGAATTGTTAGATAGTTAGTAGTTAGATAGTTTAAATAGTTAAATTACCATATTGTTTGGAAAGACAATGGGCCTCATTACGAGCATGGTGGTAGCCGTGCCTGTATAGCATGCACGGCTACCGCCATGCTCGCTACCGGCACCGCCTTCCACGATTCGGCAAAAACCGGCCCATTACGAGATGAAGGTGCTGGTAATTGCCCATTCGCAGGAGGTGCTAATGCCGGGCTCCCGATCCCCATTCTGACCCATAGGGCAGAATGGGGGTCGGGAACATGGTTGCACCGGCACTGTTTATAACGGTACCGGTGCAATCACGAGTTCTGCTCGTGGGTGCCGCACAGCCCACCAGGTAAGACCTGGCAGGCTGTCAGGAACCCACGAGGGAAACTCGGTATAAGGCGTTACGGTATGGACGGTGCTGGTGTCATACCGGCACCGTCCATACCGTACTGCCAGGGTCGTAATGAGGCTCAATGTTTTTATTTTAGCAATCCTATTCTTTTCCACATGTATTTTGTTCATAATAGGATGGTGGCAATAGTTCCACTTTGAATGTTTGAATGTTTGTATAGCTGTTTTTTTTATCATGACATGTGTTTTGTACCACTTCGACAATTGTTATGTATAAACATTTGACAGCTGGATTCAATTCAGCCAACACAAATAAAAAAAATAAAAAAAAATAAAAAATTGGGTCTTAGTAAAATCATTGTCCCCTTTTGACAAAAATAGAGGATTCCTACTTAGGTGCTTAAGGTACTTACCCAGTTGGAAAGTGATGCAGACTTTCTTGAGGATCCGAATTAACCTAATTCATACAGGGGAAATTCTAGCCAGCTGGGGTCAAAACAACAAAGCTAAGACATGCTGCCCAGAATGTGAGGATCCTAGCCTTCAGACACCCTAGGCACGTCTTCATGGAGTGTAGGAGTACATGGGAGGTGAGGGTAATGTTCCTTTCACAATTTTTTGGATAAGGTGCAAGGTTTACTTTCCGATATGTTCTGGGAAAGGATAATAGTGGGGCATTCGATCCTGCTATCCATAAAGGTAATCTGAGTCTTGGCGGTATGTGGATTTATACAAAATAAACATCATATGTTGTGAACATTAATCTACTGTTTACCCCAAAGGGATTGGAAGTCTCGAAGTTGGCTATGTTGAAGACCCATCACAATCTGTCTTTCTTAGTGGGGATCATGTAATGCATTTCCCTTTCTCTTTTTCTTTTTCCTTCTCTTTCTCTCTCACATTCTTCCTTTCTCCTCTTTTCTTATTTTCTTCCTTCCTCATTTCCTCTTTTTAATCAAATACATTTTAAAAGCTTGTTAATTAATTTGTAACTATTATTGATGATGACATGATATTTTGTAAAAGCCATACTTCGGCCATATACCATAAAACATTTTTTTTTAAAAGCTTTGTTTTCTCATGTGTTCATTGTTCTAAAGCTGCAAATGCACTCCTTTCCATGTTTACTATTTTGTATTTTCACAGTGTCCCTTTATTCTTTGCTCTATGTGTCAGCACGATTATACTTAAAATGTCATTGCCTATAATGGAAAGTAGGCCTCTCGTTTCGAGTTTGATTTTCAATGTGCAGAGCATTTTGATGTGTGCCAGTTGCAAGTGAAATACTTCCTTTTGTCTGTCAGCCAACAATGTGCCATTCCAATACCCTTCTGCAGCCTGGTTTCATTTTTTACATGTTGCTTGCTTCAACTGCATGAGTACCTCCATTTGAATTCCCTAAGCACATTGGCAATACTGACATTTTGATGATGGATTTTCAGTCTGCCAGTGCGCTTTCCATGACAAGAAGGTATTCCTGCACATTTTGGGCCTAACATGGCTTTTCAGTTCATTTGATCTTGGGGCTGCCATTAAACCCCACATCTGCTTACTTAATAAAGGTATTTGCCAACTTCCCAAAATCCTAGCACGATGGCACACTTTTCTACAGTAATTTTTCATAAAACATAAATGACACACACTCCTATTAAAACCTTTGTTAATAGCTCTCATTGGAAGAATTCACCATTGCTTTGTTTCCTATACCAAAATTGACATTGGCAGTGTTTACACTTTGTTGCTAGATACCATCTATGGACTACATTCTTGCAATGATGTTTGAAATAACTTTCAGCCGGACAAATCCCTCTGGGTAGTTGGTAGTAGGGGAACGTTTTTGTGCTTTCCAATATTTTGCTTAAAGGAAAACAACAGCATTCCCTCTGAATTGTGAACCGAGGGTAGCACAGGGGTGACGTGCTGTGCTGGTTTTGCAAGCAAGCCCATGCAGAGAAACAGAGGTTTGAATCCCGGATCCGCACTTAGAAACCGAACTCAAGTATGGTATTAGGCGCGTTATAAAAAACTACCTAAATAAATAAATTCAAGCTCCAAAGACTTTGGCTTTCTAAAGTTTATCTTTTTTATTTTTGTTTTCCATTGTTTAGGCAGTGATTATTTAATAATAGGTTTTATTTCACTTTCTAAATGTTTGACTTGTTCTGTTAATAATGTGTACTGTATTTGTTTAGTATATGTTAGTTAAAGTTTATCATTTCATCAGCCATCAGTAATGATATAAGAAGATCCCTGACCTTGAAGAAGGCTTAATTCCTTGCAACATCTTCAAAGACATAGCTATACATTTTACTACTTAACAATTCATTCATTGAATATGCTGTTGGTGTGTTTATCCACATCCATTTAACATCCTTATTTCACATGAAAACAAAGCTGTGATACTTTTGATTGGATTAACCGAAAATGTTTTGCACAGATGGTACAATGCATGATTTTGAAGCTTCATAGAATGCTTCAGCAAATGGTAGTCACAAAGCAAAATGAGTTAAACAAAAATATATATATATTGGCCCGTTCGTTCGCACAGAAAAACAAACATTGACAACGGCAAGCATTTTGGCTTTTCTGTAGGAATTGGATCCACATTTTCCAGGCACTGCCATAATGATACCACCTGGTCAAGGGAAGGCAACAGCTGGAAATGGTCTTAGTACCTGGGCATAGTATTACAATGCCCAGGAGAAGCTTACTGATGTCTGTACAAGAGGCAAGATTGTTGACTTTGCCAATGTTTGTTTTAAACAAGAGCTTATTCCAATTAATAGATGTAAGGAACCGCATACTGCTTATAAATCAAGTGGCTGAAAGCACTCTCAATTAAGGCTTACACCAGTAGCTTCTTTAACATTTTGTATAGCTGCCATATAGCCATTAACTTTCAGAAGACTGCTTAGAAATAAAAGCTAGATTAAAAGAGAAGTGTATGGGCCGTTGGGGATATAGAGGGACTAGAATGGCCATGGCTGGTCAATGGGTGAGTAAATAGCAAAACCACACCTGCAGGCTGTGTATCCTTCCCCACGTCTCATCTCGCTTCTACCTTCACTTCCCAGGGCAATACATTTGGTTTATAGGCAGTGCCACTTAAGTAGCCAATTGACTAACAGCCAAAGCTAAAAAGACATAATATTCACTTTCAAGAATATGCATGAAATGCAGTCCTAGGGTGGTCACCTTATCTGCATAGTCATCAGCCTGTTACCAGGGAAGACACATTAGGTTCCTTATTGAAAACAGTGCATCATTCTAGCAGTGTTGGGAATTACATTTTACAAAGTCACACACTACTCACACAACAGTTGTACAGATCCTGTTCACAAACCCCGGTGAAATGAGTCTTAAAGCGACACCCAGTACTTAAAAAAAAACATTGATGGCATTGTAGAGCAACCTTGAAATGTAACATTATAAAACACATAATTGAAAAGCAGGGCCTGATGTTTTTCATGTTACGGTACTTCACGCTCAATGTAAAGATGTTTTATATGCGTAATATTCGGTTACTGCAACCAATCTTCATGCGCTTAGCTGTAAGGACTTTGATGTCCAATAATGCATGACTGTTAAATTATTATGTCAGAAGCAAGTGGCCTTGCCGTACCTCCTCCATGCATTATGAAGGGTGTAGAGTGATTTAACTACAGTTGGCTATTTTTACCAGTTTGTATACCTGTGACAGCTACATAATACGTTATTAATGTTTGAATGATGCAATGTCCACTGTTCTCTCATTGCGGCTCAAACTTGATAACGGGTTCCAACCATTTGAGTTTAGAAAATCAAGACTGTTGCTGATGAATTCTGATGTAACCCATTTTGGGTTCTGAACAGTAGTGCCCCACAGTTAATTGAGAGGGGGGGTCTCAATTTGACACCTGCACATCTTGGTTTTATTCTGGTTCTCGTATTGTGGTTGTCTTGTCAGTCCAATATTCAGAGGTATACATAATGGTACCGATTAACTGAATATTTAGCTCGCCGCAAAGTCCCTTTGCACTGCTAACACACAGCCTTGTTCATGGAACTGTGCAAAGTGTATTTTTGCAGTGCAAAGTGACTTTGTACTATTTCTTTCAACAGAAATAATGGTGTCCTGTAATTACATGCTCTCTTTAGAGTGTTCTTTGTTGAATACGTTGCAGTGGTGAAATCCATTGGGTGATTCATTGAATTGTTTAAGAGAATCTTTGCCTTCAATTTGGTTGCATTAATAAAACAGTGTGTGTCACTCCTTTTTTTTTGGTTTGGAGAATGTCGCACTAATTTATCGCCTAGGTAGGAAGCGGGATACAGCTACCTGCGGGGCTATCATGAGTTGGGCACACACTGACACCTATTCACTCAATATATCCTCACCATTGTCCTAGCTTAACGCTGTGCATCAAATTAATTTTTATACAGTGCACTGTAACAATGTAACAAAGTTAGGCTAGCACCTGGTAGCTGCAGACTACCAGAACAAAAGCAAAAATAATTGCCAGATTTTAAACAAAATCATTGGACACGACAATTAGAATAACATTGATAAGCAAGCTTACTTGTCTGTGATACCTGCTCCTGGATGCTGGTTGCACAGGGTGCTTGCTGAAGGCTACTACAGGCACATTCTGGTGATAACAGGTTGAGCACGGATTGTGCCTCTGAGGGATCTCAGGGAAGTATAATTCATTTAACTCTACTCGGAGAGCTCCCTGAAAGACAGTATGCTGTAGACTGCTGTGCGGTTCACAATTATGGCCACTACAAGTCCAGGACTCATTACAACACATATCAGTATTGCTTGTAGGGTGAAAATAAAATGTCAGGTCCCATAGATACACGGGGAGGGGTTGTGTGCCTCTGTAGGTGTGCAAAGAGGGACCTGCAAATAGGCCATTCCACTTATCTTATTTCTTAATTTTACCCACATTAGGGGGCTTGTCAGTGAGGAGAGTGATGCTTGAGTTGTATTATAGTTTTTCACATAAAGCAGGGCATGCTGTGCATACAACAGAGTAGGACGGGGACTTGTCTTTCCTAAACTGGAATTTGCAGTGCCAGCAGTGAGAGTCCTTGGATAAGGACATTTTATATGGAATATGGAGGTGCCGACAGGGCCCTATCAAATCAGCGCCATTAGGGGCCGCCTGGTGGGCCATGGCATGGCCTTTCTTCTGGTCAGGGAACTTCAGGGGGGTAACAAGGGGAGGGGGCGCAGCAGCAAAATGTGGGGGTCACCCTTACCACCTCGCATCCAGTGGGTTGACCCATAAAACGGGGGCCGAGCTGCTGCTACACCCTCAACTCCCGCTGCCCACACTGCACCGAAGAAGCAAACTTGGTTTGTATCCCCAGGTTGCACTTTAAATAGTAAATTAGAAAAAGACAAAGTGTATTATTTAAAAATGTATTAGGGCCAGCCCAAGATAGTGCAGTGTGATGTTTCACTGTCCTGCTAGCTGCACTGCACAGGTGTGAGCCCTAACAGGGGTCAAAAGTAAAAAATCAGTGGGCTTTGTCAGCAGGGCATTCATTGAAGGCATGCAATGTTAGTGCACAGTTTTTAACACATATAGTTACAGCCCAGTCAAGGATGTTGCAGACTGTGTTGGCCAGTCCAGACTCAGGTTTTGTGAGTATGTCTATTGTGGAGTGGTATCCTGACAAATCCCACCCACTGGGGCATGGGGGCAGTTATACAGTAATCAAGACATTGATTTTAAGTGGTGGTTTATAGGGGTTACCACCCATGCAAGTTGTGTCAAGTTGGTGTCAATGGGATGGAATGTATTCAGCCTCTTGTAGTAGTATCGGAGTGCCGTGCTGTAATGCTTTTAAAATGTAATATTTTTGACTGAAAAACATCAAGTCTGTTCGAAATGCATCCTGGGTGCAGTAGTGGACATTTTCCACAAGCCTCAGTGAAGCATGCATCCTAATGTGAGCTCTGAATACTGTCTGCATTCTTTGAATCACTAGAACAATATATTGTTCCACTCTGCAGTGTTCCAGGGATTGTTTTGAATAAAGCACCTGATAACATTGCAGGAACCAAAAACA